>NC_082667.1:114907578-115217763 GCF_025265405.1 Mesoplodon densirostris | reverse complement strand
ATGTGTAGTATGGCCATTTTAATGATGTTAATTCTTTCAATCCAGTCCTAACCCTTTCCACTTCTTTTAACCATCTTGAATTACCTTTATCAGTGTTTTATAGTTTTCAGTGTATGTGTCATTCACCTCCTTGGTTAAGTTTATTTTGAGGTATTTTATTCTTTTTTCTTTTTTTATTTTTTAAAAGTTTTATTGGAGTGTAGTTGATTTACAGTGTTGTGTTGGTCTTAGGTGTACAGCAAAGTGAATCAGTTATACATATACATATATCCACTCTTTTTTAGATTCTTTTCCCACATAGGCCATTACAGAGTATTGAGTAGAGTTTCCTGTGCTATACAGTAGGTCCTTATTAGTTATCTATTTTATTGATGTGATTTTTTTTTTTTTTTTTTTGCGGTACGCGGGCCTCTCACTGTTGTGGCCTCTCCCATTGCGGAGCACAGGCTCCGGACGCGCAGGCTCAGCAGCCATGGCTCACAGGCCTAGCCACTCTGCGGCATGTGGGATCTTCCCGGACCGGGGCACGAACCCATGTCCCCTGCATCGGCAGGTGGCCTCTCAATCACTGCGCCACCAGGGAAGCCCTTGCCTGGTCATTTTTGATTGAATGCCACACATTACAAATTTTACCTTGCTGCGTGCTGGATTTTGTTGTATTCCTTTACAGATGGAGGCTTTGCTTTACGATGCATACAAATTACTTGGAATCAGTTTGATCGTATTTTAAAACTGATTTTACTTTTTTTAGGGCAGCTTCTAAGCAGTCTTATGCTTAGGGCTAATTTGACCCCAGTACTGAGGCAAAATCCTTTTGAGGACACTATCTAATGCTCCATGTATTAGGCAGTGTTTCACTCAGGCTAATTGGAAAATAAACTGTTCCAGTCCTGTGTGAGCTTCAAGACTTGTTCTGACTAATGATTTCAGGTGGTTCTTTAATTGGCCTCTCACAATTTCCTCTCTCATATTTGCAGACCAGTACTGAAAGACAGGTACTCCCTGCCCGCCCCACCCCGCCCAAAGATCTCTGAAGCACTTGCTCTCTGATGCTTCCTCTTCTCTACTATTTTGTCTCTCAAATTCTAGCTGCCTTGTTGAATTCTGAACTGTCTCCTCCATTCAGTGAGCTACAACCTGGAAACTATCTCCCCAGGTCACTAGCAGGGGAAATGATAGGACTCATCCCTTCTCTCAGCCATCACTCGTCCTCTCTCTAATTATTTAAGGTGAGAGGGTAGATTTAGTCTCTGTCACTCCACCATAGCCTTTACCTGTCGTATATCCTCTTCAGTCTGATTGCTTTCACTCAGTATTATGTCTGAGATTCATTTTTATTATTGTACATATCAGTAGTTTTTTTTAAATTACTGTGTGGTAGTCCATTGTATAAATATCCCATAAGTAAAATTTTTAATTTCTTCCATCGTTGATGGATATTTGGGTTGTTTCCAGTTTTTGACTATTACAAACAAATTTGTTATGAACATTCTTATACATGTCTTTGGTATACATAAACACAGGATCTGTTTTTGAAAAGTAACTTCTGAAATCGTTTGGAAGACCACATTGTATCAGGGCTTAATCCACACTTGTTTTTACCAATGATGAATCTTCAGAAAAAACTCATGACTTTGTAAATTGTTGGTAGCAGTGAAGGGAAGCTGTTCATCAAATATATTCCTGTACAATGTACCAAGAGAACTGTGTACTTCTATGATGCCATCCTTAAAGCTCAAAGGTAATGTAAAGGTCAGTTTACTGCCCACCTTATTTGAAAAATTATGCAGTCACCCACATATCACCACAAAGTAATGCACATATGCTGAGATCCCATGCAGAGACGCAGAACACTATATAGAAGAGTGTAACTTTAAGATTTGCTATTGAATCCTTATTCTGTATCTCTCTGCTTATCCTTAAGCAAGTGATTCAGCCACTTGCCTTAGTTTCTTAACTAGTGAATAGTAATATTCTTACACATCTTAGAGGTGTGAAGATTGGATAAGATAGCAGATGTCAAGCACCCAGAGTAGTGAGTTTTCTGGGGGACACGCTAAGTTCTCAAAGAAAGATCAGGACAGAAAAACTATAGTTGAGAAAGGAAACATTCTCCCTGAGGAGTGTGTATGTAAGCAAAAGCATGGAAATGGCATTTTATTTGGCACCGTCCTAAAATGATGGGCTGTGAAGTTTGGCTAGAAGAGTGGGTTAAAAGTAGTTATTGAAAGATTTCAGTGGAGAGACAGGTTGGGAGCAGATTTAAATATTATTACATGTCAAGATGAGTGGTTCAACTCTGTCTTGCGGGGGAGTGATTTTGTTTGTAGGGAAGGAAAATGCACAAGTGTTTGGGGAGAAAAGCAGCTTGGCCAAGTTGAAAAGTTTGAAAAGAGAGGGGGCAGGAGGCACAGAAAATCTGTGCTTTCCATGGATGAGCGGACTCTGTGGGACACTTGCATTTTCTAAGAGAAGATCCTGTTGAACTAGTCAGGCAGACCTGTTCTTTGTTCTCTTCTTGGTCCCTTGCTTTGGGTGATTTCTTTCCCTTTTCTCTCTGGCAACTCATGTTCCAGTCTTCCTTCTGAACCTGGCTCAGAATTCATCCCCAGCAAAAGATCTGTTTGGTGTCTGGTCTATAACTGATTTTTAATTGGGGTCAGTGATCCATTAAAGAAAAATGGTGTCCTATTCTGAACTACAGGACTGACTGCCAAGAGATAAGCCAGAGTTTTGTAGACGGTGTTGAGAAACTGCATCAGTAGGTGTCAGATCAGCCACTCTCCAGAGGAAATCGGAGAGTGGATCTGATGGAAATGAAATCAACCCTTCTTCATTACATTTTCCTCTTTGTGTACTATTCTTGGGCTGGTGCCCAGGTCTGGGAAGAGGAGAATGAATATAGCTCTGAATGGGTGAGCTGTGAGTAAGCATCTGTGTTCTTGGATACCATAGCCTAGGGAGCAGGAGGAGGTCAGAGCCCTTAGGAGAGGAAATGGAAGGATTTTAATTAATGCAAGATATGCCCAGCATGCAGGTCTAGGACAAATGGAAAAATCTGCAACAAATCTATTTATGAAAAACGTGTGAGGCTGCTCTTATACTTGGTCCTATTTTGTAACAGTAGAGTAAAAATAGGTGTTTAACAGTATTTAAGTTTGTATTTGGCTCAAATACATATTCAGTTCATTGCTTGGTCACTTCAATCAGTTTTCTTCATTTTCAAGTCAGTTTTATTGAAGTATAATTTACATAAATAAAATTCACTCTTTAAGTACACCGTTCAATGAGTTTTGATAAATGTTTACAGTCATGTAACCACTGTCACAGCCAAGATCTAGAACATTTCTCACAACCCCTAAAAATTCCCAGTTCTTCTTTGCAGTAAATCTCATGCTTCTGTTTCTATCCTCAGTTAATGATCTGATTTCTATCACTTTAGTTTTGTCTTTTCCAGAATGTTACATAAATCAAGTCTGGCTTATTTCACGTAACCTAATGCTTTTGAGATTTATCCATATTGTTTTATATATCAGTATTATTTTCCTTTTTATTGCAGAGTGGTATTCCATTGTTTGAAAGTATGAAAATTTGTTCATCAGTTCACTAGTTGGTGGACCAGTGGGTTGTTTCCAATTTTTGCTAATTAAGAATAAACTTGCTGTAAACATTTGCATGCAGGTCTTTTCATGGATACAGGCATACATCTTTTTATTGAGCTTCACTTTATTGCCCTTCCCAGATATTGTGGGCTTTTTTGGTTTTTTTACAAACTGAAGGTTTGTGGCAACCCTGCATGAAGCAAGTCTATCAGTGCTCTTTTTCCAACAGTATTTGCTCACTTGATATTTCTTTGTCATATCTTGGTAATTCTATCAATATTTTAAACTTTTTCATTATTATATTTGTTTTGGTGATCTGTGATCAGTGATCTTTGTTCCTACTGTAACTATTTTGGGGCACTGTGAACCACATCTATATGACAGTGAACTTAATAAATGTTGTGTGTGTTCTGACTGCTCCACTGACTGGCTGTTCCCCCATCTCTCACCCTGTCCTTGGGCCTCCCTATTCCCTGAGACACAATAATATTGAAATTACGCAAATTTAATAACCCTACAATGGCCTCTGAGAGTTCAAGTAAAAGGAAGAGTTGCATGGCTCTCACTTTAAATCAAAAGCTGGAAATGATTAAGCTTAGTGAGGAAGGCATGTTGAAAGTTGAGCTAAGCTGAAAGCTAGGCCTCCTGCACAGACAGCCAAGTTGTGAAGGCAAAGGAAATGTTCTTGAAGGAAACTAAAAGTGCTACTGCAGCATACACACAAATGATAAGAAAGTGAAACAGCCTTATTGCTGATAAGGAGAAAGTTTTAGTGATCTGGGTAGAAGATCAAACCAGCCACAATATTCCCTTAAGTCAAAGCCTAATGCAGAGCAAAGCCCTAACTCACTTCAATTCCATGAAGGCTGAGAGAGGTGAGGAAGCTGCAGAATAAAAGTTTGGACCTAGCAGAGGTTCGTTCATGAGGTTTAAGGAAAGGAGCTGTCTTCATAACATAAAGGTGCAAGATGAAGCAGAAACAAATGATGATGTAGGATCTGGAGCCAAGTTATCCAGAAGATCTAGCTAAAATAACTAATGGAGGAAGTTACACCAAAGAACATATTTTTCATCTGTAAAAAATACAAACACATGGAGGCTAAACAACACACTACTTAGTAACCAAGAGATCACTGAAGAAATCAAAGAGGAAATCCAAAAATACCTAAAAACAAATGACAATGAAAACACGATGACACAAAACCTAAGGGATGCAGCAAAAGCAGTTCTAAGAGGGAAGTTTATAGCAATACAATCCTACCTTAAGAAACAAGAAACATCTCAAATAAACAACCTAACCTTACACCTAAAGCAATTAGAGAAAGAAGAACAAAAAAACCCCAAAGTTACCAGAAGGAAAGAAATCATAAAGATCAGATCAGAAATAAATGAAAAAGAAATGAAGCAAACGATAGCAAAGATCAATAAAACTAAAAGCTGGTTCTTTGAGAAGATAAACAAAATTGATAAACCATTAGCCAGACTCGTCAAGAAAAAAAGGGAGAAGACTCAAATCAATAGAATTAGAAATGAAAAAGGAGACGTAACACCTGACACTGCAGAAATACAAAGGATTATGAGCAATTACTACAAGCAACTATATGCCAATAAAATGGACAACCTGGAAGAAATGGACAAATTCTGAGAAATGCACAACCTTCTGAGACTGAACCAGGAAGAAATAGAAAATATGAACAGACCAATCACAAGCATGGAAATTGAAACTGTGATTAAAAATCTTCCAACAAACAAAAGCCCAGGACCAGATGGCTTCACAGGCGAATTCTATCAAACATTTAGAGAAGAGCTAACACCTATCCTTCTCAAACTCTTCCAAAATATAGCAGAGGGAGGAACACTCCCAAACTCATTCTACGAGACCACCATCACCTTGATACCAAAACCAGACAAGGATGTCACAAAGAAAGAAAACTACAGGCCAATATCACTGATGAACATAGATGCAAAAATCCTCAACAAAATACTAGCAAACAGAATCCAACAGCACATTAAAAGGATCATACACCATGATCAAGTGGGGTTTATTCCAGGAATGCAAGGATTCTTTAATATATGCAAATCAATCAATGTGATACACCATATTAACAAATTGAAGGAGAAAAACCATATCATCATCTCAGTAGATGCAGAGAAAGCTTTTGACAAAATTCAACACCCATTTATGATAAAAACCCTCCAGAAAGTAGGTATAGAGGGAACTTTCCTCAACATAATAAAGGCTGTATATGACAAACCCACAGCCAACACTGTCCTCAATGGTGAAAAACTGAAACTATTTCCACTAAGATCAGGAAGAAGACAAGGTTGCCCACTCTCACCACTCTTATTCAACATAGTTTTGGAAGTTTTAGCCACAGCAATCAGAGAAGAAAAAGAAATAAAAGGAATCCAAATCAGAAAAGAAGAAGTAAAGCTGTCACTGTTTGCAGATGACATGATACTATACATAGAGAATCCTAAAGATGCTACCAGAAAACTACTAGAGCTAATCAATGAATTTGGTAAAGTAGCAGGATACAAAATTAATGCACAGAAATCTCTTGCATTCCTATATACTAATGATGAAAAATCTGAAAGTGAAATCAAGGAAACACTCCCATTTACCATTGCAACAAAAAGAATAAAATATCTAGGAATAAACTTACCTAAGGAGACAAAAGACCTGTATGAAGAAAATTATAAGACACTGATGAAAGAAATTAAAGATGATACAAATAGGGACTTCTCTGGTGGTTCAGTGGTTAAGAATCTGCCTGCCAATGCAGGGTACAGGGGTTCAAGCCCTGGTCCGGGAAGATCCCACATGCTGCAGAGCAGCTAAGCCCGTGAGCCACATGGCCCACGTGCCCATGCTCGGCAGCAAAGACAAGCCACCACGATGAGAAGCCCGTGCACTGCAACGAAGAGTAACCCTGCTTGTCACAACTAGAGAAAACCTACGCGCAGCAGTGCAGACCCAGCGTAGCCAAAAAAAAAAAAAAAAGATGATACAAATAGATGGAGAGATACACCATGTTCTTGGATTGGAAGAATCAACATTTTGAAAATGACTCTACTACCCAAAGCAATCTAAAGATTCAGTTCAATCCCTATCAAACTACCACTGGCATTTTTCACAGAAGTAGAACAAAAAATTTCACAATTTGTATGGAAACACAAAAGGCCCTGAATAGACAAAGCAATCTTGAGAAAGAAAAAAGGAGCTGGAGGAATCAGGCTCCCTGACTTCAGACTATACTACAAAGCTACAGTAGTAATCAAGACAGTATGGTACTGGCACAAAAACAGAAATATAGATCAATGGAACAGGATAGAAAGCCCAGAGATAAACCCACGCACATATGGCTACCTTATCTTTGGTAAAGGAGGCAAGAGTATACAGTGGAAAAAAGACAGCCTCTTCAATAAGTGGTGCTGGGAAAACTGGACAGCTACATGTAAAAGAATGAAATTAGAACACTTCCTAACACCATACACAAAAATAAACTCAAAATGGATTAAAGACCTAAATGTAAGGCCAGACACTATAAATCTCTTAGAGGAAAATATAGACAGAACACTTTATGACATAAATCACAGCAAGATCCTTTTTGACCCACCTCCTAGAGAAATGGAAATAAAAACAAAATTAACAAATGGGACCTAATTAAACTTCAAAGCTTTTGCACAGCAAAGGAAACCATAAACAAGACCAGAAGACAACTCTCAGAATGGGAGAAAATATTTGCAAATGAAGCAACTGACAAAGGATTAATCTCCAAAATATACAAGCAGCTCATGCAGCTCAATAACAAAAAAACAAACAACCCAATCCAAAAATGGGCAGAAGACCTAAATAGACATTTCCCCAAAGAAGATATACAGATTGCCAACAAACACATGAAAGAATGCTCAACATCATTAATCATTAGAGAAATACAAATCAAAACTACAATGAGATACCATCTCACACCAGTCAGAATGGCCATCATCAAAAAATCTACAAACAATAAATGCTGGAGGGCTTCCCTGGTGGCGCAGTGGTTGAGAGTCCACCTGCCAATGCAGGCAACGCGGGTTCGTGCCCCGATCTGGGAAGATCCCACATGCCGCGGAGTGGCTGGGCCCGTGAGCCATGGCCACTGAGCCTGCGCATCTGGAGCCTGTGCTCTGCAACGGGAGAGGCCACAACAATGAGCGGCCCGGGTACTGCAGAAAAAAAAAAAAAATTGCTGGAGAGGGTGTGGAGAAAAGGGAACCCTCTTGCACTGTTGGTAGGAATGTAAATTGATACAGCCACTATGGAGAACAGTATGGAGGTTCCTCAAAAAAACTAAAAATAGAACTACCATGCGACCCATCAATCCCACTACTTGGAATATACCCTGAGAAAACCATAATTCAAAAAGAGCCACGTAGCACAATGTTCACTGCCGCTCTATTTACAATAGCCAGGACATGGAAGCAACCTAAGTGTCCATCAACAGATGAATGGATAAAGAAGATATGGCACATATATACAATGGAATGTTACTCAGCCATAAAAAGAAACAAAATTGAGTCATTTGTAGTGAGGTGGATGGACCTAGAGTCTGTCATACAGAGTGAAGTAAGTCAGAAAGAGAAAAACAAATACCATATGCTAACACATATATATGGAATCTAAAAAAAAAAAAAAAAGGTCATGAAGAACCCAGGTCCAAGACAGGAATAAAGACGCAGACCTACTAGAGAATGGACTTGAGTATATGGGGAGGGGGAAGGGTAAGATGTGACAAAGTGAGAGAGTGGCATGGACATATATACACTATCAAACGTAAAATAGCTAGCTAGCGGGAAGCAGCCGTATAGCACAGGGTGATCAGCTCTGTGCCTTGTGACTACCTAGCGGGGTGGGATAGGGAGGGTGGGAGGGAGATGCAAGAGGGAAGAGATATGGGGACATATGTGTATGTATAACTGATTCACTTTGTTATAAAGCAGAAACTAACACACCATTGTAAAGCAATTATAATCCAATAAAGATTTTAAAAATTAAAAAAAAGAAAAACAAACAAAAAAAAGATTTTTCAGTGTAGACAAAAGAGCCTTCTATTGAAAGAAGATGCCGTCTAGGACTTCCATAGCTAGAGAGGAGCAGTCAATGCCAGGCTTCAAAGGATTGGCTGACTTTCTTGTTAGGGGCTAAAAGCAGCTGGTGACTTTAAGTTGAAGCCAATTCTCCTTTATCATTCTGAAAATCCCAGGGCTCTTAAGAATTATGCCAATTTTACTCTTTACCCTTTGTGCTCTGCAGAAGTGAACAACAAAGCCTGGATGACAGCGCATCTGTTTACAACATGGTTTACTGAATATTTTAAGCCCACTATCAACACCTACTGCTCAGTAATAAAATATTTCTTTTAAAATATTTTTGGTCATTGACAATGCGTATGGTCACCCAAGAACTGTGATGGAAATATACAGCAAGATTCATGTTATTTTCATGCCTGGTAACACAACACCCATTCTGCAATTCATGGATAATGGGTCATTTTGGCTTTTAAGTCTTATTGTTTAATAAATATATCTTATAAGGCTATAGATGCCAAAGATAGCGATTTCTCTGATGGATCTGGGCAAAGTAAATTGGAAACCTTCTGGAAAAGATTCACCATTCTAGATGCCATGAAGAACATTTATGATTCATGGGAAGAGGTCAAAATATCAACATTAACAGGAGTTAAGAAGTGGGTTCCCACCCTCATGAATGAGTTTGAGAGGTTCAAGACTTCAGTGGAGGAAGTAGTTACAGATGTGGTAGAAATAGCAGGAGAACTAGAATTAGAAGTGGAACCAGAAGTGACGGAGTTGCTGCAATCTTATGGTAAACTTCCAGGATGAGGAGTTGTTTCTTACAGATGATCAGGGTAGTTTCTTGAGGTGGCATCTACCCCTGGCAAAGATGCTGTGAAGACTGTTGAAATGACAACAGAGGATTTAGAATATTACATAAACTTAGGTGATAAAGCAGTTGGCGGGGTTTGAGAGGATTGACTCCAGTTTTGAAAGAAATTCTACTGTGGGTAAAGAGCTACAGAGAAATCCTTCATGAAAGGAAGAATGGATTGTTGCTGCAGACTTCATTGTTGTCTTATTTTAAGAGATTGCCACGGCCATCTCAACCTTCAGCACCACCATTCCTGATCCGTCAGCAGCCATGAACATGGAGGCAAGACCCTCCACCAGCTAAAAGATTACAACTTGCTGAAGGCTCACATGATGGTTAACATTTTTTAGCAATAAAATAGTTTTAAATTATGGTATATACAGTGTTATTTAGACATAATGCTATCTCAGTTAGTAGACTATACTGTAGTGTAAACATAACTTTTATATTCATTGGGAAACCAAAAAATTCACGTGATTTGCTTTATTGCAACATTTGCTTTGTTGGGGTGGATTATAACTGAATCTACAGTATCTGCTAGGTGTACATGTATGTATTTTCATTCTTTAGGGTAAATACCCAGGAGTAGGATTGTTTGATCATATGGTAGGTATATGTTTAACTTATAAGAAATTGTCAAACTGTTTTCCAAAGTGGCTGTACCATTTTGCATTCCTATCAGCAAAGGATAAGAATTCCAATTGCTCTCCATCCTTGCCATTGTCAGTCCTTTAAATGTTAGCCTTTCAGTGGGTATATAATGGTATCTCATTATGGCTTTATTTGCATTTCGCTAGTGATAAAAAATATTGAGCCTTTTTTCACGTGTTTATTTGATATGTATGTTTTGTTTGAAATGCACATTCAAATTTTTTTGTCCTTTTTATTAATGGATTGGTTGTCTTATGATTGAATTTTGAGACTTCTTTATGTGTTCTGAGTATAAGTTCTTTGTTAGATATGTTTTGTAAATATTTCCTCCCAGTATGTAGAAAATATTTTGATTTTCTTAGTTTCTTTTGAAAAGCAGAAGCTTAAATTTTGATGTATTTCGAAATACATCAAATACAAATATTTCAAACTTTTGATGCATCAATTTTTCTCTTCCATGGTTCATGCTTTTTTTGTCCTATATACAAATCTTTGCCTAACTTGTGATCACAGAGATTTTATCCTTTGCTTTATTTTGGACATTATGTAGTTTTAACACTTACATTTGTGTTTCCTAATACATTTCAAGATAATTTTTGTGTATAGTGTAGGTAGTTTTCCTTTTTTTCCCCATATAGATGTCCAATTGTTCTAGCACTCTTCGACTTCAGAAGACTACTTCCACTTAAAAGACTTATCCCCATTGAAATATGTTGATTGCTTCAGTGAAAGTCAATTGATCATATATGTGTAGGTCTAGTTTTATTCTGTTGATCTATATGGCTATCCTTATGCCAGTGCCATTACTGAAGACTGTAACTTTGTAGTAAATTTTGAAATCAGGTAGTGTAATTTCTCCAAATTATTTTTTTTTTCCAAAATTAGTCTATCCTAGGTCATTTCCATATAAATTTTAGAGTCAGGTTGTAAACTTCTAAATGCTTGCTGGGATTTTGCATTGGGTAGCATTAAATCTGTACATCAATTTGGAGAAAGTTGCTGTCTTAACAGTACTGGGCCTTCTGATCCATGCATACAGCATGTCTCTTCATTGACTTCAATCCTCTTTAAGACTGTTTAGCGATGTTTTGTAGTTTTCAGTATATAAATTTTGTATATACTGTGTTAGATATATCCCTAAATATTTCATGTTTTGAGGCTATTTTAAATAGTATTGAAAAGATTTCAATTCAGTTTGATCATTGCTGCTAGTATTTAGAAACATAAATAATTTCTGTATATTGACTCTTGTGTACTACTTGCCTAGGGTTGTTGTAACAAACCACCACAAACTGGGTGGCTTAAAATAACAGGAATTTGTTCTCTCACATTTCTGAAGGCTAGAAGTTCCAAATCAGAGGGCCATACTAAAGTTGGTTCCTTCTAGCGGCTCTGGGGAAGCATGTGTTCCATACTTCTCTCCTTGCTTTATTCCAGTTTTTGCCCACGTGGTCATATTGATTTTTCCCTCCATAAGAGTCTGTGTCCAAATTTCCCTCTTCTTGTAAGGACACCAGTTATTGGATTTACAGCTCACCCTAACCTCATATGGCTTTGTCTGAACTTGACTGCATCTGCAAATACCCTATTTTCTAAAGAAGGTCATATTCATAGGTACAGAACATCTATTTTGGGAGGACACAATCCAACCCACACCACCTTGTGTCCTGCAGCCTTGCTAAATTACTAGTTCTACTGGTATCTTACTTACTAGTATCTTTTTGTAGATTCTTTAGATTTTTTATATAAATACCAAGTCAGTTTACTTCTGACAAAACATTAGAGCTACGTCCAAACAAAAGTCCTTTATGTTAACCACAGCTCTGGGGCAACCACAATAGGATGAAAGGTTCTTTTTTTTTTTCCCCTTTAAATTGTTTGTGTTAGTTACAATCTTGACTAATGACCCTTACGCTGGTCTCTCTCAATTCTTTTAAGATCCTCTTCATATAAGGTGTTACATCATCCCATGCTTTTCCAGCTGTTTAGCAGAATGGAGGACTAGGATGAGGTCAGTGTGGCACTTGCCTCAGGTGCAGAATTTAAGGAGGCACCCTCAGTAGTCAACATAAATACGTAATATTTTAAAAATAAAACCAAACGCAGAAATGAACGATGAACAAAATATCAATATCTTAAATAAAGATAGGATCCCACCTGTACTTGAGTGACCTTGCCACACTCACTGCACCCCAGTCCTGGCCCTGCTGTTGAGATGGCAGTAAACTCGTCTTCCCCAGTGTGAACAATCGTGGGAGACCTGTTACAGGCGCCTGTGATGGCATCAGGGGCCAGTTTTGCAGAGCTTAATGCATGTTTGTTTTCTCTTCCTACTTTCACCTGATTTAATCCTGTAGTTCACTTGTTTCTTAGTCTTCTTTAAGGAAATGATGTGACAGGTTCCATGCACAAACCTGGTTTCATGTCAGAGTTCCAACGTCAGGGTCTTCTGGACGTCTTGAGGGTGTATGTCCAATAACAAGCCAGTCCCTTGTCGCCTCTCTGTCTTCCACGTGCCCTGTCTCCCAGCTGTGTGATTGTGCCATAGGTGGACAGCTGACTCACAGTGAGCCTGCTGCATATTTTTGCCTTCTCATGTGGCCTTGGGTTTCAAAAACAGCGTGTTAAATGCTGTGTGGGGCAGGATCTGTAGCGTGTAAACTGTTCTGCACCCATTTTCTAGCATGCGGCCTGAGCAGTTGCTTAGCAAAGGAAGAAGTTTGAAGAAAACCAGGCAGAGATGAGAGAGAGGCAGAATCAGACCCACGTTCTTACAGCTTTCTGGTTCATGCTTCCAATTTCTTCCTTAGACCCAGCTCTATCCCTTTTTTTGAATTCTATTAATACCATACCATTTTTTCTTAAGGTTCCTCCAATTTGTTTCCATTAGTTGTGATTGGAGAACCTTGGCTAACATGCTGTCTCCATTTTCCCAAATTAGATGCTTTATCTCGCCCACCTCCCCATGAAGGAAACTTCTCTAGACTGCTCTTTCCAGGTCTGTCATTGGTTAATGAAATCATTTCCTCTAGTAATGCAGAGCTTCTTTTCTCCTTTTTAGCTTTCTTCCTCTTTCTTTTTCTTTCACACATTTCCTTGATGTGTCATCACCTTGATGTTCCTCACACTACTGCATTTACACTGTTCCCAAGTTTATTCTTCCATTATATTCTGTGTCTTCTCAGCACACTTTTGGTCTATCCCAATATTAGCCTTTATTAAGTATCTATATTGCATAAAAGGTACAGAAGTCACATTTTTTATATTTTCCACCCTATTCATTATGCAAGGTCCAGTTTAAATCTCATTTCCACTATGAACCCCTGTCTCATCAATTTCTTTCCTTCTCTTCCAGAATGTTGGTAACTCTTTGTGTATAATTATAATATTCAGCTGTTATATCTTCCTAAGGCAAGGGATCATATCTTATTTGTATTATAAGTACTTTGTATAATGAGCACTTAACCCCCAGTAGGTAATCGGTAAGTGCCTGCTGAATGAATGAGGTGAATGAACGTAAGTGTGCTTATTTTGCTGCATATGAAATTGGTAAAAGTCTCTGGTGATCACAAACATTCCTTAAATATCTTGTTTTCAGGGCTCAGTTCATCTAAGTCCCTTTCTCTTTCCACTTTACCCTGTTTCTCTAGATGATCTCAGTTACCACTAGGATGTCAGTTACTATCTGCAATATGTCAGGCCCTCCCAAGTCTATATTTTTATAGACTGGCTCTGTCTTCTGAGAGCCAAACCCCTAAATCCAAATGTTTACTAGGCTTCTTCAGTGGGTGTTTCTGCAGGTACTTCAGACTTAGTCTGCCAAATCTTAATTCATTTACTTCTCTACCCACTCTGTGCTGACCTGCTCGCTCGCTCGCTCGCTCTCTCGCTTGCTCTCTCTCTCTCTCTCTCTTTCTCTTTCTCTTCCTCCTCCTCTGATGATCCATAAACAGTAAATGGCAGCATTATCTAGTCAGCTGAACAAGTTTGATGTATCCCCAACATACAGCACATCACCTGGTACCTAATAGGCGCTCAGTATTTGTTGAATAAACAAATCCCGTTCACGCAGATGGCCAAATCAGTTGAAAATGAAAATTTGATGGTTACATTTAGAAATGGTCTTAAATTCAGTAGTAAAAAGCTAGAATGAGAGTACGCTCTGGGAATTTCCCATCTTTCACTTTTGGTATCTTTGGAATATCAAACAAACCAATGTCACTCATGAGGTCTTAGTTTAAAATCAGACCTAGAGGCTAATTTATGTGTCATCCTCTCTTCAACTGTCTAAAATGTTTTCCTTTAGGCCTGTGGGCCTTTGTAGTGATGCCCTCTCATGGATAAGTGCCAGGGGAAGTTTTTCTGCCTTCTAGAGATTGGGGGTATTTTGTGCTATATCATATTAGGAACGAGACTGAGAACGGATTTTTCATTCTTCCTTTTCAGGCTAATATTGGAAGCATCAGTTGTAATGAAGGAGCAGGGGCTTTGGGAGTCAGACTGATGTGAGTGTGAATTCTGGCTCCTTAGTTACTTCTAGCTTTGTGACTCTGGACAAGCTACTTAAGTTCCTCGAATCTCAATTTCTTCATCTATAAAATGGAGACAATATTAGGTATAACACAGGGTTATCAACGAGTTATGTGTAAGAAGCTAAGCATGGTCTCTGAAACGGGAGTCTCAGTCCGCTTCCTTCCCTTCTTTTGTTAGGTAAGTGGTGTTCTCTGCTACTTACCTTGATTGCCAGTTTCTTCATTAGTGAATGAGATAATACTTATCCACAGGGTTGTTGTGAGGACTAAATTAGTTTCAGTCACGTGAAGTACATGATTAATTAAGAAATATTAAGAGTTCTCCCTTTCTTCCTTCCCAGTAAGGCACTGAGACGTATTTTGAGTCTGTTAGAACTTCTAGTCAACCTTAAGGCTCTTGTTAGGAGACCTAGGAAGATATGAACATGGAGGAGTATTATTGCTTTGCTTCTCTCTATGATTCATTGCTGCTCAACAGCAATGGTTATGAGAGGAAAATTGCCATCTTCTCTCTGTGACAGCTGCATGCCCCAGTCTACCTTTATTAGATTTGCCTCCAGGGTCTTTCACTGTGGTGCATTTAACCAATGGGAAATAAAGAATGCCCTGAGAGCTCTCATTGGTTACTTGTGGGTGTCCACATTTTCTGATTGGTGTAAGCATCAGCCAGTCCTCATCTACTTATTAGCAGTTCAGTTATTTATTAGGCCCGTTACTGACTTCCACTAAATCAAGGTATTTTTCCCAACCATAATGGACTACTCTGAATTCTTTCCTCCTTTCACTGTGTACAGTACCCACCCCAAATAAACTGATTGCAGCCCAAGCAAACAATTTATTACCCAAACTTCCCACTCCCTTGATAGATTGCTGTTGGCATTTGTGTTACTGCAAGAAAAAAAGTCGTTGTTTCTTTAAAAAAAAAGGAAAATACAGGACCTTAAAATGTGGCAGTGGGAAGGAGAAGAAGGGAAAAAATGCCCTTGGCAAGAATTCAGAGACAGTCAATTGTCTTTATTGAAATGGCATTGAATTAAAAACTCAAAGGAGATAGTGGCCTCTTCTTTAGTAGAGATATTAAAAAAAAAAAAAAAAATCCAGCCAGGCCATCACTACCCAGTAAACATGGCAGGAAAAAAAAAAAAGTATGCAAGGTTTCTTGGCTTTATTTTTTCTTTTCTTCAAACAAAGAGATCTGTGCTTGCTCCTGAAAGAAAGCAAATAAATATACTGCCCACATACCCTGGTGGTTCTAAACCTCTCTCAGGAAGTCACAGCCCTCGCCTCCACCCCCAACCGCCCCATCTATTCACGCACTAAGTCCTGCCCCTATGCCTGGCGGAACACGTCCTCCAAGTCCAGGTTTACAAGGCGCTTGTTTCCAGACCATGGACTTCCGCAACGGGCAGCATTTCTGTCTCTGATGAATGGTCAAAAATGAGGTTCCGGGTGAGAACGATTAGAAACTTTAATTACTCTCCAGGCATCTCACAATATAAGCCATATTCCTGTTTTTATAAGGAATTAGCTACAGATTGGGTAGCGCTTGTCGTGCTTTGAAACATTTCCTGGATCTTTCTGGCACGACTGTGTTCTCTTTGGAACACTGGGGCTTCTCATAGCCCCTCTCCCCATCTCTCTCTCTCTCTCTCTCTCTCTCTTTCTCTTTCTTTTTTTTTTTTGGCTTGCCAATTCCAGCACCTTCACATGCGTTACTCCATCCTTTCCTCTCCAAGATGACCTGAAATGACCTTTTGCTTGGCAAGAGACGTGATTCAACTGATAATAAAAGAGCTGGGGGCGGGGTGGGGACGGCGCTGGTTGCTCAGAGCTGGGGAGGAGACCAGGGGAGGGGGAACCGCATCCATTTAAAGACAAACGCTGCCGCTTTTTTTTTTTTTTTGGCTATGCAGTTCCTGTAATTAATTTTCCACATACCGCCTATCACACGAAGGGAAAAGATTTTTTTAAGGCATACCGCTCTCTTTGTCTAACCCGAGCTCCTGGGTTGTTTAGATGAGGCTGGGGAGGAAGCGGAGGAGGGAGGTGGGAGAGGTAGGGAGAGGCTGGCACCCCGGCAGGGAGGCCCGAGCCCTCCGCTGGAATGTGGGGTCGGCTGCCCCGCAGCTTTCTTTCTTTCTGCTGCCTGGGTGTTTGGGGCTGGGAGCGTTTCTCCAAAGCAACGGCGCCGGCTAAGGTTCCTGTGCGCAGCTCCTTCTATTTCACATCCGCTGCCTCTGAGGGGCGTGGGCTTGATCCGGAGGCTGTGTTTTCTTTGTTGTTTTGGGAATAATTTTTCACTAACTCCAGAACTCCAAAAAATGCCCATGGCAAGGCTCATCAATCCTCTCTTTCTCTCTTACTTAGGGAGGAAAAAAGGACAAACTATTTATTTGGTTAGCACTCAGCTGAGGTTGCAGGAGTTGCCACAGCAACGGCTCTGAACCTTGCACAGCAAAAGGTCCTTAGTGTAGAGTGGCCTGCTTTCCCAAAGACCTCCTCTTTAAAGAGACCCCGCTAGCGATACTCTACCGGTTTGGGGTTTGTGTGCATTGACATATCATCGACACCATTTGAAAAGACAAAGACAAGGTTTCCTTGGGTGGTTGGTGGGATATTTTTAGCCGATCTTGACTGTGAGAAGAGAAACATGGCCTTAAGAAGTCACATGGGGAGCTAAGGTTAGAGAACTTCTTGTCCAAAGGCTTGTGAAATGCTAGAACATAATTGAAAGGTGTCCTGTCTCCCTGCAGGTTGCAGACAGCTTGCATGTAAGCTGACGGGGATGGTTATGCAGCCATCCTGTCGCCCTCTCTTCCCTTAACAAAGGAAGCTTACACATGAGATGCTCAGAGAGGTGAGGAACTCATCTTCCTTGGTCTGGGAAGAATTTCTCTTCCCAAGGTGCCTTATAGGCTGAAAGTCCTGTGAAAGGCAAGGGGTTTGCTGCACAGTCCTCTTCTAGTTTCACACCTGGCTTTTGTTGGAAACCGTTAATTCATCACAGACATCATGAATATTGGCTCTTTGCTAGGCACTGTAGCTATAAGGTTACCAAAAAACCCAACTAGTCTTAGCCCTTGCCCTCCAGAAGCTTTCAATCAAGAAGTGGAAAGAAACCAAGTAAACAGATGATTAAATTCAGGGGAGAAGAAGTAACTGTAGATGCCACTGTTTCAGGGGAGGAGTAACTCTGTGGTCCTGCCAGTTCCATTAGAGCCACCAGTGTGATCCCTACTGGTTCCTTCATGAAAGGAGATGACCCCTGTGAAATGCGTGACGGAATCCGTCCCCCTCTCATCTCAGCCAATCAGTATCCTTCTCTTATCCTTCTTCAAAAGTGCCTTCTTACAGGAAAAGAACTGCCCTTCTGGAACAGATGAGTGCCAGGAAGCTGACCTTGAGAATCCCAGTATAGAAAGGCACTGGTGTTCCCAGTGAATTTGAGGTTCTTTCTGCATCACGAAAGAATTTGGAGACGAAGTGATAGGTAAAAAGTGGATTTACTTAGAGAGTAACACTCCACAGACAGAGCGTGGGCCATCTCAGAAGGTGAGAGGCCTTGGGAGAAACACACTCCACAGACAGGGTGTGGGCCATCTCGGGAGGTGAGAGAGAGCCTCGAAATATGGCCTGGTTAGTTTTCATGGGCTGGTAATTTCATAGGCTAATGAGTGGGAGGATTATTCCAATTATTTTGGGGAAGGGGCAGGGATATCCCGGTATTGAGCTACCGCCCACTTTTTGGCCCTTTATGGTTAGCCTAAGAACTGTCATGGCGCTGGTGGGTGTGTCATTTAGCATATGCTAATGTATTACAATGAGCATATAATGAGGCTCAAGGTCCACTGGAAGTTGAATCTTCCGCCATCTTGGACCTAGTTGGTTCTCACTAGTTTTCGTCATGTACTATGACTATGTCATTCTTTTAAAGGTTGTGCCCTGCCCTCTTCCCTCCTGTTTCACTGGTGTCATCTTGGATGAGAATCTCAGCCCAGTTTCTTTCTAACCTGCTGTAGAGAAGGAAAGGGGCTAATAGTCCTGAGCACCTTCCATGTGCCATACATTATGCTGATTATTTATTACATCTATAGTCTACTGGGTCCTCAAGCAGTCTTCCTCACGTGGTATCTGGCTTCATCTGAACCGTAGAATATAGAAATTGATTTGAGTTGATAATTTTCTCAATTATCCAAAGGGTGGTAAATAGCTAGTACCATTCTAGATGCACGGACAGAAATTGATTCATTATGTTACAGACGCAGGCTTGCTGCCTGATGAACATAAAAGCCAATACTATGGCACCAGCTTTTGAGAAAAGAAAGAGCTTTATTGTGAGGTTGACCAGCAAGGAGGCAGGGCTCAAATCTGTCTCCCCCATCCAGGGTTTGGGGCCAAATTTAAGGGATGGGGGAATTTCAAACTTGGAAGCTGATTGGCTCGTCTTGAATCAGTCCATATAAGCAACTCCTGCTGCTGGAAGCCAGATTTTCCTTATTGAAGGGCTTCTTGTAAGGTCTCCAGTGACGACGTTTCTATTCTTTAAGTTCATTGATTGAAGGGTTCCTATGGGTTCCTATCTTGCACATGTGCAGTGCCGTCTCTATAAAATAACTAGGTTTGATTAATCAAAAACCTATTTTAAGGAAGCAAAACCAGTTTAAGCTGCTCAATGTTTTACATGCTGTTTCATTTACATACAATGGATGCTTTAATTAGGTTTAATTCTTTCCCAGAGTCCCTTTTGAGAAAGTTGCAAGGTATCCATATTAACAGATGAGAAAACTGAGACTCAGGGAAGTTGTTCAAGATCACACAGCCAACAGTGATGGAACTAGGGGTAAGAACCTTTCCTCTCTGACTCTAGAATTCAGTCTTTCAAGATAGCTTGAATTGCTTGTAGTATTAAAGAGACTTGGCTACAATTCTACACTGGGCTATTAAGAATGTAATGTTAGGGTTAAAATTTTCAGTGACTTAAAGTCATGACTGATAGTTTGATTGGAAACTCTACAAAGACAAGAATTGAGTCTTTTTCTTTTTTTCTCTCAAGTAGTTCTCTCTCTCAGCATCATCTTTGGAATTAGGCAAAGAGTCTCGCCAAGAAAGTCACTGCTCAAAGTGACAGGGTCACCTTGTTTTTAACCCAAGTCATTACCATCCAGCCTCATCACTCACCAGCCTTGACCTCACGTGACTTATAAAATCAAGTCTCCCCTCAAAGCCTGGAAATTTTTGCCATCAAAATCCAATACTGAGTCTCAAGCTCTAGGCCCATTCTGAAAGAGGAGTAGGTCGCTCTTGCTATCAGCACTAGCGTGTTTGGCAAAAATGAGTGCTTTTAAAGGGATAATAGTAATTTGTAAGTTTTTCTTTGAACTTCCTCCTTCGTGCCATAGATTGTCAGTTCAGGTCTTGCAACCTTGGGCAAATTACTCCACCTTTCTGTTCCTTAATTTCACCTGAAAAGTGAAGTAATAGTAGTAGTATCACATAGGACCATGGTAAGGGTTACTCCGTGATGAAGCATGCACAGCCCTTTGCACAGTGCCAGGCCCGTATGGAGTGCTATTTATTATACCAGATCTTATTGTGTTCATTATTATCATTGATTTTATTTGTATTAGAACTGATTGATTAAAGTGGAGAGTTGGCATTTTATTTCCCAGGCCTACAGTGGACTTAAGCCACATTACGAGGCTGATAAATCACTTTCTTTCTGAACTTTGTTTTCCCCTCACCATGACACCACTTCTCTTGGTTTTAAACATCCACTAATCCTTGTACTCCTCCCTTCCTCCTTCCTTAGTCCTCTCAAACAAAACAAAAACTCTTGCTCCTAAAATGGCCCTATGACAAATCATTTACACCAGGAATCAGCCAACTTTTTTTTTTTCTTGTAAAGAGCCAGATAGTGTTTTAGACTCTGCAGGCTGTAGGACCTGTGATGCACCTGCTCAACTCTGCTGCTTGTAGTGCAAAAGCGTATGCTCTAGACAACACTGCAATGAATGAGTGCAGATGTTCTGATAAAACCTTATTTATGAACCTTGCAATTTGGATTTCACATAATGTTCAACTGTCACAAAATACTACTACTTAAAATTTTTTTTCAGCCATATAGAAATATAAAACCCCCCCTTAGCTCCTGGGCCATGTAAAAACAGGCAGTGGGCCCCTAGTTTGCTGACTCCTGATTTACACTTTAACATGTTTCAGTCACTGTGGCACTGTCAGGAATATTTGCATTTTTTCAAGTTCTAGAAGAACTTACAGAAAACATATCTTTGAGGGGCAGTTCCACGTGTGAGACACACACATAGTGGCAGCTTAACCCCTTGGTTGTCTGAGGGAAGGATGGCTGGCACAGCGGGACACAGGTTGGCAAGCTCAAGGTTTTTATTTTCAGGAAAACATCAAAGCATCTGGGAAGAGGCATCTGCCATCATGACAGACATGGCTTCAACCAGATTTGGACTCTAAACGCTTAATGGCATTCTGATTTAGTTTCTGAGCTTCATTTTTCCTAACTATAAAAATGGAAATAACAGTGCTTACTCTGAAGTTATTATGCAACTAAATTATGTAGATGCTCTATGTGACAATATATATTAAGAGGATAATGATGAGTACGTGGTAGTTATTTCGTAAATGTTTGACCAGTATTAGTTGGCACTCAGCTCATGTTTCCTTCAATTGTTCATCAGTGGGGCAGCTAGGGGCCAATCTTGGCTGTTGTGAAATGTAAAGAGTAGGAAGGTTAGATTTCTGGTATCTAAAAAAGAAGTCTTCTGATCTTTTCAGGGGTAGATGTGAGGGCTGGTGAGAAGACAAGAGTTAGGACATTTTTGGCAAAGGAAAAAATAGATCATTTGACAGAAGTGAAACTGAAGCTTGTAGAAGCAGTGGCTCTGTTGTCAGGTTAGGACTCAGCTCAAGACGACATTGGTTTCTGAGGGAACAGTCAAGATGTCAGGGCCATTTCTGGAATGGCATCTTCAGGCAGAGTGAGCCATCATTGCCTGATTCCTACGTAATGTGGGGCTCCTTGAAAGAAGAATCAGGGCTGTTTGAGAGGGTCTGTTTGCACAGTCAGAATCTAAATCACTGATGAGGGACGTAAGTATATGTGCATGCATGTGTGCGTCGGAGAGATTGAGAGAGAGGTGTACTTTTAAGCTCATTTATGGTAAGTCTTGCTGGTGGAGAAGAACAGGAGAGAAACGCTGTGCAGACAGTTCTGTGAATTGCACACACACTCAATACAGGGTTATGAGCCGAGGGAAACAGACCTTTTCTCTCCTGAGGCAGCTTACATTTATGCTTTTTTAATTTTAAATTTATTTATTTTTGGCTGCGCTGGGTCTCTGTTGCAGTGCGCGGGCTTCTCATTGCGGTGGCTTCTCTTGTTGTGGAGTGTGGGCTCTAGGCACGTGGGCTTCATTAGTTGTGGCGCACGGGCTTAGTTGCTCTGTGGCATGTGGGATCTTCCCGGACCAGGGCTCGAACCTGTGTCCCCTTCATTGGCAGGCGGATTCTTAGCCACTGTGCCACCAGGGAAGTCCCACAGTTACATTTTTTTGATACATGAATACAGAGATCACTTGATATTAAAAATAACTTATGTGATATTCCTGATAAACGGATGCCTCGTAGTCAAACTAGAGAGATTTAACTTTAGCTTAAAAACAACTCTATTTCTTCTCCCTGATTTTAGCAACATGTAAATGTAATGTTAGCACAATATTTTAAGACAAGATTTGGATTTAGTTTATCATAATTTAGGATCTTCTAAGACTTTAAAAGTTCCTACATAAATTCTGTGAACTCAGAAAGTTATCATTGTTGGTACAAATTATTTAAAATTGCAAGAATATAGAATCATGTTTAATTGTATGAACTTGTAATAATACATGTCTTTTTAAAAATGTTGATCCTATGAACTCTTGTAATGCTGCCAATCATATGTATGGTCATAATGTATTAGCTTAAAGTGTAATTTCCATATCTTTAGTCAACTTTAGGTTAACATTAAGTTAATTAATATTAAGTTAATTAATCTATAAGCTTTGGATTTGTGGGCAATTCTTAAGAAAGAAAAAGATGTAAATATTAGTTATTAAATATAGTTTTAATTGACCTTTATTTTATATGTAAATGACTGTACCTTAACAAGATATGAAAATATCTTTAAGTGGTATAATGTATATGCTTATATTTCTACCTTAAAAATTGTCAAAGTGATCTAAAATGTGTGTGGAAAAAATTAGCTGGACTGTTTTTGGTTCCTGTATTCTAGTTTTCTCTTACATCTGGAAAAACAAAAGCTGCTTACTTTAGTAAGGGAATGATTAATATAAATTGTTCAGATAATACTAGGTATAATAATTTTGGAGAAATATAAGTATGTAAAATTAGGATGTATTTGGGCTTTCTTTTTAAAAAAATGACCAAGTATTGTGTCCAGATAACAGAGGTTCCTTTTCACTTCCCCAATACTCTGCTAAACGTCTAAATTTCCGGCATATTTTGAATCATTTTGATCCAGATTTCCCCTTGGTGTTGACAGAGTTAAATTTCTAATAATCATTGTTAGTTTTTCTTGTGAGTTGAAAAATAAACTCACAAGACAGCCTATAACTATTTTTTGCCTTTGGATATGATGATTTATATTCCTATTATGTTTCCTTTGACATCCCTTCTTGATTTTAGCTTTCCAAGGTAAAATCTCCAAATGAGAAGAATTAAACTGTTAAGATACCTGTTAAACAAAATCTGTCTTTGGGCTTCCTGGTATGGCCATTGGGTAGCACAAAGATTACCTCTTTCACTTTGTAAAAGGAAGAGTAATAGAAAAAATTAGGATCTTTCGTACTGGCCCCCTAGAGGCAAAATGTGTCCTATAAGAAGATTTTTTACTTATATCTCTATAGAACTCTCTAGTATTTGTCAATAGCTCGTACGAGCTTGCTTTTGTAATCAAACTTCTTTGAAAAATAGAGCTTGGGAATGCTTTAGGGAACGGTGCTTTATTTCTGGACACTTCCATTGTTTTTCAGACTTTATAAGAAAAGCTCATTACTTAAGATAAACCCCAGGTTGTTTTGATTTAGCCATACCTGATGACCGCTACATTGCAAATTACGTCTCCTGGTGCAGTATCACTTTTGTTCAGTCATCCAACACTTTCTTGTATTATTTGATAACCCCACTGGAGTATTTTTTTTCCCTGAAAACAGATCATTGGGTGGCCCCTAATATCTGCTATTGAATTTTCAGTGTAAAAGTCTGTTGACGACTACCCACAGATTGGGCACAGATCTGTTGTTACCTTGCTAATGTGATGCTTGCATTTAGGATAGTCTGAGATATCATCCAGGATTTATCTTGGGCCATGAATTTTTCTTCTCAGAAAAAGAGATTTTTAGATAATTTAATTCAAGAAGGAGAAAAAATAGGTCTCATTTAGAGTTCAAAGCCTTTAACAACCGAAGGGGGGACTCTGGACTGCCTTTTTATTGTCTTTAAGCCCTTTCATTTCATGTTTTTACAAGAATTCCCCAAAGTGGGAGGATCTTGCACGTTGTGGTTTGGCAAAGAACAGGAGAGTCAGACAAAATTACTGTGACCACAGAGCTTGTATAACACTAGCCCCCTAGAGGTAAAATGTGTCCTATAAGATGTTTTACTTGTCTCTATAGACCTCTCTAGTATCTTTAATATCACTAACAAGATCTAGGGATCAAAGGTATAATGTCATTAGGTAAATTAGTTCATACTCCTACATCTGGTTCTTTAGTCTCTTTGGATTGGGGGTGGAAACTTTCTTCTTGATTTAATTTGAGCCATCTTGGAAAGTAGACTATAAACTCTCATCAGATTCCTTCTCTTAGTATTTGTCCTGGTTTCAGTGGTCAAGTGTATCATCTCCAGAATCTTAAATGGTACTGTGCACCAGTCAAAGGATCCAAGAATGATATTCTAGAACAGAAAGAAAAAGAAAACCTGATGGGTTGGAATAGCTACCATCAGAAACTCCATCAGACACTCATGCAGATCTGGATTGATCATGTCCATAACCATGAACAATGACCAAAATGGGGAAATTAGATGTAAAACCAACATACTTTCCTGTCCCTGTGCCAAATTCTGTGATCAAGCATACTTTCACATTTATGTGCCAAGCAATAGTGGACCGGGAAAAAAATTAGTCCAAGTAATACTTGCCCTTAGAGGATAGCTGTAGACCAACTGAAATAGTTTATCAAAACTAACAGATAGTACCAGTCACCAGAGGTCATCTATTGTTTGATTCCATTTAGATGAAATACCCAGAAGAGGTAAATCCATAAAGTCTGAAACCTCTGTTAGGGGGAGGGGAAAGGGAATGGGACACAAGGGCTGTGGGTTTGGGTTTTTCTGTTTTGGTTTGGAATTAGAGGTGGTGATTGCACAACAGTATGACTGTGCTAGTTACCACTGAATTATTCACTTTAAAATGGTTAATTTTATGTTATGTGAATTTCACCTAAAAAAAGAAACAACCCAAACAAAACTGAGGTTGCTTATCAAGGCTCACTTTAAGACCCTTGACTTGCTGTGCCCACTACTCCAAGGCTCCAGTGTCCTAAACTTTGCTCAAGTTTCATGCATTCTAAGACCTGCCCTAAAAATCATGCAACCCAGGCCCTTAAACTTTATAAATACATCCCCCTGATTATTCCAGTTGAGATGCTTTTGGTCTCTCTTACTGCAGTAGTTCCAATAAACTTAGCTTTGTTTGGTGATCTTTTGGAAGGTCAGCATGAGCGTAGAATCCCCTCCGTGGATTAAAAGGAAAACACATTTTTTTTGGATTCTCTTTTTCTCTTCTCTATATTAGATAGGTAGCAACTTTCTGATTACAGGTAGATACAGGATTGGAGCAAGTCTTCACATAGTGGCCAGATGTAGAGAGTCCAGTTCCAGCTCCCTGACAGAAAGAACAGGTAAAGATTAATTAATAGTCATGTAGTCAGTGTTTAATAGAAGTCTTCAACTATTTTGGTGGCCATATAAGGAGTAAAGAATTCTTGTCTTAGGAGTTACACAAAATAGGTCAGGGGGTAAGGGAAGAGCCCAGAAAAGCTAATGTCTGAGGCTCACTCTGGATATGGGAGGCCAGGCTTATAGAGAAGTCAGTTTTAGACAAATCTATTGGGAAAGAAAGATATAAAACTATCAATATACTTACTGCCTTGGTCTGGTTTGGCATAAGAAATAGTCAGTGTCCAGCCTGTATATGAAGAGTCTCAGTACTTGTAGATGACTAGGATTGATTTTTTTTTTTTGAGATGTGTGTGTGCGAGTGCGTGTGTGTGTGTGTCTGGAATAATGTATTAGGTATCTATTGCTTTATAAAAAAATTATCCCCAAACTAGTGGCTTAAAACAGCACACACTGAGCATCTTACAGTGTTTCTGGGTTAAGAATCCAGACACTTCTCAGTTGGTCCTCTACTCCAGGATCTCTCACAGGCTGCAGTCAAAGCATTAGCTGGGCTGCAGTCATCTCAAGTCTCAATTGGAAGTTCCGAGCTTATGTGGCTCTTAACAGAGTTCCTCCTGGGCTGCTGCACTGAGGGCCTCAGTTCCTCACTGGATCTTGTCTAGAGGCAACTCTCTTTCTTGCCACATGGGTCTCTCCAACCTGGCGGCTTGCTTCCTCAAAGGATGAGGACCGAGAAGTTGATAGAATCTAACAAGTCAGAAACCAGTCTTTGTAACCTGATCATGAAAGTGACATTCTATCACTTCTGCTGTATTAATTATAACCAAGTCACTAGGTCTGGCCCACATTTCAGAGGGATGGGACTATACAAGGATATGAATACCAGTGGGGATCTTTTGAATGCTACCTTTGAAAACTGGCTACTGTAGATGATACTCATACCTAAATTAAACAATGCATCTCATTAGCCACAGGAGCTTGAAAACTATCGTGAAGTTGTTTTTCTTTGGTTTAAAGTTAAATCCAAGATATCACAAGTGAAAGAGAACTCTTAAAATTTTATCGTGAGGGGCTTCCCTGGTGGTGCAGTGGTTGAGAGTCCGCCTGCTGATGCAGGGGACACGGGTTCGTGCCCCAGTCCGGGAAGATCCCACATGCTGTGGAGCAGCTGGGCCCGTGAGCCATGGCCGCTGAGCCTGCGCGTCCGGAGCCTGTGCTCCGCAACGGGAGAGGCCACAACAGTGAGAGGCCCGCGTACCAGGCAAAAAAAAAAAAAAAAATTTTATCGTGAGTTTCTATGAGAGGCTAAATATTTAATACATACATTGGCTTTTTTAAAAAATTAATTAATTAATTAATTTATTTATTTTTTGCTGTGTTGGGTCTTCATTTCTTTGCGAGGGCTTTCTCTAGTTGTGGCAAGTGGGGGCCACTCTTCATCGCAGCGCGCGGGCCTCTCACTGTTGCAGCCTCTCTTGTTGTGGAGCACAGGCTCTGGACGCACAGGCTCAGCGGCCATGGCTTACTAGGCCCAGCCGCTCCGCGGCATGTGGGATCCTCCCAGGCCAGGGCTCGAACCCGTGTCCCCTGCATTAGCAGGCAGATTCTCAACCACTGCGCCACCAGGGAAGCCCCATACATTGGCTTTTAAGATTCCAGACCTGTCTGAAAGTGTTATTGCCTTCTTCTCAGATGAAATGCCAGGTAGTCTCGAAACAGGAGTATCTGAAAAGTTAGGGTGTTTTGTATTTCCTGTTTTCCTTGAAAACTACAAGGCTTGTATTGTCATCAGCCTCATTCCAATTAACTGGATTTGCAGACCTCTCCATGGAACAGCTTTACTAAATGAACCAAGTGTCTTACAATTAGGGAAACATCTCACAACATGGGAAATAGTAGTGTTTGTTTCAGAAACAGGATTGTTATATTTTCTTACCATCTGAACTTGTCTAACTGTAGAAACAGAAACTTGGTTTGACTGTATCCAGTAGATTATCAGTAGGTATTAATTCATTCTTTCTTGGAGATGGAGATCTTTGGTATGCTCTAATGGATCAAGAATTAGATAAGCAATTAAGAGACCAAGGCATTGAAAGAACAATTATATAATGTATCTGGGATGACTGTTAAAAAAACCCTCTCATTTTACCTTTGAAGAAATCAAGGCACAAAGAGCTGAAGCTGTTTATCCAAGAAGATAAAGCTAGTTCAAGGAATTTTTAGATTGTCTGGTCTATCATTGATCTAGTTTAACTCCATACTGTAAGCGTTATAGTGGAAAGTGCACTAGACTAAGACCAAGATTCAAATCCCACAAACTTTGTCCATTTTTTCCCCCACTGTATCCTGTACCTGAAACTGGAAACCTATATCTGACATTATATCTGAAAGTTTATATCAATAATATTTGTTGAACATATAATGAATGAAGAAGTCCTAGTTCTATGATGAACTGGTTGAGTGTCTATGGGCAATTTGTTTCCTTTCTCTGAACTTTAGTTTCCTCATATATAAAATGAGAGTTTTGGTCTGGTTCATCTTTAAAATTCCTTTCAGTTCTAAATTTCTATGATTTAATAATAATATCTGTTGAATACTCTTTGTGTCATGTATTATGATTAACACAATACTGCCATTTAATTCTTATGACCACCCTATGATACAATGAACCTAGAAGGAAAATAGCTAATAGCTAACAGTTATTTTGACCTCACTCTGAGCCAGACACTTATTAACTCATTTTAAGCCTCATCTCCACCCTGTGAGGTACAGAGAAGTTTAATTTGTCCAGGGCCACATAAGTAGTCAGGGGTGGAGCCGGAACTTGAACTCAAATGGTCCAATATCAGAGCCTACCTGCTTAATCACGTTGTTTTACTGAATAGTGACATTGTAAGGTCAAGACTGTGGCTCATTCTGTGCAATTAAACCTGAGTTCCAGCTTCTTTGTGGCCACCAACTTTAAAAATTTTTCTATTTATAAAAATTATTTGCACCCAAATATATAGCCTTTACACTTCTTTCCATGGTATGGTCCCCAAGCAAGCCTTAAATTGCTAAATACGTTGCTTATTTGATATATCTTCTATAATACCACCCAGTCATTTAAATGGTGGGTGGAAGTTAGTATAATTGGCATTAATACTGTTTCACAAATTGGAAATGGAGAAATATTTTCTGAAGTCATGTCTGGGGTATGGTGGGTGGATGTTTGGCTTGCATGGAGAAATTTAGCTGAAAACTCCAGAATTACACAAATGTTTGTACTGGTGAGGCTTAATGGTCTGGCCAACTGGCAGCAGAAAGACATGAACCAAACCCATGGAGAATGAGGAAGATGGGGTTCAGATGCTGTGGATCCATCTGTTTTATTTTTGTTTTAATCTCTTTAGACTCTAACTCAAGAACTCTCTGAGTCTTCATTTCTGAATAGTTATTATGACTAAAACTCTATTAGTCATAAATCCATATGCAAAATTTGAAGTGAAATTAGAGGCAATTTTCTAAATAATTTAACTTTTTATATGGAACTATAAAAGACCCTGAAGAGTCACAGCAGTCTTGAGAAAAAAGAACAAAGCTGGAGGTATCACCCTCCCTGACTTCAGACTATACTACAAAGCTACAGTAATCAAGACAGTATGATACTGGTACAAAAACAGACACATAGATCAGTGGAACAGAATAGAGAGTCCAGAAATAAACCCAGTATAGTCAGTTAATCTGTGACAGAGGAGGCAAGAATATACACTGAGGGAAAGACAGTCTCTTCAGTAAATGGTGCTGGTAAAACTGGACAGCCACATGTAAAATAATGAAATTAAAACATTTTCTCACACCATATACAAAAATAAACTAAAAAACTGAAGACCTAAATGTAAGACCAGAAACCATAAAAATCCTAGGAGAAAAGATAGGCAGAACACTCTCTGGCATAAATTGTAGTTCTCTCTCTCCCTCTCCCTTTTTCTTTCTCTCTCTCTCTCTCTCTCTCTCTCTCTCTCTGTATATATATATATATATATATATATATATATATACACACACACACACACACAATATATATATAATGTATGTATATAATGTGTATATATATATACAATATATATAATGTATATATATATATATAAAATGTATATATATATGTATTCTACAGCTATAGCTATCTATCTTCATAAATTTTATCTGTCTCCTCAGGCAAAGGAAAAATAAACAAATGGGACCTAATTAAATTTAAAAGCTTTTGCACCACAAAGGAAACCATTGATAAAATGAAAACACAATCTACTGAATAGGAGAAAATATTTGCAATTGATACGAACAATAATGGGTTAATATCCAAAATATATAAACATCTCATACAACTCAATATCAAAAACCCCCAAACAACCTGATTAAAAAATGAGCAGAAGACCTGAATAGACATTTTTCCAAAGAAGACATTCAGATGACCAACAGGTACATGAAACAATGCCCAACATTGCTAATCGTCAGAGAAATTCAGATCAAAACCACAATGGAATGTCACCTTACACCTGTCAGAATGGCTGTTGTCAAAAAGACCCCAAATAACAAATGTTGGCAAGGATGTGGACAAAAAGGAACACTGGTACACTGTTGGTGGGAAAGTAAATTAGTGCAGCCACTATGGAAAACAGTATGGAGGTTCCTCAAAAAAGCTAAAAATAGAACTACCGTATGATCAGCAGTTCTACTCCTGGGTATATATCTTAGGAAAATAAAAACACTAATTTGAAGAGATACATGTACCCCAGTGTTCATAGCAACATTATTTACAATAGACAAGATACGAAAGCAACCTAAGTGTCCATCAACAAATGAATGGATAAAGAAGATGTGATACACACACTCTATGGAATATTACTCAGCCATAAAAAATGAAATTTTGCCATTTGCAACAACATGGATGGACCTGAGGGTATTATGCTTAGTGAAATAAGTCAGAGAAAGAAAAATAGTGTATTTTATCACTTACATGTGGGATCTAAAAAATGAAACAAACAGTATAACAAACAGACTCACAGGTATAGAGAATAGACTAGTGGTTACTAGTGGGGAGAGGGAAGGAGGGGAGGGGCAACATACGGGTAGGGGATTAAGAGGTACAAACTGCTATGTATAAAATAAGGTACAGGGATATATTGTATAGCACATGGAGTATAGCCAATATTTTATAACTTTGAATGGAGTATAATCTATGCAAATATTGAATCACTATGTTGTACACCTGAAACTAATATAATACTGTAAATCAGCTATACCTCGATGAAAAAAATTTGAGATGGTGATGAGGATATGTAAAGGTATGTATTTTGAGCATAGTCATCTATTCTGATGGAATCCACTGAGTATCTTTTTAGTGCTTGCTTCAGTTCAGCCTGCCTACAGTTTCATACACATGTGAATGTGGGTGGTATTATACAAGGTAGTAGTAAAGAGAAGTGAAATACTAAAAGGCCAAAGATGGAATATTTAGTAGGAAAAGTGGTATTATCAAGCAAGGGACCCTGTCTAATACAGAGTCTAGAATTTGGAAGAAAGATTGAAGTGGGTCTTTTAAAGCTAAAAGGTGTCAGTTTCTGCCTTCTATTAGGAGAGCACTGTTTTTGAGTGATGCTGATTTGTTGGGGATGCCTGGGCTACTGCCTATGTGGGTACCTGCTTCAAGACCACGGCGGCCAGTTGCCTGGGCTACTTCCTATGTGGGTACCTGCTTCAAGACCACGGCGGCCAGTTGCCTTGGCTCTGTAGATGATATACTGCCATCACATTATTCACTTGTTCAGGGTCAGTCAGCAGGTTAAGTGGCCAGTTTAAAACTTAACAGAGGGAGCCTGTGGCACCTAATGTAGGATTGAGAAGTCCTGAGTTCTAGTTTTGGTAATGCCATGCCCTTAGCTCTGTGAACCTTGGGCTCACATGATACTTCTCTAGGACTTAGTTTCCTAATTTGTAAAAAGACAGGGTGGGCCTAGATGTGTGAAAACCACCTCATATTCCACTATAGGTTCTGCTGAGGCATTTTAAGCGTAACCACAGTGCCCACCCTGCCTGAACTCCCATCCAACAAGACTATCTCTGCATGTCTCCTATTGTACATGGGGGGGGGGGTTTCTTCCCCAGAGTTTCTTTAAAGAAAGGTTCTCACTCTTAAAAAAGTGACCTTAAGATTCCTTCCAGCTCAAACATTCTGGAAAAGCTAGTTTGAAACTACTTAACCTAATTATTATTTTAAAAATCAATTATAGTCTGACTGAAAACATCATATTCTGAATGGAAGGAGAGAAGAGTGTGAGTTTCACTTTTTTTCTTCTAGCTTTTAAAGACTGGTTTGTTGACTTGCCAGTGAGAAATCTGGGAGCCTGAGGTTACCTGTGAATTCATGTTTTCGAATCCTGAGCTTAGCCTGAGAAACAAAATTGGATGGAAGACATCCTTTTCACCAGAGAAAATAACCTCTCACTATGATTTCCTTTGGTAAATATCATTTTGAGGAAAGGTGGCATCATTTCTCTTGCAAGTTCTCCCTTCATCATTCCTCAGAGTGTATTTCCATTGAGCTCTTCGGAAAAAATAAAAGAAAGTGAAAGAAAATCACAAAGAGTATATCCATGTAGAGTACCTAGTGTCCCATCTGAGCTTCTGGGAGGTGTAAATACTCCTAGCCAGGCCACATGACTGTGCTGTACTCCTCTGCCTACAGCTCCAAGATCAATGATGCTGTCAGCATATCTGTGTTTTATTAAGTCAGCTAAATGGAATTTGTGTGCATCAGGCTACTAGTGATTTGGCAACAAATAATAATGTATGTTGCAGAAGTCATTGACTCTCTTTCATGGAAATTTGAGGTCCACTTTTCTGCCCAAATGCTTCATCCCATCTTCAGGCAAATCCCATGAAGGTGAGTGTTCTCCTTAGGCATCTCCTAATATCTTAACCTTGCCAGATTCTCCTTGAGGTTTTCTCTAGTGGGTTTGTTTATATCTCCATAGCTCTAGAGGGGACTTTCACAGTTCTATCTAAAGACCCTAGGGGTACTATTCCAAATGGGATGCAGATGAGAACATCAGGAAGGCTTCATATGGCTTAGCGCTATCTTGGGTAAGTGCTGGCTTCTCTTTTTTTATGTTTAAAAAAATTATTTTATTTTTTAATTTAAAAAATTTCAATTTTTTATTTTAATTTTTAAATTTAATCTTCCTTTTTATTTTTTTTTACTTATGTGTGTGCTCTTGTGTTCTCTCGCTGTGTTACAAACCACCCCAAAACTTGGTGACTGAAAAGTGACGATCATTATTTTGCTTATGGCTCTGCAACTTGGGCAGCTGGGTGAGGTTACCTGGGCCTCGTCTCTGCTCCACATAGACATCTGGAGGCCTCCGCTGGGCTGACATGAATAGCAAGGCGCCGAAGCAGCTCAGGCTGAGCAGGAAGCCCTTTCTCTCTATGTTCTCTAAGGGTCGTTCCACAGTGCCTCTCTTGCATGGTGGTCTCAAGGTAGTTCAACCTTTTAAATGGTAGCTCAAGGCTCCCAAAGCTACTGCTCCATGAGGCCTGGTTGAAGCTAAGAAACTTCTTATGACCTGGCTGCAGAGCTCTGTTTTTCAGGCAAGTCTCTATGACCAGACCATGTTCAAGGGGAGGGACATTAGTCTCCAGCTCTCAGTGGTAGTAACAAAGAATTGGCACAGCACCTAGCGTGTTATGTAAGTCTCCCTCAGTGTTCACAACCACCTTGGATGAGAATGTTACAGATGAGTTAACTGACCCCTGATGGCTCAGGTAACTTGCCTAGGCCACTCAGGTGGCAAATGGCAGAATCAGGATTCAAACCTTGGACTCTGGTCTTGTTAGAAGAGACCTTCTAGGTCTTTTGTTCAATGTCTGTAATTTACAAATAGGAAAATCAAACAAACAGAGACCCAAAGAAAGGAAAGGAAAGCCTGCTTGGTATCACACGTTTTATCAGCAGTTAGCATAACCTATGCCCAGTTAGTTAAGCAGCGCTCCAAGGGAGGGGCTTTGAAAGGGTTAATTGAGGCAGATCTTTCAAGGCTGGATGTTTTTAGATGAGGTCATGCTATGGATGGTCAACAGACACCAGTGTTGCTACACTGTCCAACATGTCAATTCCAGGAAACTATAGGAATGCTTCAGACAGATGCCCAGATGGCTTTGACCTCAAGCTGATGCACTTGGGGTGAAATGGTTTCACGTTGAGGTCTAAAATTCTGTCATGTTCTGTTTAAATGTATTTTAAGTGGTTGCATGAACTAGGATTTGAAACTCCAAATGGATAATATATCTTTAAAAGAAGGAAGATTCTTTTTTCTGTCTTGCATTAAAGAGGCTTGCCATTGCCTTTAGAGCCGTCATCGGTTACCTGTTAGGTGGGAGGAGAAGAGTCCCTATTTGTTGTAAAGGGGAATTAAGCTTTTTTGATCACAGAAGATAGACTTGTGTCATCCTGTTGATACAGATGCACACGATGGGTCTATGGTCTCTCTCTCTATGCAAGAAAAGCAATTTCTTCTTTCAGAGAAACAAGGTAGAAGCCTAGATAGTATGTATGGACACGGCAGGCAGAGAGAGAGAGAGAAGAGAGCTGGAGAGCCAGACAGCCTCTGGCTATCCGATGACTTCTTTTAGGGAAAAAAATCTATAAGAGAAGAAATATTGCCATGGTTTCTACAACTGCTGAAATTGTCAAAAACTCCAGAAACAGACCATTGAGGAGGTCCAAATTCAACTTAAGAAATCCATTTGTAATTACTTTAATTTTAAATTTTTAAATTATTGTTTGGCTGCGTTGGGTCTTCATTGCTGCGCATGGGCTTTCTCTAGTTGTGGCGAGGGGGGGGGGCTACTCTTCATTGTGGTGCGTGGGTTTCTCATTGCGGTGGCTTCTCGTTGCAGAGCACAGGCTCTAGGTGTGTGGACTTCAGTAGTTGCAGCACGCGGGCTCAGTAGTTGTGGCTCATGGGCTCTAGAGCGCAGGCTAAATAGTTGTGGCGCATGGGCTTAGTTACTACACGGCATGTGGGATCTTCCTGGAGCAGGGCTCAAACCCATGTCCCCTGCATTGGCAGGTGGATTCTTAACACTGCGCCACCAGGGAAGTCCCCCATTTGTAGTTACTATGTAAACTTGGGAAGAAATTGAAATAAATTAATCAGTGTTTGGAGTAGTTAAGAATTAGTGTGTAAGGTATCTAAATGTATGAAGGGGTTTGTGGTGAGTGTATGTGTATTTCAGTGTGTAAATTTCTTCCTATCTACCTAAAATTGTTGTTAATCTAGTTTTTTGTAAATAATTAATGGTGCAAATTAGTTTTTGCTCCATTTTTTCAACAAACTACTCATTTTTTCAAAAAAGGATGGATGAGGAGGAAAATAACCTGCTTGCCTTTAATCACAATGGGAAACCATGAAATTTGAACAATAAAAACCAAAGCTTACATATTGCAGGAGACTTGTAGTTGTTTACTTTAACTGCAGGCCAGATACACAAGGAAAAAAAGGCCACCCCACAAAGCAAGCCCATAAAGAGATAGTTGTCATCATGCTTTTCGTTAAGTCAATCCTCATCTTTTTGCAAGCCCCAGAGCATCGTCTGAGGAGATCAGTTACCTTCTTTAGGTGGGACCTATGTGGAGGGCGGGGATGGAGAGAGTAAAGGAGGAGGGAGTAAAATTACTGTACAGAGAAAATTCACCTTGGCACCTAGAGCTTCTGGTAGCCAAAATGAATTTCCTTACCCTTTAAAAAAATCTATAAAACTATTAAAACTAGTAAGACTTCAGACTCTCTAGAGAATTAGATTTTGGACGTTTTTCTTTTTGAAAACTGAGTTAATGCTTTTCTTTAGCTCCAGTCTTATGCACTCTCCAGCCACAAAGTTAGGACACAAAGTCTTTGGGGGATTGTGGACTTTGTGGGAGTCTGCTGTTCTAGCCATGGGGCCATCTCGGGTAGCAGGTTACTGCGTGGCTCAAGGCGCAAGGCACCATTCTCAGCCAACACTGACCCCACTGGTTGGATGTCAGAGGTTCTTCAGCTCTTTTTCTGAGGGTGAGGTGACATTTTTCCCCAATAGCCTACCTACCCGCTCCATACACACAGACATACACTCTGCCAGCACTCCCACTGGGAAAACTGTCAAACAAGCATACTGTGCAATCACATACCTCTTCTCACTGAAAATTAGACTCATATGAAGAATACATTTTTATCATTTTTACCCTTACATTTCTAAGAATGGTATATTCTGATGAGCCTGGAGGAGAGAAAATGGGCACAATTTGGGTACATACAGTATCACTCACAGCTTTCACACACGTCCTATGTCCAGCACTTCTGGGTTTGGCTGGGCAGTGGGTGTTGGCCTTCATTTCTTTGTGGAAATCATTGGCTGTTCTTCCTGTTCCTCCTTTAACTTTCAAATCCTCCTGACAAGGCTGACACTAATTCCCAAGCCCTTAGTGTGAATGAGTTAGGGAGGAAGGGTCAGAGCCGGAAGTGGCCTCTGGACTGTTGAGTTTTGCTGATGGTTTCACCTGCCTTCACCCACTGAAGCCATATTATTTTCACCTACCTTTATCTTTGCAAAGGCTGGAGAGCTTTTACTCTGCACTTTGAGAGTTATCATCCCTGCTTTTCAAAAAAAAAAAAAAACAACCCAGAATATCCAACAAGAAGCTCCCATCCAGATGATTATGGGTGTATTTATTTATTTTGGCTCTGAGGACCACACATCTTTGCCCTGTGTCATATTCATTTGTAACTTGAATGTTCTAGAATTTGGTTCTCCACTCCTCTGACACCCAGAGCAGTGCCTTGAACAGAAATATTGTTCCTAGAGGGAAGAGATAGTAGGATTTTTGTACATTTTCAAATAGTTGCTGAGCTGTTGACCCTAATTGTCCCCAGAAGGCCATTGAGGGCAGTGTTTATGCTCTGGGAGCCATAGGAAGGAGGCCTTATCGTGCTGTCCCATGAGCACACCTGCCAGGTGGTTTGTTGTCCGTTGTGTTCATCTTGTGTTCTAAGAAGCCAGCTGCCCCTGTACGGTGTCCCAAAGAGCTGCTGGGAGGAGGGGCGCAAGGAAAGCGCGACTCGTGGGAACTTTGTGCCTCTCTCCTGCTTCAACCAGAGGAGACCTCCTTCATCTTTTTATGTATGTATTCGGAAAAAAGGGTTTAGCCGTGTTTCTTTTAAAGTTTAGAAACTATCATAATATTATGAAATAAGTTTGGAATTCACAGCCCTTAGCCCCAAGGTTATGAGACACAGAACAGGAATGTTTCGTGAGTATAGATGAACCCTTTACCAAAGGATGTCATGAGCATCCTCAGCAGGTGGGTCGGTCCTGGCAGTGAGGCAGCTGAGCGACTGCTCACCTGGGTCTGCGTGTTGGGGCTTGGGGTGGAGGTGGTGGAATTTTGTGAATTCTGATAGAAACAGGTTTGAGGAAAGAGACCTGCTCCCTATCACATCACTTTTGCCCCTTCCATCCCCTTTGGACCACACACCTGCCTCTGTTGCTTCCACACTCCCTCCATTCGTGATGGGCAGGTATGTTGACCGGGTTCTGAGACTTTCCGGAACAGCTAAAAGCGATGATAAAGGACTTGACCACAGTAAAATAATTGTATATAAAGAATTCTCCTTCTAGCCAGGGTGAAGTGATGTGCCTCTGTCCTAGGGCTTATGAAACCATTCAGTCAGCATTGCTTTAGGAAAATAGTAAGAGGAACCAGTTAATTGAATTCCATTCTTTGGAAGACTTTTAATTCCATAACATTATTGAGAGGCAATTAGGATGGAAGATCACTTTGATCTAATTTTCCTCTTTGAGACATTTTGGGTCAGTTTGTTCCTAATGGGCTTGACTAGGACACAAGGGGTATTGCCACATTCAAAAAAAAAGGGGGGCGGGCAACTCTCTCCTCTGCTGGATAATTAGACAGTTAGATGGTAAAAAATTACATCTCTGGGATTTCTTTTTCCCTCTAAATGTATAATGTGGAGAGGCAGTTTAATGGAAAGGGCTTCTCTAAATTTCACGTGTAGCTCTTGCCAAGGATTTTAGCGTCAAGCTTGGGTGGATCTTCCCAAGACAATGTGAATTAAGAATGTCCTTTCTTGGAGTACATTCCCTTTACCTCCCCAGAAACCTGTGTCATCTTTGGCTTCAGTCTACTTTATTGCTCTTCTAATCTCATTAGGTTTCCTTCCTTTCCCCCTACACCTCCATCAGGGGTCTGGCAGATGAACCAATGGCAGATTTCTGTGCTTGTGCCAACATTGAACTCCTGGAGGGTGGTGGGCAAGAGGAGAACTCTGGTTGTCACCAGGATGAGCCATGTCCTAGTGATGGGCTCTCCTTGCTGGTTTTGGACCAAGAATCTGGCTGTGTAAGGAAGAATAATGCCTCTGAAGATAAGTGCTGACTTAGGTTCCACAAGAGAACTAGTTTAACCTGAAGCCTTTTCCATCTCTTGATTAAATTCATGCTCAGTGTGGAGGAGGCCAAGAGTCTCACTGTAAGCCAAACTGGCAGAAATTGCCTTTTCTCCCCATTGTCGATAGTATCTTTAATTTTATACCTGATATGTTTGGTAGTTTTCTCTCTCTCACTCTCCTTCTCCCTCTCCACCTCCCATATACACGTACATATGTATGTATATAGGTATATATATATATATATATATATATATATATATATAAATAAATATAAATATATATAAATATTCTCTTATCCAACCTCCAATTAACTTACTAAACAGGCTAAGGCTCCCCTTCTCTGTAATACATACTGTGTTAAATCGATGCAATTCTAACATCGTGCAGCCAGCTCACTTTTCCATCAGCTGAGTACCCAAGAACCAGGGGTGTTTGTTACCAGGTCTGTTTCTGCCAATTTTACTTGTTATTCTATAGATATAATTTAATTATATGTTATATGAAATGTTTCTATGAAAACTCAGTTGAATGCTTTGGAAAGACTTGGGAAAATAGTCACTAGAAATTTGTTCTTGAATTAAGTATGGTAAAGACAACTGTAAAAATAGAAATATCCTAAATATCTAGAAGAATCCTAGATTTTTCTTAAAAATAAATTTACTTATTTATTTTTGGCTGCGTTGGGTCTTCATTGCTGCGTGCGGCTTTCTCTAGTTGCGGCGAGTGGGGGCTACTCTTCGTTGTGGTGCACGGGCTTCTCATTGCGGTAGTTTCTCTTGTTGTGGAGCACGGGCTCTAGGCGCATGGGCTTCAGTAGTTGCAGCACACAGGACCTAGAGCACGCAGGCTTAGCTCTTCCGCGGCATGTGGGATCTTCCTGGACCAGGGCTCGAACCCGTGTCCCCTGCATTGGCAGGCAGATTCTTAACCACTGCGCCACCAGGGAAGTCCCAATATTTTTTAATTACTCCAGGGCAAAAATTTCATCCAGGACTGTGTAAATTGGTGCATATAGTCACTCTGTGTAAAAGAGATATGCTTTACCAGACCAGCCATGTGGAGGATGAAGGATATTTCAATAAGAGGAAACTGCATGAGTAAAGATGCTGAGGAGGGCATGTGCCATGTGTGGGTAACGAAAGTGAGCCTTGGTTTGGTAGGTCACAGAGAAAGTCAATGCAAATTATTGAATAATAGGAGAAAACCATGTACTTTGTTTTGTTTAAACTTTTTCCTAAAGTATGATCTATATATAAAAAGACAGAAATTCAAAATATAGAGTCTAATGACTTTGCATCATTCAACTAGTGCCCGGAATAAGAAACAGAACATCACCAGGACCCCGTCCTGGCCCTGACCAGTCAATATCCCCATAAGGGAAACCATGCATTATAGTTTAGTTCTGTTTTTGTACTCCATGTAAATTGAATTTTGCAGAATGCATCTTTCTGTGCCTGGCTTCTTTCATTCAACGTCATTTTTCAGAGACTCATCCATGTTGTCTCATGTGGTTGTATTTCATTCATACTTGCTGCTGAGTATTTCATAGTATGATTACACAACAGTATATTTATCCATTGTACTCTGGGTGGATATTTGGGTTATTTTTAGGCTTTGGCTATTACAAAAGATGCCAAATGAATGAGTGTTCTTGAGTATGTCTTTTATTGAATATATGCCCATTTCTGTTAGTGTATACCTAGGGGTAGAATTTTCAGGTCATAGGGTATGTGTATGTGCAGCTCTAACTGATATGGCAAACAGTTTTCCCAGATAGTTGCACTAACTTACATCCCCATCACTAAGTAGGTTTTAGAGTTCCAGTCGCTTCACTTCTGCACCATCACTTGGCGTTTTCTGTCTTCTTTATTTAACCTTTCTTGGGGGGGTGTGCAGTAGCAATTCATTGTGGGTTTAATGTTTATTTTCCTGGTGACGAATGAAGTTAAGTATGTTTTCATAGATCTACTGGCCATTTGGATGTCCTCTTTTAAGAAATGCTTATTTAAATTTTTGTCCATTTCCTGTTGAACATCTAAATTATTTCTTTGAGGAATTCTTTTTTTTTAAACATTTTTATTTTGAAATAATTTTGAACTTACAGAAAGGTTGCAAAAATAGTATCGAATTCCCATTCACCTAGCTTCCTGTAATATTAATATCACATAACCATAATACAATAAATGAAGCAAAAAAATTAACATGGGCACAATACTGTGAAGTAACCTACAGACATCTTTAGAATTTCAGCAGTTAAGAGTAGTGATTTTCAAACTTCACATTGTGACCCGTTAATGCAATGATTCTCAACTTTGGTTCCACATTGTTATCACTTGGGGATATTTGTTTATTAAAATTTTACATATTTAAGGTGTACAACATGCTTTTTTAAAAATTTAATTTAATTTAATTTAATTTTTTTATTTTTTTATTAGTTTCTGCTTTATAACAAAGTGAATCAGTCATACATATACATCTGTTCCTTACAACATGCTTTGATACACATATACATAATGAAATGATTGCTAAAGTCACTCTAATTAACATACCTTCTGGGCTTCCCGGGTGGTGCAGTGGTTAAGAATCTGCCTGCCAATGCAGGGGACACAGGTTCGAGCCCTGGTTCGGGAAGATCCCATGTGCCGTAGAGCAGCTAAGCCCATGCGCCACAGCTACTGAGCCTGCGCTCTAGAACCTGTGAGCCACAACTACCCCTGTGCCCCTAGAGTCTGTGATCTGCAACAAGAGAAGCCACCGCAATGAGAAGCCCGCGCACCGCAACGAAGAGTAGCACCCCGCTCACTGCAACTAGAGAAAACCTGTGCAGCAGCAGAGACCCAACGCAGCCAAAAAATAAAATAAATAAATCCATAAAAAAATTCCTTCTCATATAATTACTAGTTTGTGTGTGAGTGTATGTTGAGGGCCCCTGAAATCTACTCTCTTAGCGAATTTCTGGTGTTCAGTACAGTATTAGTAACTACAGTCATCATGCTGTGTATTAGATTTATTCATCCTGTGTAACTGCAAGTTTGTACCCCCTGACCAGAATCTCCCCATTTCCCCGCCTCCTTGTCCCAGTAACCACTATGCTACTCTTTGCTTCCATGTATTTGACTTTTTTAGATTCCAGTATAAGTGAGATCATGCAGTTTTTCCTTCCCGTGTCTGGCTTATTTCATTGAGCATAATGCTGAGGAATTCTTTATATATTCTGATTATGAGTCTGCTGCCAGAAATGCGTGTTGTGTAGATAAGCCACTCTGTGACTTGCCTTTTCAATTCTCTCAATGCTGCCTTTTTTTTTTTTTAAGTATTTATTTATTTGGCTGCTCCAGGTCTTAGTTGAAGTATACAGCATTTTCGTTGCCTGTGTGCAGGCTCCTTTAGTTGCAGAATGTGGGATCTAGTCTTGTGACCAGGGATGGAACCTGGGCCTCCTGCATTGGGAGTGTGGAGTCTTAACCACTGGACCACCAGTCCCTCTTAATTCTGCTTTTGATGCAACATACATTCTCAATTGTAAGGTATTTCCATTTATAATTTTTTCCTTTTTGGTTCCTGTTTTTAAAATCTTTGCTTATCCCAAGTTCATGGAGAAATCCTCTTACGTCTTCGTATGTTTCTTATCTTCCTTTCTAAAAGCATTGAGGGAAAACCAGGATTTTGAGAAGATCAAGGTGGCATATACATGCAGGAGGGCTCGTGGGGAGAGGTTGGAGACAGACTAGACAGGAGCCTATAGCATCCACCCAAGTATCAGCCCAGACTAGGAGGACAAGGATGTAAAGAGAAGGAGAACAGGAACAAGAGCTCTGATAAAGATGTGGGGCCGGGCTTCCCTGGTGGCGCAGTGGTTGAGAGTCCGCCTGCCGATGCAGGGGACACGGGTTCGTGCCCCGGTCTGGGAAGATCCCACACGCCGCGGAGCGGCTGGGCCCGTGGGCCATGGCCGTCGAGCCTGCGCGTCTGGAGCCTGTGATCCACAGCGGGAGAGGCCACAACAGTGAGAGACCCGCGTACCGCAAAAAAAAAAAAAAAAAAAAAAAAAAAAAGATGTGGGGCCTGTCTTACTGCCTGAATGCAGGAGAGAGGAATGGATATGGAAGTCTACTATAACTCTGAGCCTTGCTTAGATACAGAGAGAATGGAAACCCTTTCATATTGCAGGATCCGACCTTCTCAGTAATGTACTCTTTGAGATTCTGCAGCCTCTATTACCATGAAGAGAGACTGAGTACGTATTTGCTATGTGCAGAGAACAGAATAAGCAGGAAGTTTTAGCAAGTATGATCCTGGAACAGGAAAGGACTGGAGAAGTTGGCTGCGGGAGGTCGTAGGTCTTGATCTGAGAGACAAGCAAAGGGGAACAGGCCATCTGTGTATCGTGGTGAGTTGGTAGAACACTGGCTGGGATGGAGGGAATGCTCTCATAGCCTTAGTGCATCCTCATCTGCCTTGCAGCTCGAGGCTGAGTCATGGGGGCCATTTACCATGGGGAAGCCGACATCTGTTTAATGCCAGGAAGGTCTGGGTTTGCCAGGTTTACTTTTCCGAAGCTGTAATTGGTAAATTTTCCTGAAAGTCCTTCTCCCCTAAAATACAGACGTCACATCTGAATGGCTTGTGCCCTGGGACTCTCTAATGACGCAGACTTCAACACAATTACATCACGAGGGAAAGATCTGTGTAAACTTTTCAGAGAATGGAGCCTGCAGTTTAGATTTTTTTTGTTACTATTTCATTCTCACTGCATTCTAGCAGAGGATGTGTGTCTATGATTTAAGTAAACAGTTGCTCCATTAGATTGGAGATTGAGGTAGAAGTACCCCTGTCCTTTGCTAGGTCAAGATGTTGTGGCAGATTAAAAATTCCACAGATTTTGACTAACAGTTGTGTTTTATTCAGAGGCAGTGAAAGGATGAATAGAGTATGAGATTTGCAGACTCTGATTTTTTAAAAAAATTTTATTGAAATATAGTTGATTTACAATGTTGTATTAGTTTCAGGTGTACAGCAAAGGGATTCAGTTATATACATATATATATATATTCTTTTTTTTAATGTTCTCTTCTATTATAGGTTATTACAAGATACTGAGTGTAGTTCCCTGTGCTATACAGTAGGTTCTTGTTGGTTATCTATTTTGTATATAGTAGTGTATATATTTTAATCCCAAACTCCTAATTTATTCCTCTCCTCCCTCTCCTTTGGTAACCATAAGGTTGTTTTCTATAGTTCCCCGACCAGAAATTGAACCCGCGCCCCCTGCAGTGGAAGCATGGAGTCTTAACTGCTGGACTGCCAGGGAAGTTCCCAGGCTCTGATTTTTTAATATCCTAATATTGCTTCCAATTCTCTCACTCTTGGAAGTGTTTACCTGCTATGTTCCTGGTTTGTCCTCTTGGGACTAATAAGGAATTGGGTTCCTTTTGCAGAGACTCTAGTCCCACAGTAGAGCTTTATCTACGGGTTTATTTATTTGCTCTATGTCATATCCTACACTGTCGCATCTGGGTTATAACCTTCTGGAGAGCCAGATCCTTGCCTTATTCTTTGCATTCTCTAAATATCCTAGCATATTGCTTTACATGTAGAAAAATACTTAATAAACAGCATTAAAAAACAACAACAACTAGGGCTTCCCTGGCGCAGTGGCTGAGAGTCCGCCTGCCGATGCAGGGGACACGGGTTCGTGCCCCAGTCCGGGAAGATCCCACATGCCGCGGAGCGGCTGGGCCCGTGAGCCATGGCCGCTGGACCTGCGCATCCAGAGCCTGTGCTCCGCAATGGGAGAGGCCACAACAGTGAGAGGCCCGCGTACCGCAAAAAAACCACCACCAACAACAAAAAACCCAACTAGACTAGAACAGGGAAATGGAAGTGAGATCTAGGCAGAGAGTCTTCTGTAATATGGCCCAAACTTCTACATCCACCCTTATCTCTAACCACAGACTGTCACATAGCCTGTCCTTTAGCTGCAGTGGCCAATTTTCCACTTCTTGAACTTTTCTCCTTTATATATGTACATGTAACTGTACCTGACTGTAGAGAGAATTTGGGGCAGAAAAAAATATTTGAAGTAATAATTGCCCCCAGAAGTCCAAAATTGATTTAAAAAATGTCAAGTGTCAAGAAGGTCAATGAACCCCAAGTAAAATAAAGAGAAAACCGTACATCTCACCTCGGTGGTTTGACACATCCCTGTTCCTTCAGCACGGATGACCTTTCTGTTCCAGGCAAAAGCCTTCAGCAGGCCCTTCACCAGAAAAGATATTCAAATGGATGATAAGCATATGAAAAGGTACTCTGCATTTTTACCAAGAAACACAAGATCACAAGGAGGTACTTGCTGCACCTCCAAAAAATGGCTGAAATTAATAAAACTAATGATACTAAGTGTTGGTGAAAAAGTGAAGTAAATGGAACTCTAATCCATTGCTGGTGAGTAAATTGCTACAAGCGCATTGGGAAAACTGTTTGGCAGAATCTGATAAAGCCAAACACACATATTCTGTGATTCACTAGTGTAGTGAATATATACCCCAAAGAAATGAGTGCTTCTGTCTATCCATAGACATTTCCAAGAATGTTCACAGTAGTCAAACACTTCTAATAACTTGAATATCTATCAGTGGCTGAATGGATAAATAAATTGTAGTATACTCAGGCAATAGAATATATTGCATGGCAGTTAAAGTGACTAAGACTGTGCACGATATGAATGAATCTTTTAGATATTAAGTGAAAGAATCCAGAGAAAAAGAATATATATTATATGGTTACATTTATGTAAACTTCAAAAAAAAATAGACCAACTAATCTCTCATGACAAAAGGTCAGAATAGTAGTTGCCATGCAGGGCTGGGGGTACAACCTGAGAGGAAGCATGGGGGAGGGGAGCCCAGTGGGTTGCTGAAAATATTCTGAATCTTGATCTAGATGATGGTAACACATATGTTTACACAAGTACCATTTTAAGGGGCTGGACACAGTGTTTGTGTACTTTATGTAAGTTATATCTCAATAAAAAAAACTAAAGAATTAAAATCTGTGCAGTAAGCACCCAAACCAATAAATGCAGATTTACTAAATAATTGTTATAAGTATCATTATAAAACAAAATCAAATATAAAAATTAGAAATGAAATATACTGTAAGAACAATTTTTTTTTTCTTTTTGCGGTACGCGGGCCTCTTACTGTTGTGGCCTCTCCCGTTGCGGAGCACAGGCTCCGGACGCGCAGGCTCAGCAGCCATGGCTCACGGGCCCAGCTGCTCCGCGGCATGTGGGATCTTCCCGGACCGGGGCACGAACCCGTGTCCCCTGCATCAGCAGGCGGACTCTCAACCACTGTGCCACCAGGGAAGCCCGGTAAAAACAATTTTATTGCAAGAATATGGCAATTTAGCCTAGATTATAATGACACTGTTTGGAAGTAGGTGAGAGGTAGATAACTAAAAGCAAAATAAATCAGTCGTCTTACATAAAAAGAGTAAAACTGTTTTTTAAACTGATTTTACATGTAGGAAATATGGGAAGTAGAAAAAAAGCAAACTTTTGTTTGTCTGATTTGGATTTTCTCTGTTAAAACACATAAAACTTAACAGCTTTTTTGTTCCTAAATTTTATGTTAGCTAGTAACAAACACTAAATTTTTTTTTTTTCAAATCATGATCTTCGAATTTGGAGGCCTCCTCTGTGGTTTCTTTTCCTTAGTGATAGACCTCTGCAGCATGAAGTAATAAACTGGCCTGGTGGACAGAGCAAATCTGACCTCTGCTCTCTCACTGATCCCCAGTTGGTTGCATTTTACAAAGGGGTGGGTTGGGGATTATTGCCTTATTTACAGAGCCTAAGGCAGGAAGTTTTTGAAAGATGTCTGAGAAATCAAGTTTCCGCCATTTCTTTGCCTTCAGCCTACCTCTCAGGGGCTTCATATATTGTTCTCTTCTTTGCACTAAAGTGTGGAGCAGGCAACTTTTTCAGTTCCTCAGGGTGCATGATGCTCTGGCGTGCTGTGATCTTGGGTCAGTGGCCACAGGCAGAAAGAGGGTCTCTTAATAAAGCTGTATCTCTGCTTTGCTGTTCCTTTCTGATTTCAAATCCAGCTACTTTGAACTAATGCTCATCTCTCTAGCTGCACAGTCATCAGTGACAAAGCTCCTAAAACAGCAGCTTTGGTGGGAGCATTGTTTAATTCTCAAGACACCAAAGGGACACATGAAATCTGCAACTTTGCTGCATAACAAAGACTGCTATTATAAAACTAAATGCAAATATAAAAGAAAATTAGCAGTGGAACAAATAATAAGAACAATTTTATAGCAAGATATGACTTTCAACCAAGATTATCTTGATATTATTTGGAAGTAGAGTTGAGAAGTGGGAAAATAGGATAAAATAAGTCAGTCATCTTATATAAAAAGATGCCCATCACCTGATTTTGGCGTAGGCACTTCCACTTTTAAGGTCTGCCATTTGTAATACCCTAAATCTGGTAGCAAATCTCTGTGAGGAAGTTTACCATTGCAAGAGTTAAATTTAACTTAGGAAAAAACAAACAGAAGGAAAAATTAAAGAGGTTTGTTGAAAAAAATATTGTTAAAACTCTAGAATAGAAGGAAGAGATTTCAGGGCAGGCACATCCTAGTAAAGTAGGAATTAGAACCAGAGATCCAGCCATTGTCAAGATGCTGTCTTTTTCTTTTTTCTCATCTGTGTTTCTCTCTACTTGGTTTTATTGTATCTCTCTGTGTCTGTAACATATACATAACACACACACATATGTAACATATATACATAGCTATCTATACCTAGAGAGAATGCTTTTTTCCATTTGGTGGGAGCAGTGGTACCTGCAGCTTTAGATTTGTATCACTTTAGTTTCATGACTGAAGAGGCAAGAGTTTCTTTTTCTTTCTTTCAACTTTGGTCAATAAAATTCCAAGGGCAGATTTTGATTGACAGAGTTTGGATCATATATCTCCGGATATATGTCCAGTTACTATAAGATGGAGTACTATGTTTTGCTTAGGACTTGGCCTTTACTCAGGGTGAGAGGACATGAATTTGACTAAGATCTGAGCTGCTGCCTTCCATGCTTTACACATGAAAGATGTTTTGGATGGAAAAACATTTTTATGTCAAAATATTTTTCTCTTCAATTCTTATAAGATGTTGTATTGGTGTTTAGAATTGCTGAGATGTCAGAGACTTCACTGATTTTTTTAATCCTTTTTATTTTTCCCTCACAGAGACTATAGGAATATATTTCTTTGTAATTTAAAGAATTGCTAGGACATGGTTATGTAAGTTAAAAAATTTTTTTAAAGTAACTTATTCACCTGGCGTGTAGTCAGTCCTTTTAATTAATACACAATACAGTTTTTAAAAAAATTTCTTGTTTTTCTTGGATTACTTCTTTGATTTTTTATTTATTTCCACTTTTTCTTGTTCTCTTGAAAAATAGTAAGAGAGTATACTTTCACAATCTAATAAAGAACGCTTATTCTACATTTATTAGTAATTTTGTCCTTGTGACAAAATTGAAGTCAGGAATAAAATAAAGATGACTGTTAATACTATTGAAAATTCACATATGAGAAAAGAGATTAGGTATTCCTAATTGTTAGGATAACTCCAAATGGTTTTCTCCATTTTAAGAATTTTCCTAATCTTCCTAAAACTTTCCTCTGATCATATATCACTTTCTTGCTCAAAAAAAAACTTCGGTTGTTTCTCACTGTCTAGAGCATCAGTTTCCAAACTTTTGTGACTGTGCACGCCAGTAGTAAACTAAAATTTAGATCTCTCCCTACATTCATACACTTTATAACATGCAGTCTAGGAAAATAGCATTTTTACCCATTACCATAGAAGAGTTAAATGAGGTTTCTTTATACATCTTGAAGAGGACTCTAACTGATCTGTTCTAGCTAAAGATGATGACAGACTTTCTCAGCATTGCTAATGCTCCTAAAGTCTCTTTACTTTTTTAATGGAAGATGGAATGTTGCATTTTTGACACAATGTTTTTCTTCAGAAGATCTCAATTTGGTGTCATTGGGAAGACCTTCATATTCTTTGTATTCTTCTGATGATGGAGAATGTTTTCCTTTTCCTTTTTCCTATGCCAACCTCTTGATCTTTGTGACTGCTTTCTGCCTCCTTAAACTCTTTTTACCTGACTTTCATATTTCAACCTGTCTAGAAACTCTTTTGAACTGTTGGATAAGCTAAAGAAAGGTGTTCCACTTTAGCAGGAGGAATATACTTTATTATTTATAGTATAAATAATTGGTGACCCACCTAGGCAGAAGGGTAGTGACGGCACAAACTGCAAGTCACTGGCAGAGGACCTTTGGCTAATATCTTAGCCTGGGTCTTCCCAGAAAACAGAGGCTGAGACAAGAGCTTATGAGCTACCACTTTATTAAGGTATATAATACCAGGAAGGAGGAGTGAAGAAAAAGAGGAGTGAGGCAGAGGATGTGCCAATATGAGGATATGTTACCATGGTGTCTACTGCTTGGAGTTAAGTAAACTGATGTCCACAGAGAATTTGTTGTTGCAGTGGCAACTGGGGTGGAACAAGTGGTCAGGGTCCCCAAAATGGATGAAGCTGAGAGGATGGTGCAAAATAAGTGACTGACAGTATAACACTTGAACCATTAACTGCCTTTGGGTCCTTCTGTTGCATCTGGTTCTCAGTTATATAATATGGTGCCTCCCTTTTTGTGAGAACAAAGTGCTGTCACTTATTTTCTGATAGGACTGGTAAAAGTCTACCTAATCACAAAGAACCCTTTAGGATAGTGCCAGCAGCAGCGATCTGGCATAAGACTTATATCGAGAAGATCATGGAAATAAGCAGCAGCTGGTCCCAAGGCCATTTTTGATAATCATCCCTCCTCTCCTCCACTTCTTTTAGACTTTCCTTTCCATCAGCCAACTCTTTAGCAGCCTGGTGGAGTAATCTAGATTTCCACCCCTGAGGGGTTTGCACACTAAGTTACCTTGACCATGTAAGTTATGGTTGCTGCAGTTGCTGATTTGCTGTCACTGGACATGAAAACGCAGAGAGAAGCCTCAGTGGATCCTTGGCTTCCAGGGGATCCCTCAGACTCCCTGCTCTCACTGTAGAGCAGCAATCCTAATTTTTCATAGTCATCAGGTTTAATTAGTGCCAGGAGTCCAGTAATTCTTTTCTTTTCTTTCTTTCTTTCTTTTTTTTTTTTTGTGGTACGTAGGCCTCTCACTGCTGTGGCCTCTCCCGCTGCGGAGCACAGGCTCCGGACGTGCAGGCTCAGCGGCCATGGCTCACGGGCCCAGCCACTCCGCGGCATGTGGGATCCTCCCGGACCGGGGCATGAACCCGTGTCCCCTGCATTGGCAGGCGGACTCTCAACCACTGCACACCAGGGAAGCCCCAGTAATTCTTTTCTTTGACCTCTGGTCCATTGAGGTGAGGAGTGAAGAGGGGCTATCTGGCTGCTCTTGCTTTCAATTCAGTAAAACTGGTGGAAGCCTTCTCTCCAAAGAGCCAGGACCTTTAACCTGGCAGAGTCTGATAATGCAGAAAGGGGGAAGCATACATTTTGCAAGTTAAGTCACTGGGAGTGATTCTGAGAGGGTTCAATCATACTACTCTCCTTTGGTTCCTAGATTCATGTAGTCCAGCCTTTGGAGACAGGGGCTATGCCATCATGCTGATTGGCTGGCTGGCTGTATGTCATGGGGTACACAGTAACACAGTGAATCCTGTGGTCGTATGTCCAGTGTCACACCTCCTTGGCTGTAAAATATTTCTGTTGGTCTGAGGCAATGTTGAGTGTCATACCACATCAATTGATTAGACGTTTGGATTGTACTGGTGAAAGCAACATGCACGGAATGAAAACCCATTTTCTGAACAGGTATAACCTTGTATAGAGAAGAACTACTGCTCCTTTCAGGATGGAAAGGAGCTGATGGAATTGATCCAACAATAGGTGCTGGCCTATTTATAGGGCACTGCTACTCAGAATGAGGTCCATGGGACGTGATGGGCCTTTTACCAATCTGTGATAAGTATAGAAATTGAAAGGAAGGGTCTAGAAAATTAAAATAATTTGACATTGTTGCCACATTCAAGCATCTAGTGATTGTCTAGTAATTTATTTCACTGTATTTTATAAAAGTAGTTTCCATAATATTGAAAAGTTTAAAAACAAACAAACCTGGTTGCTCACCATCGATTGATTGAGAAGCACTGTCCTAGAGGAATGGTACCTTATCAAGCGGTTGGAATAGGTCTCTGTAGCTGACAGCTTGTGTAATATCAAGAACCCTGGTGGGATGGAGCCCATGCTGTTGTGACCATGCAGTACTCCACCTTTGCTGCCATAGCTGCTCAGGGATGGCTTAGGGGCCTTGAGTCGGTACTAAGCCAAACTGAGAGGCTGGCTGACATCCACAGGAGGGCATGCTGTTTCCCTGGGGACTGAGAGCATTTTCTGGGGTGAATACATTTCGCGGATAGTAACACGAGACAGAAAAATTCTCACAGTGTTTGTGCCCCCTCCCATAGGCCCACTCACAGTTGTCTTTCTAAGACCTGCCGGTCCCAAATTGTGGTAGATTGATGATAGCCTCCAAAGGTATCTGGTCTTAATTTCTGGAATCTGTACATATTATCTTATTTGGAAAAATGGTCTTTGCAGATGTGATTAGATTAAGGACCCTGAGATTGTTAGATTGTCTAGGATTCTCTGGGTGGGTCTTAAAATCACATGTGTCTTTATCAGCAAGAGGCAGAGGAAGTTGATAGAAACAGAGCAGAAGGCAATGTGAAGATGGAGACCAGATTGGAGCAATGTGGCCACAAGCCCAGGAGTGCCAGTAGCCATCAGAAGCTGGAAGAGGCGAGGAATGGATTTTCCTTCAAGCCTCCAACACCTTTCTTTCAATCCGGTGATAGTATTTTTGGACTTCAGGCTCCAGAACTGTGAGGGAATAAATGTCTGAGGCTTTATGCCACGAAGTTTGTGGTACTTTGCAACAGCAGCCATAGGAAATAAATACACAAAAATTCTAGTGGTGTCCCTTTCAGCCAAGTAACTGGCCACTTCTCAGGAGTTCGTCTGTATGAAGTGAACGGCCTAGATTACTGTTTGGAAGTTCTGACCTCTGGGAGAATTTTCCTTCACCAGTGTCCTTAGTGTCACTCCTGGATGAGGCTGAAAAGTGTCAGCAGTCCATGTTTGCTAGCACCAAGTATGGCATAGCCCCATTTTTAAACTAGGTTTGAACTGTGTGTCCTCTCCTTCATAGGTGTGAGTTGAAGGAGAAATGGGAGAAGGGGCATGGAATTCTGGCCACTCACTCGTGTCATTTACTGATGCCTTCTGAATCTCCATAGGCCTGATGCACAGTTTCCATCGCCATGGGAATTTCTCCTTACCTACCTGATCTCATGCTCAGTTGATTAGATAACACCCACCTTCTGATGGGCAGCCCTCATCACACAACCACTTGGTATCCCATTGTCATTCACTTACCCATAAGCTTCTTTTCAAACGGCAGTCATTTTCTGCTGCAGAAGACATGGTTTCCCGCCACCTTCACAGGTCTGTGCTCTAAGTGTCCTAGTGGAGCTTGAAATTCTGTACATCTTCATCTGTGTCTAGTTCCTCTGTTACCTCTAGTACCATTGAATTTAGTCCTGAGTGGCAATTGTATCTAGTCCTGAGTTTGAACTAGAGGCTGGGCCTGTAGCAAAGCCTTGTCTTACTCTGAACCTCATTTGAAACTCCACTTAATATCAAGAAGTTCAATCTCATGGCTACATCTCCCATCAGTTCTGTTCTGCAGAGGACAGCCACTCTGAGCTTCTCAAAGAGGGCAGTGATCCCATCCCAGTGCGTTTCTTACTGTCTTAATGAGGAGAGTGTGCTCTGGGTTCTCCCAGACGGATGGGCTCTAAAATCTTGTATTCTAGTGTGTTCAGTTAGAATATAAGAAACCCAGAGCCCACTGGGTTTTGCTGAGCCAGGAAAGAGAGCTGGAAAGCCTTTGACCCTCTCTGCCTGTGATTATTTGAATGAGATAAGGAATAGTAAGTCACACTGGAAGGAAAGTGATAAGGGTCACAGCTGGAGCAGGGGTCCAAACAGATGTTTAAAGCAGTGTTATCTGAGTTCACTTGGGTGTAGTTTGGGTAATCGATTATCTCGTGTAGTTGGCTGCTATGGCAGAAAACCCAGAAGAGAACCAGTGGCATGAACCTCTGAAAACCATTCACCCTCCTAATCCCTATGAGACAGCGGCCTCTTTGGCTCACGCATCATCTTTGATGACTGAAAAGCACTTCGGGTTGGTAGTGAGCTCACCAAGTGGAGGAAGTGGTGCAGTCCTGAGCCTGCTCACTGCACAGAGTGGAGACTCCCCCTTGCCCCCACCTCCGTCCTGTCTCTTCTGCCTGGGCTCTCCTTACAGCGTGGTCCTGGCAAGACTGCTTTTCCACAGCCTGCAACATTCCATGAGGTGAGGCCTGAATTCTACTCTAGGGTTCCTGGAACAGTGAGAACATAGCCAGGAAGGTTACCTTACACATCCTGAGGACTTACTGAGTCACTCTGCCCTCTGCCTGTCTGGGTCCGTTCTGAGAGAGAATGATATCCTACTGCCCAGCAAGCCATGGGAAACGGTTGCTCCGAACACCGGTCGTCAGCATTCAGCTTGCGGCTTAACCTTCGGTGGAACAATTTTCCTGACTTGGAATAATTAGCTTCTGTGACAAGGAAAGATAGCCAAATGCAAAATAATTAAGGAGACAAGGTCTGTGCATTTCAATCACTCCCTCTTCTTGTCCCTCTGCCCCTCTCTGACGTAGCAGGCAAGGGCCAGGGCTGGAATCCTTTCCAACTGGAACAAGGACCTGTCTCCATTCTGAGCCAAGGCAGAGTTAAATAAGCCATTGTGCCATGTGTTCATGGGTAATTAGGCATGAAAAGAATCTGCCGTCGGCTCCCTCCATTGTTCCTCGCAAGCTGTCCTTTTGCCATGTGCCCGAGCCCCTGGGTCTCGGTGCTGGCATTGCTACAGAGATAGGGGTGTTGTCGTCATGGTAACTCCTCTCTGCTAAGCAACTTTATGGTCTAATATTATTAAGGGGGCAGGGGTCAAAAGCCAGAGAAGGACTTTGTCTCTGAAGCCCAGGATAACTGTGGCGGGGATGGGGCAGGATTGCAAACTCATGGGAGAAGAGGGGATCTCAGGAAGCACCAGTTGCCTCCGCAAAGAACCTTTTGAGGCAGAGAGATGGCCACACTGTGAAGTCAATAAAATATGACTGTGAAACTCCCAGTTTCTCGTGTCCGTGTCCCGTTCTCCCCCTCTAGGTGCCCGGTACCCTGCTGCTCCCTCCTGCGAAAGGATCTGCTTTCTGTAGTTTCCATCTGAATGTGAATTCTAGTCACTGTTCATCCCTATTTGTGTTTGTATTTCCAACTGTCCAATGAAAAGCATTGACTAGGAGGTGGTGGAAAATGTTTGGGGGAGAAAGATCCCTTTTCCCCAAACCCTAAAGTTAAATAGTATATAAAACTACCTTTTTTTCTGGTTTAACTCTTTATTCTGGAAGATTTCAAACATTGACAAAAGTGGGGAGAATAGTATCAGGGGATTCCGTGTACCCATCATCCCAGGTGCATTCTTTACAAACGTTCTCCTCAACTGACAGGTAAGTACAGAGCAGAAAGGAGCCCTTATATCTCTTTTACCTCATCCTTAGCCAGGCTCAACAAGCCAGGGTAAAAGATTTCTTCAAGTCTGACACTCGAAGAGGAAGTGCTGGGTGCTGCCCAGGTACCTTTAGAGCCCTGGATTAGGTGTTAAATGTTAGTGCTTTCCTTTCCCCACCATCAGCCAATCAGAAGACCTGGGCATGCCCAGAGCACCCACATATCCAGCCAGTCCAGGGCCAAAGATGGCTGTTACCCATGTTACTTTTCCCTAGTTTGCACGGGCCCTGTTTACAGACTGTGTCATCAAGTAATCTGAACTAGCAGATTGACTCTCAGTGTTGACCAAGAGAAGGGTTCAAAAAACTGTTCTCACGTTAGGTGACAAAATGGATCAGCTGTTCTCCTAGAATCCCAAAGTGCTGCTACTGCTGCAGAGGTTTTTTTTTGTTTTTTTTTTTGCAGTACGCGGGCCTCTCACTGTTGTGGCCTCTCCCACTGCGGAGCACAGGCTCCGGACGCGCAGGCTCAGCGGCCATGACTCACGGGCCCAGCTGCTCCGCGGCATGTGGGATCTTCCCAGACCAGGGCACGAACCTGTGTCCCCTGTATTGGCAGGTGGACTCTCAACCACTGCGCCACCAGGGAAGCCCGCTGCAGAGGTTTTTAAAGGACCCAGATCTTCCTTCTGAACCAGCTTTTGGCCTTCGTGGGCAGGGAGCAGAGGACTGTGCACTACATGAGACTGTGTTGTAACAAGGTTGTTCTCCGCTGTCTGCTAGTGAATCAGGTTTATGATACTCCCCAATTAGATTAAAATGGTATCATGGCATGAAAAAACTGGTTTAAAAAAATAAAAGGGTCAACATAGAGTTCTGTGTGAGGTATAAAGATGTAAGAGTCAAGTTCAATTTCAGATTACCAAATGTAATTGTCTATAGTGTAGCTATGACAACAGCAACTACCATCACCAGAGCTTACTACTGTCAGTGTCATGGCCATTACCACCTAATGTTTACCATTTCTAAAGGGCTGTCTTGCCCATCATAGCTGGAATAACTATCTTCAGGTGAACAAACATGTTAGAATGTTTCCAGGTGAGATGTGTTGATGATCCAGTTATGGGATATTAGCAAAACTCAGCCAGAAGTACAAGACAGCAATGGCAGGGTAAGTATAGAACTTCAGGCACTGTGAGAGGGAGAAGGAAGTGGCAGGTAGGTGGGACGGGGTGGGTGTAGCATTGTTCAGTAGACCTTCGGCCGATTTTACTAAAGAGAGAATGTAAACAATTGCTTCTATAATTGATATGACTGATGATTATTATTAACCCCTCACATTTTCACTTTTTAATATGATACCCAGTGTTTCAACATATTGAATAATAATTATCCACCCTATGAGAAAGGTAGGTAGATGTTCACATCACTACTTCATAGGTAAGGAAACAGACATGAGTCTGAATGAGTTGGGCAAGCATTAGCCCCCTTCCCAATCCAGAATACTTCAGGAACAAATCAATAGGACCAACAGCTGATCCAGTTACTCAAAGTAGCTTACGAACATCTTTTCATTCCATTTTATAGAACGCAAATGGCCTTTCTTTTATATAACCCTTGTTCTCCTATTGTCTTACATTTTTTCCTTCACCTCACAGACAAGGCTCCTTTAAAAATAACTTTAATCAGGCTCTACTGGTTGCAAAGGAGAGAAACACTCAACTCTAACTTGAGGAATAAAGGAACTTAATGTACACGTGTCTGCACAGGAAACAAAAAGCTCTCTGGAGCTGAGAGGGTTGTAGAGACCAGTGATATCTTCGTCCTCTTGCAGTGGCCCCACTTCTCTCCACTACCGGATTCTGTTTTTTCTCTCTACCATAGAATTCCTTAGTTTACTTAGAACTCAGTCTTCCTCTACCTTTGGTCTGTGTGTGACCCGTTGTGGCTATTCTGGCCTTTAAATGATATGCTTTCTTCAACTTTTCTTCTATTGCCAACTAATAAATTCTCATGATATTTTCTTGATCAGAGTCGTAGGAGAGGAAATACGCTTTGCCCAGTATGCTGAGAATTTAGGATTAGCTGCCCTTGGATCAGGTGTTCATGCCTGGGCCAGTCAAATGTGGCCTGTGTTGGGGTTCATGTAAGACAAAACATGGTAGCTTAAGCCTACCATGATTTGTAAAAGAAAGAGATGGAGAACTTGAGTCAGGGTAGTAAAATTAAGCTTGCTGACGCTACTTGCTTCCCTCTCATTTACTCTTCAGAATGGGCAGGACTGGGGTGAGGAAAATGAGGCACCTGAGGTGAGAGATTTGAGGCAGAACTCACTCTCAGGTGCTGATCCTGTTTGTGTACAGCTTTGAGAGTGAGCACCACCTTTAATTTTGTTCCCTGGGTACCTCACTTGTCTCACCTGGTCCGCATCCCTTCTCCAGATGCGTGCCCACCAAGCTCACCAGTGTGGCCTCTGTATTGTTAAGTTCAATGAACATTTTCAGACCTTTAAGATCTCTTTTTTGGCCTTGGTGTGTGTTTAACACTCTTGCATTGAGACTCTTCTCTGTATTTTCCTCTTCTATCTCCAGATAACCTGTTACTAAAAATTTATTTTTTTGAAGTATAGTTGATTTACAGTGTTGTGTTAATTGCTCTGCTGTACAGCAGATATTCAGTTATACATATATATCTATCCTTTTTCATACTCTTTTCTATTATGGTTTATCACAAGATATTGAATAGTTCCCTGCGCTCTACAGTGGGACCTTGTCCATCCATTTTATACATAATAGTTTGCATATCTCCAGATAATCTTAATCTCTTGTATGGCTCCCCTTTTCAACCTGTCTTCATACTTGGGCATACTGTGGTTGTCTCGTAACATACTTCCTTAGGACAGTTGAGCTATACCTGTGGGTTTCCACCAGAACCATGTATGGATGTGGTTTTGAAGTTTACATCTTCAAGTTAGATCTATCTCCCGATTGACTGTCCACATCCCATTTGCCTCCCAGACCTCCACCTTGATGTCTCCCAGGAACATCAGGCTCAATATGCCCCAGCACATGTATGTAACTGTCCCACAAGAAAGCTTCCTATGCATTCAGTATCACCCGCATCAGCAAACCCACTAGATCAGTCAAAACAATCGACCATAGTATTTGTGACTGCTCCCCATCACAGCTAATTAGTCATGAGGCTTTTTGAGTGTCTCCTCATATATCTTGTACCTGCCCATTCTCCATCTCTACTATTGTTGCCTAACTCAGACTGTCCTCTACCTCCACTCCAGTTGTCCACAAATTGGTCTTTTTAAGTCCAATCTTCCTCACTTTCGATCCATACTGCATGCTACAGCTAGAGTGAACTTCCAGAAATGAAATTCTGAACATGTTAGTCCCTTGCTTTAGATTCTTAAACAGCTTAGCATCATCTAAAAGGATAAAGTCTAAGCTTTTTAGTATGGCCTTCAAGATCCTCATAACCTGATCCCTTACTATCTCTGAATCTCGTTTACCACTACATCCTCAAAGCCTCTGATCCAGTCATATCATATGACTAGTGTTTTTCCCCAAGACAGGTGATTTCATGATGCTGTGCCTTTTATATGCTGTTCGTTCTACCGTTTTTCCCTGTTTGCCCAGAAAACTCCTGCTCGTCCTTGAAGACCTACCTCGAGTGTTACATACTATGTGACAGTTTCTCATATAACCAGAGCTGAATGCTGCCTGTATACTATAGTGTGTTGACACATCTGTTCTCCAGTACTCATCCTGCTAGTTTGAAGTGATTTTTCACTTATTAGACTTTTTCTTTCAACCCAGGGATTTTCTTACTCATCTCTGTGGCCCTGGTGCCCAGTTGTTTCACAGGGCTAGCACTCAGTACTCAATGTATATTTGGAGATGCTTCTACCTTTCTGGGCTCGGCGAATGCTTGTTGCTGAATTAATAGTGCTTTCTGGTTTCCAAAGCATTTTCTTAGGATTCATATTGTGTGGCCTCTTCTTTTGATGGGGCCATTTCTGCATTGGATTATTTGGACCATGGCTTCCCTGTGGAATTGGTCCCATTGAAGGCAAAGTGGCGCGGCTGGGAGGGGACCAGAACTCTCCTGGGCCTGTCTTTGGTGGTAGCACCACCCAGCTCTCCCATGTCATTGCTTTGGTGGAGCTGCCCTCTCCCCCTCCGGAGGTCCAGTGTGTCCCAGCTCTTCTCCTCTATCCTCAAGAAATAATCTCTCTGTTCCTAGAGAATAATCTGATAAGTTAATTCACCCAAAGGTGAATGACTAATAGTGCTCAAAGTACACCTGCCCTCAAAACCTTCCAAATCACAGCAGTCAGGCCGGCACCAAGCAGCACCTTCAAAAGGAATGTATGTGTCTCCCACCCCCCAATTTCCTTCCTCAGCACTTGTTGCTTCATTTCCTGAATTAAAAAAAAATGTGTGGTAACTTTAAAATATAATATTCAGTAGTCAATGCATTAAATCTTACTAGGATCTTGGCACTTATGAGTTTGTCATAGTATTTTACTTAGCAGAGCTCTGAGAGAATAACCGTCTGACTAGGGGTAGGAGGGCGGAGGGGAGAACCTGGGAACAGGGAACAGGGAACAGACCTTGTCTGTAAGATCTGGTTGGAGTGGGTGTCATGGGTAACTTGGGAGCAGAGAACCTGGCTGGCATTTGGATAGTGGGTGAGGGGTGGTGAAAAGGGGAGCGACGGACGGAAAAGCAGAGAGACTGTGTTTGGTGATTCATTCAACACTTTTACTGCATTTTACTATGAGCCAGGCACCAGAGTTAATGGGAAAAAATACAAAGGTGATGCTTTTGCAGTGAAGAAACTCATTATCTCGTGGGAAAGTTAGATAGTGAAAGTCGCAAAGCAGTGTTTCGAGTTTCATGGCAGAGGTTAAATATAACGTGCTCGTGGAACACACAGGAGGGAGCAATGAACTCTGACGGGGGGAAGAGAGGTCAGCAAAGCTGGGGAAGCTGCAGAGAGAAGGTAATCGTTGATTTCTGTCTGGATGGGTAAATATGTCTGAATGGAGAAGAGAAAGAAGAACATTCTAGGGAGGGCAGATGTGGCAAAGGTACTCATGTGACAAATATTTATTTGATGCCTGCTATGTGGCAAGTGCTTTTCCAGTTGCTTGGGGTGTATCAGTGAACAAATGGACAAGATTCCGTGCTTACAGAGTTTACAGTCTAGTTGAGGAGACAGAAAATAAGATGAATGGTTAAAGTATACAGTAAGTTACATACGATAAGTGGTAAAGAGCAAGAATGAAGCAGGTGTGAGACATATGTTTGCAGGGGGACTGACATTTTAGATGGGGGACCAGGAAAGTCTCCCTGAGAAGGTGGCCTCTGGGTAAGGGTCTGAAGGAAGTAAGGGAACAAATCCTATGAGTATCAGAGGTGAGGATGCTTTGAGTAGAAGAAACAGAAAGGGCCAAGTCCTGAGCTAGGGGCAGACCTGGAGTCTTCGAGGGACACAAAGGAGGTCAGGATGACAAGAATGGAAGGATGGAGTGGAGGCTAGGAGGCAATGAGATGAGAGAGGTCAGGAGGAGGCGGATGATTTGGACTCTGTGGGTCACAGTAAGGACTGTGGCTTTTAGTATGAGCAGATGGAGAACCATTGGAGGAATCTGAGCAGAGCGGAAAGACGTTCTGACTTAGGCTTTAACAGCACTGCTCTGGCTGTTATGTTGAGAAATGGCTGCAGGGAGTCAAAGGTGGAAACAGGGGGACTATTTAGGAGGCTATCTTGACAGTCCAGGTGAAAGATGGAATTGACTTGAACTGCAGTAGGGTAGTCGGGGTGGTGAGAAGTGGTCACTTTTTAGATTTATTATGGCGGGGAGCCACAGAATTTCATGGCACTTTGGACATGAGGTGCGAGAGAAGGAAGAATCAAGAACAGCTCCAAGTTTTTAAGCCTAAGTTGCCATAAATTGAGAAAGGAGAGGAACTGGTTTTGGGAAAAATGACAGGAGCTTAGTTTGGGGGCGTGTTAAATTGTGATATCCAAGTGGTGATATTAAATAGGCAGTTTTGGCTGTATGGGGAGAGATCCAGGATCCAGGGTGAAGAAGTAACATTGAGAGTCGTCATTACTAGGTAGAGAGTCATCCTAACTGTATAGATGGCATTTAAAGTCATGAATCTAGAAGAGGTCATGTAGATCATAGATGACATTACATAGGCAATAGGTATAAATAGTAAGAAAGAAGACATTCTAGAACCGAGCTTTGGAGGAATCTAACATTAAGAAGTCAGAGAGATGAGGACAAACCGGGGAAAGCAAATAAGGAGGGGTAGCCAGAAATGAAGAAGGAAAACAAAGATGATGTGTTGTCCTGGAAGCCAAGAATATGAAGTGTTTCAAGGAGAGTTTTCACTTAAGTCAAAAGCGGCTGATAGGTAAACAAAGATGAGGACTGAGAAATGACCTTTGGATATAGCAGTGTGGAGGTCATTGGTAGCCCTGTGAAGAACCATTTCAGTGCAGTGATGGGGACAGAAACTTGAGTGTGTTTAAGAAAGAATGGGAACACATAAAAAGATAGATGCTCGGGCCTCCCTGGTGGCGCAGTGGTTGAGAGTCCGCCTGCCGATGCAGGGGATACGGGTTCGTGCCCCGGTCTGGGAGGATCCCATATGCCGCGGAGCGGCTGGGCCCGTGAGCCATGGCCGCTGAGCCTGCGCGTCCGGAGCCTGTGCTCCGCAATGGGAGGGGCCACAACAGTGAGAGGCCCGCGTACCGCAAAAAAAAAAAAAAAAAAAAAAAAAGATAGATGCTCAACATCATTAGCCATCAGGGAAATGCATTCAAACCACAACGAGCTACCACTTTTCACCCACTAGGATGGCTCTAATAAAAATGACAGATAATAACATGAATTGGCAAGGAAAGGATTTTGGAGACATTGGAACCTTCATGTACTGCTGGTGAGAATGTAAAATGGTGCTGCTACTTTGGAAAACAGTCTGGCATTTCCTCACAAAGTTAAACATAGAGTTACTGTATGACCCAATAAATAATTCCATTCCTAGTATATACTCAAGAGAAGTAAAAACATACATCTACACAAAAACGTGTGCACGAATGTTCATAGCAGCTTTATTCATAATAGCCAAAAAGTAGAAATGACCCAAATGCCCATTAACTGATGAATAAAATATGGTATATCCTCACAGTGGAATACTATTTGGCAATTAAAAGGAATGACTCACTGATACATGATGCAACAGGGATGAACCTTGAAAACATTAGGCTAAGTGAAAAGATCTAGTCACAAAAGACCACATATTAATTTCCATGTAAATGAAAAGTCCAGCATAGTCGAATCTGTAGAGACAAAAAGTAGACTAGTGGTTGCCTGGGTCTGGGGGTAGGAGACAGGGATGGGTAGGGAATGACCTGCTAATTGGTAGGAGGTTTCTCTGGGGGTGATAAAAATGTTCTAAAGTTAGATTGTGCTAAAGACTGTGCAACTCTGAATACTAAAACCATTGACTTGTATACTTTAAATGAGTGAATTTTATGGTATGTGAATTATATCTCAATAAAATTCTCTCAAAAAGTCATACTATGAGGGAAGGAGAAAAATAAGTAGAAGGAGAAAACTGGATTAAGGAAGGAATTTTTTTAAGATCAGAGAAATATCAGCATATTTTATGATGTTGCTGTTGATCTAATGGAAGGGAAAAGTTTGATGATACAGGAAAGAGAGAAGAGTTGGTGGAGCAAGAGAAAATAAAGATTTAGTGTATAGGTGGAGGGAGTATGGCGAACTCATTCAAAATAATAACAGAAAGTGGAGTATATTCACTCTGATTCTGGTAGGTAGGTAGATAGATATGGAGTTGTAGGTATTTAAAATTCTGTTCTAATTGCTTCATTTAAAAAAATTATAGTAGAAAGCAAGAGTGACTAGCTGAGAGTGCAGTGGGGGAGGGAGGTGTTGGAAATCAGAGAAGAAAATCTGAAATAGTTGTCCTGGAGAAAGTTAAGAAAGAATGGATTAGGGAAGAAAAGAATGATTTCTGGGGAGTTTTAAGGACCCATATAAGGTTGAGTGAGCACGAATGTAAGCTGAGACTAGTTGGCATGCTTGCGTATTTTTCTCCAGCTATTTTCAGTTGCATGGGTTCAGGCATAGAGTAAGTGAAGAGCTGGATTTAGCCAGGGTTTTGATTTTGCCAGATTAGATTGGGTTTCCAGAAAACAGACTCTGAGATGGAGATTTGTGTGCAGGAAGTTTATGGAGGAGTGCTCTCAGAAGCAACATCTGTGAAGAAGGGAGGGAAAGAGGGCTGGGCAGAGGAGAGGTTGAACGGTGATGCATGTGTAGCAGAGTTTCAGGCAACTCAATGGGGAGCTGTGAGGCTGGGATGCCTTCAGAGTTGTCCCAAATTGAGGCAAGGAGCGGGGGGTGGTTTGGACCCCTTTGTAGATATTTAGATATGGGATTCCCCTGGAGAAGAGGCACGGCCTTGGGCAAGGAGCCTTCCTTTGGGTGAAGGGAATTCTTCAAGAAGGACTTAGCTGTGAGATGAAAGCCATCAATACTGCTAGGAGCTGAGGTAATAAGTGCCTCAGTCCTAAGGGGAGGTAACATGTGCAAGACCACACAACCCACTACAGTTCACCCTGTGCGCTGATTGCTTATGTACTAAGTTTACCCCTGCTAGGAAGAACTCCTCTAATCTTCTTTCTGACTGATCTCTTTTCCCAGACAAACTTGCAAGAAGGAGGTGAGTGGGCCTAATCGTACCTTTGTAACTGGTTTGGACACTGTCACTGATATTCATTAGCTCTGTGTTCCTTACCCATTCTAGATTCTCTCCTCCCTTGGCCGGTACATCTGCTTATCTAGATGGCTTGCCTGGTTTTCATATATGAAGTGTCTGAGCCCCTGGTGACCAAGCCATTCCCAGGTTTTGGCTGTTGCATTTGTCCATTTACCATCAAAATTGGGCAGGGATGTACCGAGAGATGCCACATTGGATTACCTGGTTGCCAGACACAGTTTTCACTTCCCCCTTATGAAAGAATCATCCTATCTTCTTCTGATGATCAGGGTCCATTTCTTCTACCAGTATGGTGACACCTTTCTTCACCTGCTGGTATTTTGGTACAAGGAGCTCAAAGTGACCAGGTGACAGGCATGGTTAAGTTTAATGGGAACATAATGTGTTTCTTGTTTGATTTCCATCTTGGGAATGAGGAGATATAAATCTGTGGGGACAGGAAGCACATATTCCCAAGTGGGTCACTGGGAGTGCTAGTAAGAAGGGCCAGGGCTTCCCTGGTGGCGCAGTGGTTGAGAGTCTGCCTGCTAATGCAGGGGACACGGGTTCGAGCTCTGGTCTGGGAGGATCCCACATGCCGCGGAGCAACTAGGCCCGTGAGCCACAACTACTGAGCCTGCGCGTCTGGAGCCTGTGCTCAGCAACAAGAGAGGCCGCGATAGTGAGAGGCCCGCGCACAGCGATGAAGAGTGGTCCCCACTTGCCACAACTAGAGAAAGCCCTCGCACAGAAACGAAGACCCAACACAGCAAAAATAAATTAATTAATTAATAAATTCCTACCCCCAACATCTTATTAAAAAAAAAAAAGAAAAAAAAAGAAGGGCCACCTGGTTCCCAGACCCATGCATTATACATACTGGGGACATGGGATCCTAAAATAGTCATGGGATTAAGGTGTACACTGTGTCCTGGAGGATAGCACCTCATCCTTTCAGAGTCTCATCTCCAAGCTGGTGCCTCAGCTACACCTTTGAAAGGTCATTCTACTGCTTAATCAGTTTCATAGATTGGGACGGTGCAGTATATGATGGGTCTAGTGGATCTTATGGTCAGGCGCCCTCTGCCACACCTACTTTTACATAAAGTTTCGTGATGCAGTCAACATAATATGGCATTTCGTGCCGGCGGGTCAAACATTCTGAATGGTCTTGGATAGTAGTGCTGGTCAAGACCTTTTGGGCAGGAAAGGCAAACCCACACTGGGTTTGGGTTTCCTGTGAAAATGAATTGCTGTTCCTTCCAGCATGAAAGAGATTGAGTGTAATAAACTTAACCGCCAATGTCTTGTTAGTCTGCTCTAGTGACAGGGCCACATCAGGGGCTGGCTGTTTGTTTCTGTTGCCAGCAGGTTGAGCATTTGGCAGCATCAGGAGGCAGCTTCAGTACCTAGATGCTGAGTGGTACCAGCATCATTGGATACCACCCACTGTTGAGTGGTATTCCATGCTTTTGGGTCCATGAATAGCCTCTAACCCTACTACCATGGCTACTCTGTTCAGAAGCCTGTTATGCTGGCCCTGGGGTAACAAATAACAGTGGCTGGATAAATTATTCTATCCATTTGGTTGTTTAGTGCTTATTCCGTGGCATAGCCACCAGTAAAGATTTTCGTACTTTGTGATTCCTCCCATACTTCCATTCACATATCATTTCCCCTGACCTCTTGTCCACAATCTTCCAAACTTCCTGGGTTCTGACCAACAAGCCACATCCATTGTCACTGCCCACGAGTCCAGTATATTTAAACCTCAGGCCATTTCTTTCTCCACACAAGTAGATGAACAGGTTTTTCACCTGAAGTCTGCCCTTTGGGAGAATGTCCTTTCACCACTGCCTTTTGGTGTCACCTTTGAGCGAGGCTGTAATACAGCAGCAACCCTCATTTTGTCTTGTAATTACATACTGAACCAACACAGCCATGATCTGAACTTAAACTTTTTCATCCCCTGCCAGAGTGATCCTCCACCCCATGCAGTCATAGGTATGAGCTTAGAGACAGGCATTGGTGCAATTGTGGTGGATAACACAGGGGGCGGGGCTATCTGCTCCTGCAGCTCGTACGTGCCTCAGTCCTGCTCATGCCTGATGCTGGTGTACCATGTCCATCTTACAGTAAGCTGCCACTGGGCCCTCCTGACCTTACAAAACATAGATCTCTCCATTCCTTACAGATGGCTAATAGAATCTTGCCCATAATGGGTGGTTCTCGCCATATGGCCATTTAATGTTCAGTGGTCAAATTCTTTATCTCTACCAGGGTCCAGTAGCAATGCAAGGAACATTATGTCACATAAATTATAGTTATCTGTTAGCAAAAACATAGCCTTGCTTCAGATGCCTAAGAGTTTGTGTTGTGATTCTTCTATCAAAGCTTGGTATAAAGTCCATATGATGGCAAGTCCATGATTCTGCTGGGTCATGTGGCCCAAGTGGTTGATTTTTCCTGCATTGTGGTCTTGATTCCTGTTCAAGACCTTACTTGAAGCTGGAAGACTTCTATGTTTCTCAGTAAGTGGGCAAGGGCAGCATCCCAGGAGTGGAATAAGCTGCCTCTAGAGTGTGAAGAGGTTTACCAGGCATTTCTTCATTTTTAGTGGTAGAAGTACAACATACAATAACGTGTGCTTTAATTTAGACGGGTGTCTCAGCGTGACCCAAAACCAAACCCCTAAAAACTTCACTGATATGGTGGTCCCCTCATTCTTTGTAAGATTTATTTCCAACTGTCCTGCATGTGTGTCTTCTTAATGTACTCGCCACTTCTTATTCATCCAGTCAGACTAATGAGATATCATCCATATAGTGGAATGATGTGATGTCCTGTGAAGTGTCCAAACTGTTCAGGTCCTTTTAGACAGTACTATTAAAGAGGAAGGGTCACCTTGGGGCAAATGTATGTATGTGTACTTTTGTCCATTGCACATGGATGCAAACTGCTTCTGATCCTGCTTTTTGATAGGGCTGGAAAAGAGCACATTTGTCAGATAAGTGGGTGCCTGAATACCATGTGCTTAAGACTGTGTGACCAGCAAAGATCCCACATCTGGAAAAGTGGCTGCAACTGGGGTTACTACTTGTTCAAATTTGCTGCATATCACTGTCATCCATCACAATCCATCTGGTTTTTGTAGGGGTCAGAATGGTGCATTAAATGGGATGTGATGGGGACCATCACCCCTGCATTCTTTTGGTCTTGAGGGTGAGCTATCTCTGCCATTGCCTCCTGGGATAAAGTATTGTTTTGATTTACTATCTTAGCCAGAGGATAAGATTTAGAGGATTCCTCTTGGATTTATTTCTCAGTTGATAAATCTCATTCCACAGTCCAAGGAACCATGTGTGGGTCCTGCCAATTTTTTTTTTTTTTTTTTTTTTTTTTGCGGTACGCGGGCCTCTCACTGTTGTGGCCTCTCCCGTTGCGGAGCACAGGCTCTGGACGTGCAGGCTCAGCGGCCATGGCTCACGGGCCCAGCTGCTCCACAGCATGTGGGATCTTCCCAGACCGGGGCACGAACCCGTGTCCCCTGCGTCTGCAGGCGGACTCCCAACCACTGCGCCACCAGGGAAGCCTGCTCCTGCCAATTTTTAAGCATGATCGTTTCAACTGTATATTTTGGGTATCAGAGAAATGACCACTGAGTGGGTCTGTGAATAAGTGGAGCCACTGTAATTTGGACCTGGGACAAGACTCCATGTATTATCTGCTTCCCGAAGCCCCCACTCTAACAGGGTGACCATGAAGATCTCAGATTTCAGTGTGTCTTCACAATACCTAGTCATTCCCCTTTTCTTAATAAATGACTGTCTTTCACTTTGCCTTTTCTGGAAGGATTGGGAAAATTATTTTCAAATATGCTTTCTGTGTTCCATAAATTTTCTTCATGGGAACTCAGCCTCTCTTTCAAGTAATGAGTTCAGAAACTGCTCAGAGGATTTGACTCTTGATTGGAGTGACTACCTTCAGTTTCCTATCATCCACGCTTGATTTCTTTTGGTTCTATGAATTAAGCAACTTCCTTGTTAGCTGCCCATCATCTTTCCCTAAGGATTAATAAGAACCATCTTTTATTAATCATCTCCATGGCAGTCCTGCAGGAAGTGGCACATATTCTTTTGCAAAGCCCAGACCTAAAAAAAGGAATAAATGTCCTTAAAAAGAGGCATAAATGCCAGCTTAACAAGGAAGAGTGGGCCTGGACCTGCTGCAGGTCCCGGAGGTCGAGGGGCATCTGGAGATTATAGATTTTCAAGTTCATCAACACAGATGTCCCAGTTCCAGTTCTCAGGGTTTCATTTCTTCCTAATCAGGGTCCTAATCTTGGCGTAGCAGCTAGCCAGGGTCTGAGAATTCAGCCTCCACTGGGATTCTGCTACACCTATCATTAAGTTGCCCTGGTCCTCGGCTTTCTGATTCTTTAGCTGAAGAAGAGGAGGTCTCTTTAAATACTGGCTTTCACACTTCATCTTTAATTGATGATTAATCACCCACAGCCTTGCATTGTCATTCCTCAATGCATCAGTAGCCCCCAACAACAGTTATTCAACTTCATAGTCTGTGTCTTTCAGGTTCCTGAGATATCCTTCCTAGTGCCTTTCATTACACGCGTATCCTATCCAGTTTACCACTGGTGGAAGTTATAACAATTGTACCATGACAGCATGCCAGGAGCTACTCATTACCTCTTACCTGCCGGTGATGCAGTCCTGATTGCCAGCTAGCTGGTTTGTGATGTGGCTCCAAAACTTATTTTAGAGTCTGCTTCCAAGAACGCATGGTACCAATTGTCTCAGGTCAGAATTACTTTTTTAAAAAAATTTTATTTTATTTTGGAGTACAGTTGATTAACAATATTGTATTAGTTTCAGGTATACAGCAAAATGATAGTTATACATGTATCTATTCTTCTTCAAGTTCTTTTCCCATTTAGGTTATTATAGAATATTGAGCAGAATTCCCTGTGCTGTACAATAGGTCCTTGTTGGTTATCTGTTTTAAATATAGCAGTGTGTACATGTCAATCCCAAACTCCCAATCTATCCCTCCACTCAACCCTTCCCCCTGGTAACCATAAGTTTGGTCTCTAAGTCTGTGAGTCTGTTTCTGTTTTGTAAATAAGACCATTTGTATAATTTTTTCTAGATTCTTCATATAAGCAATATCATATGATATTTGTTTTTCTCTGTCTGACTTAACTTCACTTAGTATGATAATCTCCAAGTCCATCCATGTTGCTGCAAATGGCATTATTTCATCCTTTTTTATGGCTGAGTAATATTCCATCATACACATGTACCACATCTTTATCCATTCATCTGTCGATGGACCTAGAAGTTGCTTCCATGTCTTGGCAATTGTAAACGGCGCTGCAGTGAACATTGGGGTACATGTATCCTTTCGAACCATGTTTTTCTCCAGTATATGCCCAGGAATGGGATTGCAGGATCATATGGTAGCTCTATTTTTAGTTTCTTGAAACACACTCTGAGGTAGAGATTTGCATGTAGGAAGCTTTGGGGGTTGCTCTTGTGAGAAATACCTGTAAAGGAGTGAGGGTAGCAGATTGGGCAGAGGGGAGGTAGGAGTGTGGTGCTATTGCAATAGAACTGGCAGCACTGTTCCAAGTGAAGCCAAGGGGGCTGAGCTCTTATACCCGCCTCAGGGACCAATGAGTGGATGTGGGATGTCTCCAGGGATGGGGCATAACCTTGGTGAAGTGGCTCCCGTTGGCTAAGGACAGGTCTCAGGGAGAGACTCAGCTGTGAGCCCTCAGCAGCAAATGCCCCTGGCTTGGGTATTGTGCTGGTGGGCCTTTGGGACTGAAGGACTCTTCCCGGCCACCACAGCATCCCCTCTGCTTGATGAGTATGATAACGTGAAAGAGGATCGGGAGAACTGAGGGTGTGCACAAAAGATAACTGATGGTTGCCCAGGCCTTTAAGTTTCGTCAGGAGAAAAGTTGGGGTGAGGATAGTGAAAGAGTGGCAGGATCAACAAATTGTAGGTTCCTGAGGGGTTGAAGGATTATTGGAGTTAGAGCAAGTGGTAGAAATTAGTCTGAAAAGATAATTAAGGGCTAGCATGTGAAAGGCCCTAAGCATCTAGCTGAGGAATTTGGCTTGTGTCCCATAGAAAATAGGTAAGTGATAGAGATTTAAAAACACCAATTTGTCTTAATCATACGTAATTTAGAAAGATTAAACTTGCAGTGGCTTAGACACACATATAGTCTAGAGCAAGGGCAGCCAATTAAGATGCTTTTGCAATAATCCAGGGTTAGTCCTGGCTTCACATGCTAGATATTTGTGTCAGAGACTGCCAATTGCCTATCGAATTCTATTCCCCCTTATTCCACAGGAAAGGCCTCTATATTGTCAAATGTAGTGTTGTGTGTAGCCGTCCTTACAGATAGAAGGGGCCATTGAATGTAAGAGAGAGGCACTGGATACAGCTTTTGAGAAGTCCATGTTGAGACAGTTAAATCAGCTGCAGGCAAGTGTGGAAAGCTGACTAATGCTCCCCAAAGATGTCCATGTCCTAATCCTTGGTACCTGTGAATATGTTAACTTACATGGAAAAGGAAGGATTAAAGTTGCAGATAGAATTAAGGTTGTTAATCAGCTGGATCCTAGATTATCCAGGTCGGCCCAATGTCATTACATGGATAAGTATAAGTGAAAGAGGGGGAAGAATTCAAAGTAATGCAACGTAAGAAGGACTCAACCTGCTAGAGGAAGGGGCCCAAAGCCAAGGAATGCTGTGGCCTCCAGAAGATGGAAAAGACAAGGAAATAGATTCTCTGCTGTAGGCTCCAGAAGGAAATGCTGCCCTGATGACACCTTGATTGTACCCCAGTGAGACCCAGGTCAGATTCTTAACCTGTAAAACTGTAAGGTTATATATATATATATATGTATGTGTGTATATATATATATATTTTTAAGCCACTAAGTTTGAGGTAATTTGTTACAGCAGCAATAGAAGACTAATACAGCAGTCAGTTTTACTTGTTACTTCACCCTTGTTTCTTTCTAACTTCTGGAAAGCAGATGTGATTGTTGGAGTTCAGCTGCCATATTGGACTATAAAGCAAACCTGAGGATGGACAGTGTGCATTAAAGATGTTAGACCAAAAAGATAGAAAGGCTTGGGTGGCCAAGTTTTGGACTATCAACCTCTGAATTTCTTTTAAATGAGAGAAAAATAAACCTGTAGGTACTTAAGAGACTGTAATCAGGTTCCTATTAACAGTTACCTGTAATTCCTGACTAAAATAATAGTGTAGGTTGGATATCCTTATCACCCTTACACTCAACATACTCAGTCCAGTAAATGTTTGAGCTTACCATACGTTAGACATGATTTTCTTTCTCCAGATTTCCTGATTTCTGCTAAAGATACCACCATTCTCTTTAAACACATATTGGATTGGCTAATAAATAGTTTCCCAAATATGCCTCCCATTTTCCTGATTCTGTGGCTCCGAGCCCCCTGACACACCCACCCATACACACCCCCACACACCATGGTTTCCGTAACTTATTCTCTCTCATCATTTCCCTTCTATTTCCTTCCTTTCACTTACATTCACTACTTATTAGTTTACATAGTTATTTATTTATTTACATTGTCACCAGAATGTAAGCTCCCTGAGGATAGGAACCATGTCCATCTCAGTCACTACCCAATTTCTAGGGCCCAGATGAGTGTCAGAGTAGAGGCTCAGTAAATGTTTGTTAATTGAATGGATGAGTGTGCTGTCACTGTAAGGACCATCATAGCTTCGCTTAGAGGCGTCTTAAAATTCAGGCTGGAAAAGACATGACTATTTCCGTCAACACACCCTTAGATTCAGGATGAGTGCTCATCCTCGTGGGAGAAGACAAACAAACAAATCCACTGTTTCGTGATGGCAGGGAGGCCAGGCTGTCTACAGGTCAAAGCACCAGCCTTGATAGAGGGTCCCTCCACTCTGTGTCCTGGGGCTTCTCTGATCTCTAGGCCATCTCTTCAGATCAAATGAATAAATGTCCTTCCTATTTTACTTTATGGCAGGCTGTGAGATTATTTCGCTGTTCGAAATTCCATTTGTCTTGAGCTTCATCTAACTGCTGGAAACTTAGATTGCTCTGTTAACAGGACAAATAAACACTTGGAATAGGGGACTAAATCTTATTCTTCCCTTAGGCAAAGGCTGAAGCAAACAACCCCCCCCCATGTCTAAACTTACTCCAGACCTCATAATTACAGGAAGGAAAATATGTCTGAGGAAATTTTATTTATTCAACAGCAGGCAAGGAAATATTTTATGCTGCAAGGATCTTCGGTAAGGGAAATTTGTCCTAGCAGCTCAGCAGTGGCTGCTAAAAATGTTACAGGTATGGAGAAGCAATGGATTTACTCATAAGGTACACAGAAACCCCTTTTATTAATCCAAGGAATCAGTGCTGGCTAGGCAAGCTTTGTATTAGAGGCTGGACGCACCATATTCCTCTGTATACTTAGAGAATTTCTATTTTTTCCATCCTCTGTGACGTCATTTCTTTTCAAACACAAATTGGTGCGTGTGTGTCTAGGCAAATAAGTACTTTAACTCCAAATGAGTATTTAATAATATTTATAATTTGTAATTTGATAAAGAACAGAAACTTATAAATGGTATCCTGAAAATATCAGAAGGAAAACAAAAGACATTTTGTTACTATTAATTTTAATTATAAAATGCCCTTTCATGACTATGCTGTCTATATTAGGCCCCCTCTCTCTACCTTTCCTCCATCTCTTTTTACCCCAACCCTTTTCATTTGCAGGATAAGAATTCTGCCTTCTCAGACTGTCAGAGAAATAGTCTATTTTTAAATTTCCAGAATGTCAGGCCTCCTGTCATGAAACATGACAGAGAGATTTAAAGAAAGGGAAAGCATTGTTTGAAAAATCATCTTTTTTGGTGTGACCTCGACAGCACAGCAGATTAAATCTGAATTTTGAACATATTTTCAAACTGTCTACTGGCATGTAGTATTTCAGAGAGAGATAACATGTAAGTTATCAGAAAGGATACATTTGGGGTAGAAATTTAAAAAATTTTTTTTACCTAGAAACTAAGGATCCTCATGGTGTGTTCTAATATGTAGATGACCCTTATTCTGATCTGGGTTTGGAAGCTTGATCCGGAAAGGCCTTTAAACTGGCATTTAGGACATGGTGTTCTTTAGGAAAAAAGCGATTTTTATTTTCTCCAGGGGAACTGCAGTTTAGGACAGGCACAAAGCTGGGAACACAACTAAGGGCAGAAAAAAATTCACCCCCGTGTTCTATTTGTCAAACTGACCTGCAGGTCACAACCTGAAAGTTTATGGATCGGTGAGGCCTTGTCTCTGCATAAGCATGTTTTCTGGACTTTGGCTGGAGCTAAATTCCTGACTTCTGAAAGCGGAGTGGGTGTGGACTTCCAGCAGGAATAGCCAGTGGGAAGGAAGTAATATTCATTAAGAGTGTCTCATGCAAGCCGTGCAGGGCTAAGCATGCTCAGTGTAAATTCTCTTGTAGCCTGTCAAGCTATGTTTGAACCCGTTCCAGAATACTGGATTTACTTTTTTTTTTTCCACGAGGAAGAATGCTCGATTAGACTGCATTTTGCCCTGCTTTTCTCTCTCTTTCTTCCCCTTCTTTCTTTCTCTCTTTCTTTCTCTTTCTTTTCTCTCTCGTTTCTTCCTGCCAGAAGATTGGAAACAATATCCTTTTCCGATCAGTTCAGTAATACAATGTCCTTCAATGTTCACACGAGCCTTTCAGTGGAGAAGAAAAGAAACTTTGCTACCTGGGAACAGAAGACTACTTAGGTCTGTGAATGCTAATAAAGTCCTTAAGGACTTCTGGAGCCAGGAGTTAACTTTTCTCAACTGTTAAGGTAATCTACAGCAAATTTAATTGCCTTTTCAACTAAGTGGGTATACATCAAAAAAAATTTTTTTCCACACAAAAAGTATGTTTTTCATATGTTGGAGTGATTTTCCAAACACAGGGAAAATATGTCTTTTGGTTAATTTGCATTTGAAAGAACCTCTTTTTGTATTAGAGGTTCTCTCTCTCTACCACAAATTATGTGTTTTTCAAACAAATATTGTGGTGAGCTGATGTAGCCATAATGGTCTGAATGTGGATGTGTTCTGTGTTATATTAATTCTTGGCGTGGGTCGGTTTGGTGAAAGTTATTGCTTTTGTTGCTGCCAAAGATGAAAGAGAGTTTGTTTTTTCATTGCTGTTGTTTTTGGAACTTTTAGTGGGCTTGGAGGCTGCACTGAGAGCCCCTTATAGAGAGGAGAGCCATCTCTTTCTATGTTTAATGTGCATTTTTCTCAATGTTCAACTCTGACTCTGAGACAAGGGGAAAGGGATACAGATTTTATTTTAGAATGTGTAGGAGTGGAGTTTTTTGTGTTTTTTTTTTTTAAATGTAGTTTTGGAGGGAAACAGTATTTAGAAAGGCAGAAACAAGGTTTGTAATGAAGGAATTAAATCAAGACCTTCTGGGTGAAAATAAGCAGTGAATGCAAAAATATTGCCTGCTATATATACTCACAGATTTAGTTTAGGTTAATAAGTTTGGCTTTTAATTAAAAAAGTAGATCAGACTTTAAAGTGCTGTCTTTATTACTGTCAATGGATAACACAGAAAACTCAGGTTAAAGAGATGTTAGGATCTCAGAAATAGCAAGTTAGAAAAGGCGGCCCCTTTAAAACATCTGAGGACTGAGGTTATGAAACCACATGGCTTCATGTAGGAACAGTGTGCATCCTGGGCTAAAGCAGTTTAATTTTATTCAAGAATTTTAAGAGTAAAAAGGGGATTTATTTCTTTTCAAAAAAGAACAGCCAGGCGAGGATTATTGATCAGTCGGGGATTAAATATTTGCTGGAATACAAAGCATCACATATTATCAATGTGTAAATCAGACTGGCCAGCTATTCAGGGGATGTAAATGAAAATACCGTAGCTTCATACGAAATCAAACGTCTTAGCACCTCTGCCCTTCAGTCTCCATCTTTATGTCCCAGAAAGGAATGATAGAGGTGGGGCAGCGTGTGAAGTAAAACTTAGCTGATGGGCTGACCTTGCTCTTTTAACTTCTGTCCATCTGTTCTTACTGGGCAGCTGAAGCAGTGAGCAAAGTGGGAGGGAAGGGACCTCAGGGGAGACCAGGACGAAGAGGCCAGACCCCGCCAGGGCTGTGATCTGCTCCCCATACTGTGACTTAGACATAAGTAGAGGAGCTAAGTGGATGCATCTAAATCCACTTCCTTCTGCTCCCCGGGCTTTGATTTAGTACCATTGCTGCAGTTCTGCACCTGCCTCTGTTTTTCATAAGTAAAAGCTTCTCTGATGCATAGATGGTGGATTATTTGATATAGGTCGATCCCCAAGGAAATAGCCAAACTAATTCAGTCTTGTTTTGGTTATTCCTTTCTTCCCTAACATGTGGTGTAGATCTTGATGGGTTTAATTGAAACAACAAATCCTTTCTGGGATGGGAGAGCACAGTTCTCCATGAAAGTGTGTGTGTGTGGGTGTGGGTGTGCGCATGCACACTCTGGGCTCTGGGACAGTGCTGCCTTGGGAGGCTTTGTATGGCAGAGGGCATTTTTCTGGAGTCAGGGGCCCTTTCACTGTCTTGACTCTTTATTTAGAGAGAGGAGACACACATTCTGGAGCATTCTGTAACTTTTCTCTGACTCCCCTTTTCTATCGCTGCACCCCTCCCCAACCCTGTTCCCCCCTTCATGACCTGTGTCTTAAAGAATAGCACTGAAACCTTTTGACGCACAAAGGAAAACCAAAGGGTATGCACAGAGGCAGAGAACAAAGACGGGCCTCTTCATGTTCACATCTGGATAAAATTTAGATTGTGACAAGGGAAAGTGAGTGGGAGAAAAAAAAAGGCTGACATCACATTTACAAAAATGCATATAATTGACTACCTAGAGGTTTTCTTGTCTCAAGTGTTCGAAGTGTTTTTGTATCCTGCCCACACCCTAACAACTGGGCTTGGGGAAGGCAAGCATCATATCCTTATTTCACAGTGGAGTCCAGTGGCTTGTCCAGAGCAGTGGCCGAGGTAGAACCAGCACACAGAGCCCTCAAGCTCCAGTCCAAGACTCTACCCACATAAAAATAGGAGTAATCTGGGGTCAGGTTCTGTATCTTGGACTCAGTTTCCCCATTCACTTTGAGGTTTTGGACGGTAGTAGTTATTTTGTGCAGAGTTATTCAGCTCAGACTGAATCCATTACTATGATGGTTTCTTAACTTGGAGAAGTGCCTGAAACCTTTCAGGGAACTTTTACATCTTTCCTTTTATCTTACCTTGAACACTACCCACTAGAATAGATTGGGCCAGTGTTGACATTTTCCTTTGACAAATGATGAAATCGAAAGATTGAATGACTTGTGGCCTGAGGTCAGATAGAGGATGGGAATTCAGGTTGCCCAGCTCAGGATTTGAAGATCTAGACCCTCCTGAATCTAGGTGGGAACCTCTGGACTCCTGAGGTAGGGAGGATATATAAGAGGAGTTCCATGATTCATGAAGGTGAGAAGAGTGGCAGTGCCAGGGACTTTAAATATTGTTAGTCCCACGATGAAGGAGAAAACTCAGGCTGGAAAAGTTACGTGCGTCAGCCATAGTCATGCTTGGGGTGCTGGGGAGCTGGCTTTGAATCCTGTCTGTGGGACTCCAGGGTATGTGCCATCCGGTGTAGTGACAAAGCACACGGGCTTTTCTGGGTTTCTTTGTGTCTCTGTTTCCTTGCACGTAGAATGGGGATACGTAGCACAGGGTTGCTGTGAGGGTTATATGAGATGATGCTCCGTGTAGAGTAAACCCTCCGATGTTTTGTACAGTGTGTGCTCTTATTGTTGTTTTTGTTCTGTGTCTCCCAAGCTAAAGTGCCAGCTCTTCTTACTGGTATTCCCAATCAGCTCTTAGCTCAACTCTCAGGTCCTCAGGACAGTTGTGGTGGTGAGCTAACCTCATCAGATGAGCAGCACCTCGGGCATATTGATTGAAGACTTGGAAGCTGTGCTGGATGGTCTAAGGAGATAAGTGAGACGAGAGCAGGGGTCACCTTGGTCTCTGTCCAGGGAGATGCTGGAGGGAGGTCATAGTCTGAGAGAAGTGGTACTGTTGGGTCAGCTCTAGTTACCTCTGGGGGCCTTCAAGTGCTGCAAGCAGACTCCTTGCATGGAAGGAATCTCCATGAAGGGAAGAATGGCCAGTCTGAGTTATTCCCCGACCATGGGTCTCATGGGTCTCGTAGAAAAAAGAGTGAAGGCACATATACAGACAAGCCATGGGATTGTCAAGAGTTTGTATTTCTTGGCCCTTCTGAACAGCACCCACTGGGCTGTTGACATTGATGGAGTATGTGGGCTCTGAAGCTCCTGGGCTTAATGTGGCATTGTGTTATCAGGATCCCCTTGGAGAACTCAAGGGCCCAATTCGACCAAGTCAGTGCTTACCCATTGAGTATTCTCTGGATAGAGAGGTGTAAGCCCACTGCCACAGGGCTGCAAAACGAGACGGAGGGCAGGGCCATTTCCCTCAGAGCACGTTCAGTCTCGCTGAATAAATGGTGCGTGTAAAGGCACAGAGCCCTGAAGTGTAGACCCACAAAACAGGTGTGGAGAGGCAGAAGCACGAAGCACACTTCAGGAACGGTGGAGGATGAGTAAAGATTTTAAATGTCGATTTAATACTCTTAAATTCTTAGAGTTCAGTGTTCTCCTTCATACGCCTCACAGTGATCTTCAGCCACTTGTCCTTGCTGGGAAGGGAAGGTCACTCTGAGGCGATGGAGGTAGATGGGTGTTGGTTTCTTGAGTATCTGTTGTGTACCCAACCCCAGCTTTTATGCTTTACCAGCATTCTTTAAAGTTCACAATACCCCTGGGAAGTTTCAAGAGGAGGAAATCTGGTCTGACAGGAGAAGTATACAGTCGGCACTCTGTATCCACGGGTTTGGCATCCACTGATTCAGCCAACCACGGATGGCCTATGGAGGCCAACTGTACTAACCCATTGTACATAAAACTTGAGCATGCGTGGATTTTGGTATCTGTGGGAAGGTGGGGGTTCCTGGAACCAATACCTTGTGGATACTGAGTGCCAACTGCATATGGCAAAGAGCATTCATGTGACCCACCAACTGGGCATACCATGCCATGTGTAATAGGGAAGTCTCCACAAAGCATTTGAGGTGGAAAAAGATGGCTGTGATCCAATAGACTCGGCTATTGAGTAGTATTTCTGCAAGTTTCTTAGATGGGGGATACCTATGTCTTGTGTAATTCTGGATCCATCTACATGTATGGTCCAGAGTTGGGCAAGTCTGGCTCCAGGAAGAGGTAGTGCTTAGTGCTCTATGCACTGCCTGCCTTTGGAGAGGTGTTCCATTTGAACAACAGATCCAAATTATCTTCCTCCCCAACAATTAGATCCTTAAAAGTTTTGAGCTTCAGAAGTGAAGACCTCAGTAATCATTAGTATCATGTAGTATCATGATAAGTAGTATCATGTAGTTTAAAATCAGTTTGGAGTGAAATGACTGGGATTTGGGTCCTGACCCTGAAATTTTCTAGCTTGTGTGACTTTGAGTCAATTATTTCACTTCAGTGTGCCTGAAATTTTCATCTGAAAATTAGACTGTAAGTGAGAATTTCCTCAAGTGGGAAGAGCAAATGTTAAAGTGATTTTTAAAAATGTAGCCTGCTATGCAAATACCTGTTATTACTCTTGTACCCTGGCTGTTATCTCAGAGTTCTAGTGTTTTCACCTTTTCTGTTCTGAAAAGGCTTTCTCTGTCACTTACTCAGATGGAAGTTGGCATGGTTAATGGAGCTGGGCAAACTGCTTTGGATCAGAGTACTAAAAACTTTTTTTTTTTGAATGAAGTATAGTTGACATACAATGTTACTTTAATTTCAGCTGTATAACATAGTGATTTGACATTTATATACATTACGATATGATCATCATGCTGTCTAGTTGCCATCTGTCACCATTTAAAGTTATTATAATATTATTGACTATATTCACTATTCTGTATATTACATCCCCATGAATTATTTGTTTTATAACTGGAACTTTGTGCCTCTTATTCCCTTTCACCTATTTCACCCCTACCCCAACCCCTCTCTCCTCTGGAAACCACCAGTTTGTTCTCTGTATCTATGAGTCTGTTTCTGTTTTGTTTGTTCATTTTTTGTTTTTTAGATTCTACATATAAGTGAAATCATCTGGTATTTGTCTTTGTCTGACTTATTTCACTTAGTATAATACCCTCTAGCTCCATCCATGTTGTCATAGATGGTGAGATTTCATTCTTTTTTATGGCTGAATAGTATTCCGTGTTTTTTTTTTTGTGTGTGTGTGTGTCTCACATTTTCTTTATCCATTCATCTATTGATGGACATTTCAGTTCTTTCTCCTGAAATCTCTTTAATTGCCCAAAGTAACTTTACATTTCCTAAATAGTGAAAGATGGAAGACTTTGAAAGGACAGGAAAACTAGATGGAAAATGTAGCCAGAGCAGAATTTGGTTGAGCGTGCGAAGTTCCAAGAAGTTGCAGTGAGAAATGAACAACAAGTTAAGGTACCAAACAAATTGTTGACACAAATATATTTCCCCCATACTCTCTGAGAAGATGGGAGAAATGCCACACCCATTAGGATGGCTACTTTTAAAAATTTACAGATGTTAGCAAGGGTGTGGAGAAATTGGAACCCTGTGCACTGTTAGTAGAAATGTAAAATGGTGCAGTTGCTATGGAAAACAGTATGGCAGTTTCTCAAAAAGTTAAACATTAGAATTAACCATAGGGTATAGCAATTCTGCTTCTGAGTATGTAATCAAAATAAGTGAAAGTGGGGTTTCAAAGAGATATTTGTACACCCATGTTCATAGCGGTATTATTCACAGTAGCCAAACGGTGGAAGCAACCCAAGTAACTATCGACAGATGAATGGATAAGCAAAATATAGTATATACATACAATGGAATATTATTCAGTCTAAAAAAAGATGGGAATTCTGTCAAATGCTACAACGTGGATGAACCTTGAGGACGATATGCTAAGTGAAACAAACCAGACACAGAAAAACAAATATAGGTATACCTTGGCGATATTGTGGATTCGCTTCCAGACCACTGCAATAAAGTGATTATAGCAGTAAAGCAAATCACAAATTTTTGGTTTCCTAGTGCATATGAAAGTTATATTTACACTATATTATAGTATATTAACTGTGAGATAGCATTATGTCTAAAATAACAGTGTGCATACCTTAATTAAAAAATATTGCTAAAAAATGCTAACCATCATCTGAGTCTCCAGTGAGCTGTAATCTTTTTTGCTGGTGGAGGGTCTTGCCTCGCTGTTGATGGCTGCTGACTGATCAGGGTGGTGGTTCTGAAGATGGGGGTGGCTGTGGTAATTTCTTTTATTTTTATTTTTTATTATTATTATTTTTTTGCGGTACATGGGCCTCTCACTGTTGTGGCCTCTCCCGTTGCGGAGCACAGGCTCCGGACGCGCAGGCTCAGCGGCCGTGGCTCACCGGCCCAGCCGCTCTGTGGCATGTGGGATCTTCCCAGACTGGGGCACGAACCCGTGTCCCCTGCATCGGCAGGCGGACTCTCAACCACTGCGCCACCAGGGAAGCCCCTCTTTTTTTTTTTAATATAAAAAAATTTTTAAATTACTTTTTATGGAGTATAGTTGCTTTACAATGTTGTGTTAGTTTCTGCTGTACAGCAAAGTGAAGCAGTTATACATATACGTATATGTATCCCAGTTTTTGTATTTCCTTCCCATTTAGGTCACCACAGAGCATTGGTAGAGTTCCCTGTGCTATACAGTAGGTTCTCATTAGTTATCTGTTTTATACATAGTAGTGTATATATGTCAATCCCAATCTTCTAATTCATCCCACCCCTTTCCCCCCTTGGTATCCATAAGTTTGCTCTCTACATCTGTGTCTCAGTTTCTGCTTTGCAAATAAATTCATCTGTAGCATTTTTCTAGATTCCACATATGAGCGATATTATATGATATTTGTTTTTCTCTTTCTGACTTACTTCACTGTGTATGACAGTCTCTAGGTCCATCCATGTCTCTGCAAGTGGCACAATTTCATTCCTTTTTATGGCTGAGTAATATTCCGTTGTATGTGTGTACCACATTTTCTTTATCCATTCCTCTGTTGGTGGACATTTAGGTTGCTTCCATGTCCTGGTTACTGTAAACAGTGCTGCAGTGAACACTGGGGTGCATGTATCTTTTTGAATTATGGTTTTCTCTGGGTATATGCCCAGGAGTGGGATTGCTGGGTCATATGGTAGTTCTATTTTTAGTTTTTTAAGGAATTTCCATACTGTTCTCCATACTGGCTGTACCAATTTATATTCCCACCAATAGTGTAGGAGGGTTCCCTTTTCTCCACACCATCTGCAGCATTTATTGTTTGTAGATTTTTCGATGATGACCAATCTGACTGGTGTGAGGTGTGAGGTGATACCTCATTGTGGCTTTGATTTGCATTTCTCTAATAATTAGTGATGTTGAGCATCTTTTCATGTGTTTGTTTGCCACCTGTATGTCTTTGGAGAAATGTCTATTTAGGTCTTCTGCCCATTTTTTGATTGGGCTGTTTGTTCCTTTTTGATACTGAGCTGCATGAGCTGTTTGTATATTTTGGAGTTTAATCCCTTGTCACTTGCTTCATTTGCAACTATTTTCTCTTAAGGGTTGTCTTTTCATCTTTTTATGGTTTGGCTGTGGCAATTTCTTAAAATTAAGACAAAATGAAGTTTGCCACACTGACTGACTCTTCCTTTCATGAACACTGCATGTAGCGTGCAATGCTGTTTGATAGCATTTTACCCACAGTAGAACTACTTTCAGAATTGGAGTCAGTCCTCTCAAACCCTGCTGCTGCTGTATCAACTAAGTTTATGTAATATTCTAAATACTTTGTTGTCATTTCAACAGTCTTAACAACATCTTTACCAGGAGTAGATTCCATCTTAAGAAACCACTTTTTTTTTTTTTTTTTGCTTGCTCACCCATAGGAAGCAGCTCCTCATCCCTGAAAATCATATTATGATATTGTAGCGATTGTCACGTCTTCAGGCACCACTTCTAATTCTAGTTCTCCTGCTATTTCTAACACATCTGCAATTACTTCCTTCACTGAAGTTTTGAGCCCCTCAAAGTCATCCAGGAGGGTTGGAATCAACTTCTTCTAAACTCCTGTTAGTGTTGATATTTTGACCTCTTCCCATGAATCACAGATGATCTTCATGGCATTTTTTCATTTCCAGAAGGTTTTCAATTTACTTTGCCTAGATCCATCAAAGGAGTCACTGTCTATGACATCTATAGCCTTATGAAATGTGTTTCTTAATATAATAAGACTCAAAAGTCAAAGCGACTCCTTGATCCATGGTCTGCAGAATGGATATCATATGAACAGGCATGAAAACAATATCAATCTCACTGTACATCTCCATCAGAGGTCTTGGGTGAACAGGTGCATTGTCAACGGGCAGTAATATTTTGTAAGGAATCTTTCCTTCTGAGCAGTAGGTCTCAACACTGGGCTTAAAATGTTCAGTAAATGACAATGTACACAGATGTGGTGTCATCCAGGCTTTGTTGTTCTATTTAGAGAGCACAGGCAGAGTAGAATTGGCATAATTCTTAAGGGCCCTGGGATTTTTAGAATAGTAAATGAGCATTGGCTTCAACTTAAAGTCGCCAACTACATTAGCCCCTAACGAGAGAGTCAGACTGTCCTTTGAAGCCAGGCATTGACTTCTCCTCTGTAGCTATGAAAGTCCTAAATGGCATCTTCTTCCAATAAAAAGCTCTTTTATCTACATTGAAACTCTGTTGTTTAGTGTAGCCACCTTCATTAATTATCTTAGCTAGATCTTCTGGCTAACTTGCTCCACCTTCTACATCAGCACTTGCTGCTTCATCTTGTGCTTTTATATTATGAAGATGGCTTCTTTCCTTAAACCTCATGAACCAACCTTTGCTAGCTTCAAACTTTTCTTCTTCAGCTTCCTCACCTCTCTTAGCCTTCATAGAGTTGAAGAGAGTTAGGGCCTTACTCTGGATGAGGCTTTGTCTTAAAGGAATGTTGTGGCTGGTTTGGTCTTCTATCCAAACCACTAAAATTTTCCCCAAATCAGCCATAAGGCTGTTTCACTTTCTTATCATTTGTGTGTATGCTGGAGCAATACTTTTAATTTCCTCCAGGAATGTTTACTTTGCATTTGTAACATGGCTAACTGTTTGGGTGTAAGCAGCTTAGCTTTTGACGTGCCTTCATCACTAAACTTAAATCAGTTCTAGCTTTTGATTTAAAGTGAGAGACATAGAGGAATGGATAAAGAAGATGTGGTACATATATACAGTGGAATATTAGCCATAAAAAGGAATGAAATTGGGTCATTTGTAGAGACATGGATGGACCTAGAGAGTGTCATACAGGATGAAGTAAGTCAGAAAGAGTAAATCAAATATCGTATATTAACGCATATATGTGGAATCTAGAAAAATGGTATATATGATCTTATTTGCAAAGCAGAAATAGAGACACAGATGTAGAGAACAAATGTATGGATACCAAGGGGGAAAGGAGGGGGTGGTGAGATGAATTGGAGATTGGGATTGACATATATACACTATTGATACTACGTGTAAAATAGACAGCTGATGGGAACATACTGTATAGCACAGGGAACTCTACCTAATGCACTGTGGAAACCTAAATGGGAGGGAAGTCCAAAAGGGAGGGGCTATCTGTATGTGTATGGCTGATTCATTTTGTTGTACAGTGGAGGCTAAAGCAACAACATTGTAAAGCGACTATACTCCAATAAAAATTAATTTAAAAAAATAAATAGAGTGAGAGACATGCAACTCTTCCTTTTACTTGAACACTTAGAGGCCATTGTAGGGTTATTAATTGGCCTAATTTCAGTACTGCTGTGTCTCAGGGAATAGGGAGGCTCAAGGAGAGGGAGTGAGATTGGGGAACAGCTGGTCGGTGAAGCAGAATGCATAGGAGGTTTATCGATTAAGTTTGCCATCTTATTTGGGTGCAGTTTGTGGTGCCCCAAAACAGTTATAAGAGTAACCTCAAAGATCCCTGATCACAGATCACTGTAACAAACGTAATAATGAAAAAGTGAAATACTGTCAGAGTTATCAAAATGTGACACAGAGGCACTAAGTGAACAAATGCTGTTGGAAGAATGGTGCCAACAGACTTGCTTGAAGCAGGGTTGGTGTAAACCCTCAGTGTGTAAATAACACCATATATCTGTGAGGCACAGTAAGTTGAAGCACAATAAAACCAAGAAAATGCAGTATGTCTCTGTTATATGACTCCACTTTCCACTTACATGAGGTACCTACAGAAGTCAAATTCATAGAGACAAAGTAAAATGGGGGTTGCTGGGAGAGGGGAGAATGGGCAGTTATACTTTAATGGGTACAGAGTTTCAGTTGGGGAAGATGGAATATTCTGGAGATGGATGGTGGTGATGGTTGCACAGTAATGTGAATGTGCTTAATGCAACTAAACTATATTAAAAAACAATAAAGATGGTAAAATTTTTATTATGTATATTTTAGCACAGTTACAAATGAAAAAGAATTGAGAATATAAAAAAGTCAGTGTATTTGATAGTTATGAGGGCTTAGACACTGCAAGTATTTGTTTCGTTACTGAAATTGAGCTGTGTATGAGGAAGAAGCTTAGGCTCAAACTGAGTGGCAAAAGAGAATAATGTCATTCAATAAATGCAGTTTGTGGAAGTGAAAAAATAAGGGAGAGAATACAGGAGAAAAATAGGTGCAGAGGAAATTCCAGAATTTCTCTCCATGATGTGCTTAAGGGTAGGGTTTTGTTTTGACACTGTGTTCACATAACAAGCATGTCACTTTAATTTAAACTGTTTATTTGGGGTGGCATTTAGTAGCTGATATGGGGAGGTACCAAAAGCCTTCTTGAGCCTCCTATTTTTGGTAGACCCTGAATTTGCTCTCAGATTAAATTTTTATCAGGCCTCACCTTTGTGAGCCATCCCTGGTGAGAAAATTTGCAGAACTCAAGAGAAATGAAAAAGCTACTCAGTAATCAGGCCCAGGGAGGGAGGAAGAGTAACTAGCATCTGTTACATGCCTATTTGGTACCAGCTCTTTATGTTAATTATCCATTTAATCCTGTCAGTTGCCTCTAAGGTAAATTTCATGTTGGCATTTGGTAAAGGTGACTTTCCTAAGATCCTTTTGCTACAGAGGGGTGAAGCCAGGACTGGAACCCAGGTCTGTGGGAACCTAAAGCTTATCGTGTTTCATCACACTTAGGGCTTTAGGAATTACATTTCCTTAGTTAATGATCTAAGTGATCCCTCCCTGGCTTTGCTGTCAGCAGCCAGAGAGGAGAAGTTTTCCTGGAACAGATATATGTCTCACACACTCAGCTTAGAGCCGTCCAGGGGGTGCCCAGCATTAGCATTCACAATCTGAACATCATTTTTAATTTTCACAAATACCCGCGGAGCAACATTTAGCCTTCCTGAGGCAAAAAGCTCCAGACGCACAGGTGTCTGGGAAGTGTCTTTTCTGCAGTGCCATCTCGGGTTCAGGTGTTGGGATGAATGAACCTGAGCACACTGGCCCCTCCCTGGAAGGCTGTTCTCAGGCTCCTTTGTTTGGTTTATGTATAGGCATCAATGCACCATTCCTTCTGCTTCAGCTGTTTGAGAATCCCATCTTCTCTATTGATTTCCCACAGAACGTTTACTGCTCTCCAAGGTGTGACCTGTACCTCTAGCTAATTTATTTCTGTCATGGCTATAGGATTTAGGAATGAAGGGGGAGGGGAGGGAGGGAGGGAGGGTGGCGAGAGAGCGATGTGTCCAAGATGTGAGAAATAATCCAGCCCTGGAACCCCCGACAGGCAGGCCCGCAGCTTGGGAGGGCAGTTCTGTGCCCGCAGCAGCAAGGAGACTTTGCTTGAGAATCTGCTCAGTGAGATGGAGGCTGCAGCCACCGGGTTTCAGGAGGCCAGGAATGATAGCAGGGCCCCATGGGGATGGAAAAGCAAGGGAAGAATGTGTTTGGAAATAACGCCATGACTGTTCAGGAACCAGTCACCATACTGAGCAGGATGTGGTAGGTTTTTTTTTCTCTTTTAATGAAATGATGGAAAACTCTTTTAGAGGCAGGGGGGCACCTTGTGAAGTCCTATTCTCTTCTTCATTATGGGATTTTCAACATCAGGACATTCCTGTATCAGTCCTGGAGCTGTGATTACAATGACTGACGTGTGAGATATCAAATCGAACCACGTTAACATAAACCTTCCTTTCTCTCCGTGCCTAGAACATACTGAGTTACCCTTTCCATGGTATGATTTTACTAGATAACTATTTGAATGCCCACTTCATTTTTTTTTCTGTGAAAACAGCTTATATCTTAGAAAATCTGGTTATCAGCTTACACAAGGAAGGATGTCGGTTATTTATTATTTTCACCTGGACGGTGACTCACATTTGTTAAGCAAGTAGGTACGTTATATGTGAAGCGCATTTTTAAAGTTTTCAAGTTTTTTTCATATACTTTATTTCATTTCCATAACAATGCTAAAAAGTAGGGGTTATTATTTTCAGTTCATAGTTAAAGAAATGCTGGCTTCTTAGCTAAGGTCCTATGGCTAATAAATAGCAAATACAGGATTCAAGTCTAGGGTTTCTGGTTCCAGATTCAGATTGCAATATACGACACCCCAGGAGTGCAGTGTTTACTATATTCTACCAACATCACCCCCTGAGTAGCAGAAGCTGGAGGGTAAGAGGCACAAGAGTCAAAATTCATCCACCTGTTAGAAACTGATGGAATGAATTTGAATTGAACCAAACATACAGCCTTCTAAGCGTCTACTTGTATGATTTATGCCTCAGGTCAGTCCATCTGAGGTGTGAAAAAGCCTTAGGAAGAAGGGTAAAACATTTACTAGCGACTGTTTTCTCCCTCCTTCCCATATACCATCCTCCAACCCCACCCCAACTCACATACAGATTCTTTGTCACTCTTTATAGGGAATAAAATAAGTCATCACCCCTCCATGTATTACCATCCATTATAATGTACCCTGGGCTGGGCGTTAGAATAGCAGTTATTTGTGAGGCTGGCTCATGGAGTTCATGCCTGTAAATCCCAGGCACTCTGAGACCCTATCCCTTTTTCCCAGCGTGATGTACAAAGGGGCTTCTGGGAGTTAGTAGGAGAGCAAGATGGCGGGGATGGTGGGATGGTGGGTCTTTCACACTTTGGACTGAGTCTACCTGGAACCGTCTAACTGTAGGACAGAGGAACCCACTTCATCTTGGAGACGGTGGCCAAATAAACCAACTCCGTGCTACCTCAGAGGCTGACAGAGCCTCAAGAGCCTCCATAAAGAAGCCCCCGACTTGAGGTATTCCATTTTTATAAACATAGCACGATAGTGTTATGGAAAAGATTTCTATCCTCAGTAAGTGCCTGTCATAAAAGAAGGAGGGCTCTTCTTGTAGATAAATAAAAATGTCCAGTGTGTAGAAATGAAACATAACTGTGAATATCCCTGGAATAACTGAAATTATTTTGGTTTGAAAAGATCTGGACTTTGAAAAGAAACTTGTATGCTTTCTTTGTAGTCAGCAAACTACATCCCCATCATCTCTGAGGTAACCTTCACCTCAGGACTTAGGATTTGGGGAAGGGATGAGTAAGGTACCAAATAAGAAATGCCCAGAAGAAAGTCATATTTGCTTCCACATCAACAGTGTGTGATGTGTTTTGCTGCTTCTCCTGCCTGGAGCAATTTTTATTTCTCCACTCCTTTGCTTTTTGCAGACTGATGTAGGATATCGGTACCTTCCTTGAGGTCAACCTGAAGTGGCATGGTGTTGCAGAGAGAACTCAGGACTTGTAGATTGAAAAAGCCTGATTTTTTTGAGTCCTGTTTCCACAAATGAAATTGTGTGCTGTGTGGCTACAGGGTTTAATTGTCATGATCAATTTCTGCATCAGTAAAATGGGTATATTAATATCTATCCTAACTCACAGGGTCGTTATGAGGACCTCAAGCAACAATGGGTGGTAGAGGGTTTCATAAACTCAAAAGCATGGCACAGGAAAGAATTTATCCTCTATTATTTTGAGTTCTTAAAGTGTATGTGCAGTCAGTATTATCTCTACTATCCATGTGATCATAATGGCATCATGGCATCCAGAATGTCATTATTTAACATTAGAACTTATTTGGGGCTATGATTCGGAATCGGCCTACGGCTCACCACTAAGTATCAAATGCACACCTTCTCCATTCTCTGCTCCACCTCTCCCCACACTTTCTAACTATCCTGCCACTTTGCTTTGGGAGTTTATTCAACCCTCATATCTGCCCCTGTTCCTCTTTGGAGGTTCACCTGGGAACCTCTTTAAGCCTCCTCATCACTAGGAGTCCATCTCACTGCTGCTGGAATTTGCACACTTACTAGAGCACGGTGGGCTGGGCTGGGCTGGGCAGGGTGCAGAGAGAAGAACCAGTGCGGAGAGGGTGTGCTGAGTTTCAGACATCTCCATTCTCAACTTGGAATGGGTTTTCTAATAAAAATAATAGGACACATGAATTTTAAGTCTGATAATGCAGTAATAATGGAGTTCTACCATGTGATGGATTAGCTTGTTGGTGGGCTAATATGAGAATCTAAAAACCATTTATACAATTTTTTATCTGGGAAAATGTGAATTACAAGGACTGACTTACAAACATATATTTAGAGCTAAACCTAGTTGTGACTTGAGGCCTTTCTTGTCCTGAATGTGAGATCCTTTCTTCCAAATTTAGTTTGTATAAATACTTTATACTCCATGTAGTGAGTAGTAACTGGGTTAGTGGGTGCAGCTGGATGAACACTGATGCTGAGAGGGGTGGATAGGGAAGGGGTCCTACCCTGGCTTTGCCGTTTGCCAGCTGTGACACTAGACAGCTACTTCAGCTCTTTACTTCTCAATTTCCTCACCTACAAAATAAAGAAAAATGGTACAGATGAACCTGTTTGCAAGGCAGCAATAGAGACACAGACGTAGAGAACAAATGTATGGACACCAAGGGGGGAAGGGAGGGTGGTGGGATGAATTGGAAGATTGGGATGGACATATATACACTAATATGTATAAAATAGGTAACTAATGAGAACCTACTGTAGAGCACAGGGAACTCTACTCAATGCTCTGTGGTGACCTAAATGGGAAGGAAATCCAAAAAAAGGGATCTATGTATACGTATAGCTGATTCACTTTGCTGTACAGCAGAAACTAACACAACATGGTAAAGCAACTATACCCCAATTAAAAAAAAAAAGATGTTGATAATAGTACTCAATTCTCAGGGTTGTTGTTGTTAGAAATGCATCATAGACAATAACAGCTTATATGAAGAGAGTTATACTGACTTAGCACAGTATTCAAACAGTTCACCATTTTGTTGAACAGGTGATGACTGGCCTCTGAATGAGGACTTTTTTTTTAATATAAATTTATTTATTTATTTACGGCTGTGCTGGGTCTTCGTTGCTGTGCCTGGGCTTTCTCTAGTTGTGGTGAGCGAGAGCTACTCTTCGTTGAGGTACGCGGGCTTCTCATTGCGGTGGCTTCTCTTGTTGCAGAGCATGGACTCTAGGCACGAGGGCTTCAGTAGTTGTGGCACTTGGGCTCAGTAGTTGTGGCTCTTGGGCTCAGTAGTTGTGGCTCTTGGGCCGTAGAGCACAGGCTCAGTAATTGTGGTGCACGGGCTTAGTTGCTCCACGGCATGTGGGATCTTCCTGGACCAGGGCTCGAACCCGTGTCCCCTGCATTGGCAGGTGGATTCTTAACCACTGCCCCACCAGGGAGGTCCTTGAGTGAGGACTCTTAAGATTGTGTTCATTGATGTTAGGGAGATAAAAAATTACCATGAAGTTTTTTAGGTACACATAAGGAATTGACTAAATTATGGTATGTACATAAATGTAATATTATTCAACCATAAAAAGAAATGTGATAGTGATACATGCTACGGTGTGGATAAACCTTGAAAATATTATGCTAAGTGGAAGAAGTCAGTCTCAGAAGCTTACTTACTGTATGGCCCCATATATATGAAATATCCAAAATAGGTAAATCTGCAGAAACAGAAACAGAAGAGATTTGTGGTTGCCATGAGCTTAGGGGAGGGAGAAAATGGGGGGGTAACGTAATGGATATGGGGTTTTCTTTTGGGATAACAATGTTTTAGAACTAGATAGAGGTGATAGTTGCACATCATTGTGAATGTACTAAATATCACTGAATTGTTCACTTTAAAATGGTTAATTTTATGTTCCGTGCAGTTTTTTTTTAAATGCTATGGAAGAAGAAAACCACCTAAATAAGTTGACTGTGTAGAAAGCCTTCCTGACTCTCTGCGTAGTCTTGGTCTATATAAAGAGTTTGTGAGTTTGTGAAGACAGTCTCTCTTCTTCCTACATTTTTTTTTCTGCCTTTTGTAGTCCTATCTGAACTCCTTGGTTTTCTGTCCCTCCACGAGGACTCAAGTTCTGTTTGAGTCACTTCTTTCATTCATTCCCTGACTCATTCCTTCACCTGGTGTCAAGGAGAGCGATAATTAATATGTAATCTGGGACAGAGGCTAGGCAGCCCTGCTGGGTAACTTTGCAGGCATCTTAACCTCTCTGGTCTTAGGGAGACATCAACAAGATCATTTCTTGGGATTCTTTTACCTTTAAATTTCTAGATTTAAGAAATAAGAAATGCATTATTTAAATATTCTGCCAGCTAATTTCTCCAGTTCTTTTACTTTGAATTCATTTATCAAACCTAGCTAGACAGATAGGAAAAAAATAAATTACACTTTGAATTAGCCTCTTTTTTTTCATTAGACCTCAATAATGAGGAGAAAATTCATCTCCACGTCTGTGGTAAAACTTCTTTGACCACGGGAAACCTTTCTTCATGTTTCTTTTTAAGATAAAAATGCCCAGAGCATGAAACTGATATACTTTTAAGGTTTGAAAAGCATAAAAAATGATTTTTCTCTTTAATTATAATACGTAACAGAAAACAAGACACTGCAATAACTTAATAGCCCATCAAAACACTATCTTCAAGGGTAATTTAGCATTTCCATGATAAATTGCTATTTTTAGAAGCTTATGTAACCAAACAAAGAATGTGTTCTTGGCTATGGCCATGAAGACAAGTTATTATTGTGGGAGGGACAAAGGAATCTGAGAGGCTCATGAGAGAGAGAGCCAATTGCGGAGAACATTTTATAGAGCACCCTTTCTCTTGAGTCTCCATTTTCTGCAATCAGGATAATGCAGTGCCTTTCAGAGCCATTTTCATTTTTGAAGTGCTCTTTCATCATTAGCTAATAAATACTCATCAATGAATTTTCCTCAGCGTCTTGCAAGTTGGAGGAAAAAGAAAATCGCTTTCTATTTCGTAAGTATTGTTCCCCTTGGGGCCTCCCTTCTCATGCTTCTAATGGAAACAAGAAATAAATTATACCTACTTATTTGAAAGGACCAAAGACCACCATTCCTTCCACAGAGAGCACCTGGAAATTTGCATCAGATATGAATGACCTTCTATAACTACCTCACTGTAGTAGCAGAAGGAATATCTGTCTCCCATTACCAAGCTCTGTTCTGTTTAGTGTCTCATGAGGACAGTTAACTCGGAGGATGCCTTGGGGGGGTCTTCTTAGGGGATCTTCTCAGGGAGCTGAGTGTGGTGAGTCGAGCTGAGAGAAGGTGGTGTCTGTGTGAGCATGGGTGTCCAATGGACTTCATATCGCTAATTTCTAGGGTCAAAAAGTTATGGTTTTGGAATTTTCTGTTCTTTTGTATTATCCATGTTTCTTCTCCCCTATATCATCATCTTTCCATTTGGACTTGGCTCTGATTTTCACAGTTTCTGCTGTGGTGAATTGCACTGCACATACTTAAAGCCACTCCAAGACTTTTCTAGTTGCACGTGGGTATTCAGGAAGACAATTTGATTCAGAGCATGAGCTATGTCTTACTGGGTTTCTGCTACCTTGTTGTCTAAAGTAATGTTATCCCACAGACCACACCATGAGCCATTTATAATTTAAAAACTTACGGTAACCACTTAAAAAAGTGAAAATAAAGAGGTGAAATTAATTTTAATAATATATTTTATTTAACCCAATATATCCAAAATTTTATTACCTTAATATGTAATCAATATAAAATTGTTAATGAGATATTTGACATTCTTTTAAGCCAAACTGGTGAGTTCTAATGTGTATTTTACACTTGCAACACATCTCAGTTTGGACTAGCCACATTTCGTATGCCTCATGGCTGCTGTATTGGACAGCACGGCTCTGTAGGCATAAGTAGGCAATATTTCAACAAACATTTTAAAATTAAAAAGCATTTCTGAATTATTTATTACACATTCAAGTTCTGATATAAATTGCTGTAAGTTTTCTCTTCAAGGCTCTCATAAAGAATGAGGGGATGTTAGAAGGTTCTAGGGTTTATCAGCAAGGAAAGGGTTAATGTGTGTTTTCTCAAACCTACCATTCACTCTGGAATTAACACAGCATCAATGAATTATGATCTCTCCCTCCCCTTTTGCTTTATGTTTTGCTGTACCTTGAGCTCTGATCTACCTAAGAACCAAGAAATGACAAGACTGTTGATTTTAGATAGTGATTAGGATTTGACCATGTCTTTTTTTTTAATAAATAATTTTTTATTTATCTTAATTTTAATTTTGGCTGCGTTGGGTCTTTGTTGCTGTGAGCGGGTTTTCTCTGGTTGCAGCGAGCGGGAGCTAATCTTTGTTGCGGTGTGCGGGCTTCTCATTGTGGTGGCTTCTCTTGTTGTGGAGCACGGGCTCTAGGCACGCGGGCTTCAGTAGTTGTGGCACTTGGGCTCAGTAGTTGTGGCTCACGGGCTCTAGAGTGCAGGCTCAGTAGTTGTGGCACGTGGGCTTAGTTGCTCTGCGGCATGTGGGATCTTCCCGGACCAGGGCTGGAACCTGTGTCCCCTGCATTGACAGGCGGATTCTCAACCACTATGCCACCAAGGAAGCCCATGATTTGACCATGTTTGATGTAAGCCCAGTCTTGCAGTAGCTGCACTTTAAGTGGTTTCCACACAATCTTAGTTTTTGGTGCTATCATCCTCGAAAGTAATGTTCTGTGCTTATTTTCATGTGGTTGTGTTCTCATGAAGAAAAAGGATACTTTTTATACTTGTAGCTTCTTACCTGAACTCAACTGAAGGAATTCTAAGGGGCGATAGCCATGACCAAAGGAGCCAGAGGCACCAAAAACCACCTCTCAAAGGCTTGGCACCCCCACTCTTGGGCTAAATATCTTATTCTGGGGGAGAGCAGTATCACAGATATTTGGTGCGTCTGTCATTCCGTTGACGGGAACTTTAGTCATTGGCACTTCCACACGTTTACGAAAGAATGATGGTTAATGTTGTTAATTATTTATCATTGAACATCAACTATGAACGAAACACTCTGGTAGGTGTGGTGAGATACAAAAAGGAGAGGCCATCCTCCCTGCCCCCAAAGAGCTTAGCCTGATGGTGAAGATGATACACGTCCTAGTGGAGGTTCTAAAGTGTTAGAGCAGAGCTATCAGCAGGGTACCAGATGACCCTGAGGTCCTGTAAGATCCAGTGAACGAACCTTTGCCAAGGACTCTTTCATGCCAGGAGATGGACTAGGTGTCAGTGACAACTAAGGTGAAGACAGTTTCTCTTCCTACTGATATCCTAATCTACTGTGAGACATGGGTAAAAAACCACCTGCAGTGCCATGGGAGATATGATATAATGGAGAAACACAACTCCAGAAAGGCAGAGGAAGGAGAGACTAAGACCTCCAGTCCAAGTTGGGGTCATGTCTTTAGAGGCAATGATGATGCGGCTGGCTTTCAAAATAGGAGTTCACGGGCAGGAAAGGGAGATGGAAGCAGCCTGGAAAGAAAGGGGCAGGAGTGAAGGTGAAGGTGGTCCTGGGGCTAGTGAGCCCTGGAGAAAGGTCACACCTGAGCAAGTTCTCCCCAGATCATCTGATCCTGTCTTAGGGCACTTGATTCAAATACTGCTTGTGTTATGTTCTCTACAGTTCATGGATGTTTAAAAAATTATTAAGTTACTAAGGATGGATAATTTATTGCTTTCACTATTATTTAAAAAGTACCACATCAGTGACTATTTTGGTTTAGTTGCTGTGATAGTGAGGATCCACGTCATGGTGGTTAAGAGCTGACTCTGGAAGCCAAAGTGCCTAGATTCAAATCCCAGCGCTGCCACTTAAAACTGTGCTGTTTAGCCCTTCTGTACTTCAGCTTCTCCATCTGTAATGTGGAAAATAATAATAGCATCTCCCTCAAACGTTTTTCTTAGTAATAAAATGAGTTGAGATTTGGGAAGGGCACAGAATAATGTCTGCTTCATGGTAAGTATCCTAAATGTTAAATTAAATGAAGGCAGTACACAAAATTCTAGTGCCTAGTGATGGCAAACAGCTTTCTGTGTGACTGGCATGTGATAAGGACATTGATGATTTTTTTTTGAAAGGGTTAATTTGCTTGTTGTCCAGCTGGTCTGAAGTCATCAGTGACGCTCACTGACATGAATGAAGATTGCAGTAGGCATCCCTGCAGTGGGATTGTACAAGTTTTATATTTTATTTTAGTACATGCTAGAAACACTTTTAGTTGTTCAGAATATCTAAATGATCCACGTCAAAAAACTTGTGTATGAAATATCCAGAAACGCAGGTCTCAGAGAATATGTGAGAATGTGTATACATCATTGTTGGATCATATATGGAAACAGTACTTTTGTAAGTAAATGCAGAACCTCGTCATATTGCAATGATTGATTGATTTGCATTCATGTAAAATTGTTAAAGAAAATTACAAATAGGCATAAAAGTAAAGAGAATAGTATAGTGACCTCTCATATACCCATCATTTAGATTTTAACAGTTTTTTTGGTTGAGGTATTTTAAAGCAAATCCCATAAATCATGGCATTTGAACCCCTAAATATTTGATTAGAAATTTAGGAAGTTTATTTTCTTGTATAACTGCATTATCCCACCAGCAATAATCTCTTTTTGATACATCCCATCTATATTCAAAATGCCCCAGTTGACCCCAAATGGCTTTTACAGAGTTTGCTTGAATCAAGGCACAAACAAGGCCTACCAGTGTCCAGTGTATTTGGTTATCAAGACCCTTATGTTTCTCTTAATCTAGGATGGTCTGAATTTCAGTGTTAGTTTGAGAGCATTTTATTGTGTGATGGGCTCCAGGTCTGAGACCTAGTTGAAACCAGGTGTTGGGTGTGGCCTCATTCACTTTAGGTAGAAATACTTTTATCAACATAGTTAAATGATAATTATCTCCCAACCAGTTTTAATGTCAATTTTAAGTATTCTAGGCACGGAGGGAGGCACCGAAGGCCCAGAAATGAATGCAATATGATCCCTGGGCTCAGAAATCAGGCAGAGAGTTTCTGCACTTTGACCATGAAAGTTTCTGCTGTATGACCCACCAGAGGATGAGATCTTGAGGGTGAGGGAGGAGGGTGGCTGCCTCTGGGGAGCAAAGTGCAGTGCTGCAGATTTTGGCTCATGGCTTTTCTTTACATCAGACAACTGAGAATGCTGGTAATTTTACAGCCCAGTTGGAAAGGGGCCTAGTGGTTAGAGACGGGAGATGCTGAGGTCTGCCCTCCATCCTAACAGCCTCTCTCTTAGGGCCATACTGTCTGATGTTTCCTTCCTCCATGGGTATAAATCGTGTCAAGTCTCCACAAATAGCCAAGCCCTGGAGAGCGTTTGAGAAACGGTTAATATCTCCTAGGAAGCGTCATTCTCAAGAAAGCACACACAAAATATTTTCTGCCTTAGGTCTTTGCTTTATATATGTGTTCTTCCTTCTAATTTGGAAGGAAATCCTGAAGGTGGTAAGTTTACTGAGAAGAAAGGAGAAAGTTTTTTTTTCCTTCAGGAACATGTATGTTAGGGAGAAAGCATGTTCCAAACACCTGAGGTGGACCAGGAGGACGTGGAGAGAAGATTGTGGGAGTGTGGAAGGCCTGGGCTTGAATTCCTTTCTCTTCACTCAGCAGCTATTTTAACTTGAACAGGTCTCAGAACTTGCATGAAATCCAATTTTTTAAATCTACAACATGGGTGTAAGCCAGTTAGAATGGGCATCGTCAGAAAATCTCCAAACAACAAAGGCTGGAGAGGGTGTGGAGAAAAGGGAACCCTCTTGCACTGTTGGCGGGAATGTAAATTGATACAGCCACTATGGAGAACAGTATGGAGGTTCCTTAAAAAAACTAAAAATAGAGTTACCATATGACCCAGCAACCCCACTACTGGGCATATACCCTGAGAAAACCATAATTCAAAAAGACACATGCAGCCCAATGTTCACTGCAGCACTATTTACAATAGCCAGGTCATGGAAACAACCTAAATGCCCATTGACAGACGAATGGATAAAGAAGATGTGGTACATATACACAGTGGAATATTACTCAGCCATAAAAAGGAATGAAATTAGGTCATTTGTTGAGACGTGGATGGATCTAGAGACTGTCATACAGAGTGAAGTAAGTCAGAAAGAGAAAAACAAATATCGTATATTAACGCATATATGTGGAACCTAGAAAAATGGTCCAGATGAACCGGTTTGCAGGGCAGAAATAGAGACACAGATGTAGAGAACAAACGTATGGACACCAAGGGGGGAAAGTGGTCGGGGGTGGTGGGATGAATTGGGAGATTGGGATTGACATGTATACACTGATGTGTATAAAATTGATGACTAATAAGAACCTGCTGTATAAAAAAAATTGGGTATAAGAATGCCTTTTTCATACAGTCTGTAATGAAGATGAAATAAAAGATTATAGTTTTGAAATTTTCTGGGTTTTGCAGCCCCCCTTTACAGATAGGAAAGGACTACTATCACTGCCATTAGGAGGAGGAAACCTGTCTCAGTTCTTTAGAAGAATAAATAGTTGTGAGAGTGCTGTGTAGACTAGAGGACGGTCAGCCAAGGTCTTCAAAACTCAGAATGAAGCAAGGTTCAAGATCATGTATTTATTTATTTCCAGAATAAAGAATGATGGGAAGACTGAGGAATTTTTAAGAAATGACGTAACTTAGTCTCTGTTAGTTTAGGAGCAAGAATAAATTTAAATTGACCTTGCAGACATTGAGGTAGGCTGGATGCCTTCACTGGCAGTGTTAACTAGGAGAGCCTCTGCTTCACTATGAAACAGGGTTATAATAATGAAAAATAGGCCTTTTGAACATAGGTCTGAATTGGATAGATGACTGGCTCTTCTGTAATGTAGAGAGGGCAGTGAATTCCTGGTTTGATAGTCAGTTGATGATTTGCACAGAAATCGTGACTTCAGTGCTAGGGAGAAAAAGAAAAGGGAGGTTAGACTCTCTGACCCTCATGCAACTGGGAGTCAGAAAACTTCAGGAGGGTGTGACAGAAAGGCAGATTCTAGAACCGGAGGAAGGTTGGAAAACTATAAATCCTACACTCAGATATCCTGTGGTGGTTTAAATCATTTTGTTTTGTTAGCATTTTGGGTGCTCGATCTATGCCATATTACAATACGTGGTGATGTCAACCTTATATTGATGGCAGCCCCCTTCTGTGTTCTAGGCATTCTTGGATGGTCGTTAAATGAACCGAGCATATGCTGACGTGCTCAAATGAGCACTTGTGGAATCTCCAGTAGAAAGCCATGGAATTGGAGGATGAAGGGGGAAGGTCAAGAAATATCAAATAAGTGGAGTGGTGAAATTCAGAGTAACAAAGGATTGCTTGTTTAACAGCACATCACACACATCTATTTTGGTAGTAGTGTTAGTGTACTGTCCAAAATAAAGGACAATTAAAAAAACTGAGCACATCACAACTACCTCACATCACCACCGTAAGAAATGACCATTTCTGTTTCTTTAGTATCATCTGTTTCTGTATCACACATTATATTTGTTGAACATCTGCTGTGTGGGAGCTCACCACAGTGCTGGGTGTATGTGAAGAAATAGCCTTCATTAGCCAATGAGAGAGTAAGATCAAGCAAGATGAAAACGGAACAGTAACCAGGGCTCAGTAAATACTAAGGTGTTAGTGGCAAGATCCATTTCTGATGAATGGGAAGAGGATTGATGCAAACAGTTTTTGTTGTGTTTCTTTTCTGGCGGTTTGGGTGTCACAGATATACTCAGACCTTGCACGGATTCCAAGTTGCAAGCATTGAGGTTGTCTAGAGAACTAGAGATGTTGAATGGGTTAGCTAGCCCATCCTCTGTCTCTAGAACTTGCAGACTTTCTATCTCACTGACAGATTTGTAACAAACTGCCCTTAAGACACAATCTTAAGACTTTCTCAATAGAGTATTATCCCCATGAGTGCCGGACTGGCTCTGTCTTAGTCAGCTGTAACTCTAGGCCCTCCCATTGTGTTTGAAACAGAGTGGGAATTCAGTAAATAAAAAGCTTCATCATTTTTGGAGAAAGGTCTTCCCTAAAGCTAAAAGGTATATCATAAAACTCTGAGGCCATTAGTTTTTAGTCTGAAAAAGCCTTGGAAATAAACACTTTTAGAACCATTTACATTTCTCCCAATGGACAGGACCCTCACCATCACAGGAGCACCCATATGCTTTCTGTCTACACACAGGCATACCCACATAGACTCACTTCTGTCCGCTTCTTAGTCCTCTGATCTTCGTTATCTAGTTTAGAAGAAGAAGTTAGGGGAAGTGACATGAGTTGAAAGTTGTCCATTATAGGTTTTAAGCCTTAAAAGACAGTATATCATTAAAGGAATACATCCTTTCTTCGGAGATGCCTGTATGACTCTTATTTTGAGGGGGGCAAGTCCTCCCTCTCCTTTGGCAACTCCACCTCTTCCTTTCAGTTTCATCCATCATCTCATTTCTTGAAATGAACTTCCTTTGGGAATGAAAGTTTTGGCATAGCTGGGAGCTTTTAACGGAAATAAGAGAGAAGACGTCTCTGACATATATAATATGTTCAATATGTTTCCATATATTGCACAATCTCTGATGTGTTACCCAAGATTCATAATGACAGATGGGCCGAGGAGAAGAAGGAGCACTCCCCAAGTGGGGATGTCTTTAGAAACCAGCACTCCTTCCAAGGTGCTTTGAGCTATTCTGAGCAATTGGGGTTCAACACATTCACCCCCAGCAGAAGCAGGTTTCTGCCAACACACTGCCTGTGCGAGGTTTGTTGCCTAGCATTTTGCTTCCATCAAGAGTCAAGCCAGGCAGCACAGTCCTAGACTTAGAGCAATCTAGAGCCGGAGGATTGAGTTCCTGTTTTCAGCTGTGTGACGAGTTACTTGACTTCTTTCAACCTGTGATTCTTCAGCCATGTAATAGGGGTGAGAAGTAGTTTCTGTTCACTTCCCAACTCTGAAATAAGCGATGAGAACTTTTTGAGATAATCGTGCAGATTATGAAAGTCTCGATGTTCTTTGCAGCTATCCTTTTTACACGTCTAGAGTGGAAATAACTAGGAGGGATGTGTCTTTTCCTTTAGTTTACTCAAACCTAATCTAATCATTTATGACTCAAAATTTCCTGAAATGCAAACCGTACATTCCAGAATAATGCAGAATTTTATTTTAAGGTAAGAGGGATGAGAAGTAATGTGATTTGACCATGTATTACGGGATTAAGAAAAATTTAAAAACATCTTTTGTTTTTAAATAATTTTTAAAAATGTTTTTAAATTTCACATCTTTTGTGAAAATATAGGGTCAGAACAATAGCTGTACAGTCATTAGCAATGTTTTCCAGTAAAGTCACTCTAAGAGCATCTTTTACCTTCTCTTATTTTATTTTTCTACCCAGTTTGACTCATGTTATAACAGATCTGAATTTATGGAATATTTTATATGCTGTCTTTCTTAACCATGTTCTGTGAGCTTGAGTTGTTTATCAGAATCTGCTTTTTTTTTTCTGATCACTTTTTTTATTTGACTTGCACACAGTCTGATTGGTTTTTTCCACCACACCCATACATTGTGCTGACAGAGCCTTTTTAATTTTTTTTTTCCAGCATAGTTTTCCCATCTAGGACGTGTGCTTGTTATTGTAGTAAGATAGATAAAATACCTACGTAAAGACAGACTTGGGCTGAACCTGAGTATATTCCCAGATTTATAGTTTGCTAGAGTAGAAGAGAACTGAGCTGTCCTTGGAATCAATGCCTTAGCTTTGCGGATGAGGCAAGGAAGACTTAAAGAAAGTACCTGGATGTTACAGAATCTGTGATTCATCAGGGGAACAACTGCCTTTGGAAGGGAATAACTACCAATGACAGAAACCCTAGGATGTCTCCCTGGGTTAATTTAGGATTTTTTTTTTACTGGAAGTAACTGGGGCCATTGGAAGTACAGAAAATTAAGCATATTATCTTGTTTCTCTGAACTAAAAAGAATATTCTTCAAATTGGGAAGACGCTATCCTGTTGCAGATTGCAAATCATAAGGTAACTATAACAGGCAGCTCTACTGGCTGTTCACATATCTCTGGAAAGTGTATAGTAAAATGACGATAAATAATTTTTTTCTTTTTTGCATTCTTCACATGCCTGCCATGCTGATCACTCCCTGCTTCCCACTGCATACCTTCCCTGCCTCTGCCGCTGCATCCAGCCTAAACACCCATTGCAAATGTGTCCTCATGAGTTGTTCTCAGCTGGCTTTTGTTCTGGTCTGATCTCAGCCCGTCTCCAAAGGCTTGGCTTGGCAGTCTTACACTCCATTCTGCCTCTGGTTTTTAGACTTGGTGTTTGGCCTTGGCCTCCATGGAGTCTGGATGTTGATCTGTTCAGTAGATGAGGAAACAGGGCTAAGTGAGAACAGCAAGCCTGAGGTCCCAGCTGGAGGCAAGAGCTCTTCCAGTTGGGGCTTGTTGATGCAGGGACTATGCCATGCATCACAGAATCACAGTGACAAGATGTGACCACAAAGGGGGGCTCCTCTATGTCAGGGCCAGTGAGTATGTTCTCACCAGCTTGCCTGCATTTGGGAATCCTGCAGTAACAGTGAGGTGCGTGGGACTTCCCTCAAAGGAACACCCCACCATGTGTCCAGAACTTGTTATTTTAGGTCCTCAGCCACTCACCATGCCCCCCAGCCATTGTCTAAAGCCTCTTCTCCACTGACCTTATTGTCCACACCTGTGGTGCACATGCCTCACTCTTTAGAACGAGCACACTATTCGCCATCTATATGACTTGGGTTTTCCTCTGGCTTTACCTTTGTTTCTCCTGTTCAATGTGAGCCCCAAGCTTTCAGGTAATAATCCATTCTTTTGCTTCTAGAAACTTCTTCTACAACACCTCCCATTCAGGTGACATTTCACTCTACTCCTTTTGGGTGGATTCAAGAAAGTGTATAAATTGTTCCTTAATCAAAATGTAGATACTCTTTAGAGGGGTGTGTGACTGTGTGTGTGTGTGTGTGTGTGTGTGTGTACATACAGCTTCAGAATAGTCATTTAGCTCCTGATTCATACAAAATAGGCATAGAAGTCACAGCATGAGGTAGTGGACAGAGTCCTTGACAGGGATCAGCAGAGCTGAATTCTATACCTAGGTCTGCTACTAGCCATTGCTGTGTGACAGTGGACAGTCACAACCTTTATGAAATCTTAGCTGAAAACTACAGAGTTGAATCATTTGACACTGACTTCTTTTACAGATTATGGCCATGTGAGACAGACCAACTTAGCATAGATTTGGGGTAACACATGTATGGGAATTTATTATAGAAGTAGATTAGATCTCTTAACCATCAACTACAGTGGTTTTGGGATACTTGCAAGATTAATTCAGTGGAAGGGGTTGTACATGTTCATAGCTAGTAAGTAGAGGGTGATAGAGAGAATACCCAGAGGAGATACATCGTTAGCTATTATTCCAGATACCCTGCTTCCATCTGTCTGATACTGTTCACATGACTTTCTGAGAAAATACTCTTCCTGCAGCACTTGACTGGCATGGGCTATATTTTTGTTTAAGATATTTTGCTCTTCTCACATAAACCAATTAACTGTCATATTTTATCCTTCCAGATACAAGGTTGGCTGACAGCCAGTTTGCTAAGTCCTAGAGGATAATAGCTTATTGTCTATAAACTGCCTTCTTTTAAAGTCTCTCTATTCAATTCTGGCAGTACTTGTGATACAGAAAATATTTATAAGGCTGTGAAGAAAGGTCATATGTTGGGTGTGAGCTGCCCTGAGTAGCCCAAGTGATTTTATTTTTCCATTCAACAGCTCTTGTTGTGGTAGATGACCAAAACATCGACTCGCTTTTCACTGCTGAAAATTTCACCACTGTCTGAAAGCTTTGATATCGACTTGCTGAGTGGTTTGGAATGGCTCACTGCAATCTTAGGTATATCCTGAAAATACAGATAAATAATAGGAAAATGTATTTAGTCCAATTTGATAGTTCAAATTCACAGGGAACAATATCTTGGTATATTTAAGTTTCTCTTCTGTAAAAAATGACCTTCATATTTAAGAGGAAAATCTGCTTTCAACAACTTCAATGAGAGGGTGATTTTTCTCATCTTAAAAAGCTCATTCAAACCAGCATATTAATGATTTATGAACAAATAAAGGGAGAGCATAAGGGATTACATTTCTTTTGAACTGTACACAGTTGTAAAAAGCTTAGAGAAGAAGGACTCGGTTCAAGATAAATGTTTGTTGAACTGATTTATTGAACCTTCTAAATGCTCTTGGATGAAAAATTCAAATCTGAACTCATTTTTTTTTATGTTGCTAAGCTTTCTAGAAGAAGGCTTTGAAACTTGAATGAGCATAGGTTTAACCGTAATAGTCCTTGATAATTCCAGTTGAGGATGTGGATACTATAACTTTAGTGCAAGAAAGAATGGCAATCAGTTAAGCATCACAGCACCCTAAGAAAAAAGGAAGACCCATGTGACCAGTCTTCTGTTTTGAATCCACTTTCATTATCTCACAATTCAATGAATATTTACTGAGTACCTTCTACGTGCTAGCACACAGCTGCATGTTGTAGCTACAGTAATAAAGGAGAAATGAATTCCCTGCCTTCAGGGAGTTTACAGTCCAGTGGAAGGGTCTGGACAAGAAAACTGAAAATTATAAGGCAGTGTCATCACCAGAGACACACAGGGTGGTTTTGGAATTCGTGGAGCCCAGTCAGGAAGGGCAGGGTGACTTCCTGGGAGAGGGGTGGTCTGGGCTGAGCCCTGAATGATAAGTTCTTACAGGTGAAGGGTGGCAGTGGAAGAAGATAATTGAAAGCAGAGGGAGCAATATGTATGAAGGGCTTCGATGACAGAGGACAAATGGAACTAGAGCAGAGAGGGCAAGGGGTGAGTGATCTTTCCTCAGCTGCTCTTCATCATCCCGGAAAGAGCACATTCACTGTGGGTCAGTTGTGTGGCTCTGTGAGCTGTCATAGAGTGAGTGCTTATCAATGGTTCCCTGCTTGCAAAAAGTACCTTCATTTAAAAAAAATTTGCACACATATTATCTCATTTAATTCTCACAGTAAACCTGTGAAATGGATCACAGTATCCTGATTTTGTAGATGAGGCTCAGAGATTTGGTAACTTCACCAGGATTACTTGAGTAGTGAGCTAGAATTGAGTCTCAAAGTATTCTCCATTCTCCCTGCCCCCCCATCATCATCTTCTCCATCTTCATCTTCGTAATGGCCACCATTTGTTGAGCCTCTACCATTGGTCATATACTCCCAAGCACTCTACAGGTATGGGGTTACTTAATCCTCATAACAACCAGGATCATCTTGAGAGGAGGAACCCATGTTCTTTTCACTCATCGTATCTCCTATTTTGTGAAGAACGGGGCTCACACCTCTTCTGCCTTCTGTCACAGTTGGAAAACATTGATTTGTAGGGTGAGGAGATTACTTAATAACAATTCTTTTTATATGAAGACTACTGAGATATTTTATCTTCTGGATGCTGTGAAGCGTATAAGTGATCAGGTTTTCCTCTTTGATTGACTGCAGCCAGTTTTTTTTAAAAATAAATTTATTTATTTTTGGCTGCATTGGGTCTTTGCTGTGCATAGGCTTTCTCTAGTTGCAGCGAGTGGGGGCTACTCTTTGTTGCAGTACATGGGTTTCTCTTGTTGTGGAGTATGGGCTCTAGGTGCGTGGGCTTCAGTAGTTGTGGCATGCGGGCTCGGTAGTTGTGGCTCTCAGGCTGTAGAGCACAGGCTCAGTAGTTGTGGCGCATGGGCTTAGTTGCTCTGCAGCGTATGGGATCTTCCTGGACCAGAGCTCAAACCCGTGTCCCCTGCATTGGCAGGTGGATTCTTAAGCACTGCACCACCAGGGAAGTCCCTGCCAGCCAGTTCTGAGCTAAATTTTTACCCGCCTCTCCACATGTCCCCTGCACATCCATAGGTCTTTTTGGTATGTATTTTTATATTAGCTCCACTCCTGTTTCCATTTTATGATATTATCCTTATGTTTCTCTCCCAAATCTAGTTTATCTTACCGTTTCTGGAATAAAGCAGGACATAAATAATTAAAATTTCGTTAAGTTACCTGAGCATAGCATGAAACTTAAGTGTTTTGCTTTGTTGTTTTCTGCTGCTGGAGGGTCAATTTGTCCACATAATTTCACTCATTCTTACCTAGGACCACAGCTTTTGCTTGTGAGTTGGCAGACCAGGATTTAGGGTGCTTAGGGAGCAGAGGACGGAGACTTGGCTTATAGTCCTCCCCACGTCTTTGCCAATCACCTTAGCCTTATTAGCCTTGTGTTTCTTTCCTCTGAAGCTCACTATGCACTTACTCTTCAGGTTTGCCTTGTCTTCATAAATTACAGCAGCTTTTTTTTTTCTTTTTAAAGAGACGCTTAAGGAAGAAGTCAAAGCTGTGGCATCCTGTGTGCTTTCACCCCAGAAAGATGTAATTTACTGTAATTTAGAGTGAAGTGATGGAATTCAGTTTAGTAGATTTCTCCAAAAGTGGAGAATCAAAAATATACTGTATTGGATGGAAAATAAGAAACTTATATTTCTTGGAGATGTTTACCTAAATCAGTCAAATAATACTGTGCTTGGGGCAAAGGGCAATTTAGTATCAAGAGCCTGGGTCTTGGAGCCACGTCTGACTCTGCCACCAACTTTGTGACTCTGGGCTGGTGACTTCATTGTGTGTTTTTAAAAAAATCCTTATTGGTTAAAAGAGAACAGGAACTCCTTAGTCTTGTGAAGATTAATGTGATGCCATGGAATTGCATGGTAGAATGCCAGATGCTCAGTAAGTGTTAGTTATCATTATTCAGACTTCTGCTTATCCCTTGTATCTAAGCTTAGTTGTTCCATCTCCTGGAAAGATTTTTTTTTTTATAGAAATGATAGTTATTATCATAACCACCATGGGGTTATTTTATTATATATATATACAGTTAGAGTATCCTATATATATTCATATATATACATGTATATATCATAAATTATATAAATAGAATACTCTATACACATTGTATATAATATGTATTGTATGTGTATATATATATATATATATATATATATATATATATATATATGTATGTATAGAGGTCCAGTGTTTTTGTTATTTCTTGGTGTATTTTGCCATTTACAAGAGCTCACTTGCCCTCTGCTCTCCTGGTCCCTCTTCTGTTCTTTTTGTTTCTCTAAGCATTTCTCACTCTCAAATTTACTACATAGTTAACTTCTTTGTTTACTGTTTGTCCATGCCCTGCTAGAAGGTACACTGCAAAAGCTCATGGTGTGTGTGTGGGGGGGGGGGTTGTTCATACTACAATAATCCTCAACATCTAGAACATTGCCTGGCATGCAGTAGTCCCTCGAATCTTGAATCAGTGAATGATCTTCAAACATCATCAAATTTTCATTAATATGAGTTTTGATGATACTTGAAAAAGAAAAGGTACTTGTTTGGCTGAGGGCAGAAGCTCTTCCCCATGGAAGTGGGTGCTTGAAAGGCCAAGGGAAGATATGGGTTGCCTGACTCTTTAAAGTGGTTGGTAGCTCAGAATTCTGTAACAAATTAGATCCAGTCTTTTTGTCATCAGCGAATTGAGTGCTGACTGTGAGCTAGGGAGAGACCAAATAGGAAACCTCCAACATGCCTTCAAAACACTAGCCTTTTTTCTATTTATACACAAGTGTATTTTGACAGGACCAAGACATATAAATATCTTAGTTGGAATTCACAGATGTCAAATATTTTTCTTGTGCAGTGTCTGGTCTGCTGACCCATCTGGGGTTGTGGAAGTTGACCATTTTGTATCCAAATACCCTATTATTAAAAACAATCTAAGTCTTGATGAACACAAGAATTCTAAGATAAATTCAGCTCAACAAATATTCACATAGCACGTATTATAGGCAAGGATTTTTCAAGGCACAGTAGGGGACTTGGAGATATGGTGCTGTGTCCACACTTTAGGAACTGACAATCAAGTAGAGGGAATGAAAAGAAATGCCAACACCCTGGGCCAAAAACAGTCAAAAAAGTTGTTTTCTTGTCTCTGCTTTGTGGAGATTTTAAATTCTTCTGATTATATTAATGAAAAACTTTCTGAAAATGCCTCTGTCTTTATGAAAAGGCTTGAGTATTGTTTGCTGCCTATCACAGGTAAAGATGAATATTTTTACATTCTTTGGGCTTCTGGGTTTCTGTATGAAAGGAGAGTATTACTTACCAGTACTTCCTCTGTGGCCGATAATGTGCTAGGCACTGTCCTAGCTATTATCTCATTTATTCCCTAAATTTCATTGTGAGTCAGGTCTAATTATGCCCACATCACCGGTAAGGAAGCTGAAGCAGAGAGAGATTAAGTGATTATCCCCAAACCGTGGAGTTAATAAATTCAGTTAGTAAATGGCAACTAGACTCCAAAAACATTTCTGTGACTCAAATCCCATGCTTCCCCCTGCCCCATTTTTTTTGTTTGTTTACACTATAAATCATGGGATATAGAGGCTCTCCTCTTCGAGAAATAAGTAATATTATGTCATTAATTTTCCTGGTTAGGAAAATGAGAATATTACCATATACTATTATATACACAGAAAACCTGCATTTTAGCCTATAGTAAATCTTACTCTGGTATATGAGATTTTTTAGGGTAAAGTTTCACTTGAATTATTCATATAAGAGCTGAGTTACTTAGAAGTTTTTCAAATATGAACTATAAATTGGTTATGAAATAACAAAGAGGCAAGTAGTAGCCAGCAAGGAATGTCATTCCATGACTGTTAGGACCCCCCCTAGATGCCAGCTGCAGAGATTTTGCCACAGAAATGAACAAGATGAGAAGAAGGAGTGTCACCATCATCAAACGGTGTTTGGTTTGCTGGTCTGTTTGTGCTCACAGCAGCACTGAAGATAAATCTATTCTTTTGGTCAACCTGTGTTTCAAACTGCATCCTAAAAGATGTGTATGTAGTATAACAAAATCTTGTTAATTTGAATTAATTGGTGGGAACGACAATCTAAATTAATAAGAAATTTGAATCCAATCAGAGATCTAAAAGAAATACATTTTTGTTATTTATAAGAAACTTGCACCAGAGAAAACTGGAGGGCTCAAGGAAGGTCTCTGGTCCTTGGGTAGCATAAGACTAACGTGTCCTTTTACAGAGAAACCACGGAGACCAGAGAGATCAAGTGATTTTCCCCAAGCTCCCACAGCTGGCAGATGGTCAGAGAAATGCCAGAATCCAGCCTTTCCAGAACAGGGCTGTCTGCTCCCATCCGTGCTGTATTTAGACTTAACAAAGTGTTGCCCTTTTCATATAACTTTTCATGAATGGATTAAAAAATTATAATATGATATTTATTTATATGTAAGTGGATGCTGTTAAGGTGCTTTAAACCAATTCTGGTTTTCTTCTTGTTGGTACTAATTGACTTTTTTTTAAAAAATTGAGGTATAATTGACAAATAAAATTGTAATATATTTAAAATATACAACCTGATGATATACATAGACATTTGAAAAGATTCCTGTTGTCAAGGTAATTAACACGTCATATATTTACCTTTTTTTCTGTGTGTGAGTACACAAGTTTTAATTTCTTAGCAAATTCCTATTATAACATACAGTATTATCAATTATAGTCATGTTATACCGTAGATCCTCAGACCTTATTCCTCTTATAGCTGAAAGTTTGTACCTGTTTACCAACCTCTCCCTTTTTCCCTCGCCTTCCTAGCAGCCACCATTCTATTCTGTTTCTGTGAGTTCGACTTCTTTTTTCCATATATAAGTGATACTATGCAGTATTGTCCTTCTCTGCCTGGCTTACTTCTCTTAGCATAATGCCCTCCATGTTCGTTCATGTGGTTGCAAATGACAGTCTTCTTCTTTTTTAAGGCTGAATAATATTTCATTGTGTATGTGTATATCACATTTTTTTTAACTGTTCATCCATCAACAGACACTTGGATTGTTTCCATACCTTGACTATTGTGAATAATACTGTAATGAGCACGGGAGTACAGATATCTCTTTGAGATAATGATTTTGTTTCCTATGAATCTGTGTTCAGAACTGAGATGGCTGGATCATGTGGTAGTTTTATTTTTAATTTTTTGAGTAATCTCCTTACTGTTTTACATAATGGCTCATTCCAATGAACCGTGTCTAAGGGTTCCCTTTTCTCTACACTTGCACTAGCATTTGCTGTCTTTTGTCTTTTTGATGAGAGCCATTCTAATGGATATGAGGTGATATTTCACTGTGGTTTTGATTTGCATTTCCCTCATGATTAATGATGTCAAGCACCTTTTCATGTACCTGTTGGCCATTTGTGTATCTTCTTTGGAAAAACATCTATTCGGGTCATTTGCCCATTCTAAAATTGGATGATTTGTTTTTTTGCTATTGAGTTGTATGAGTTCCTTGTATAATTTGGATATTAATTCCTTATTGGGTATATGGTTTGCAAGTATTTTTCCCATTTCATAACTTGCTTCTTTCCTTTTGTTGATGGCTTCATTTGCTGTTCAGAAGCTTCATTTTGTTTTGTTTTTTTTTTTTTTTTAAGAGAATTGGCAGTATAGAAGTAACTTTAGCTGTCTGGTTTGAATTATCCTTAATTTGAATTGGTGTGACACAAATTAATGGGATTTTATTTTGACTCTTTTTAAAGAGGTTAGTATCACCATGAAGAAGATGTTCTGTTTGATATTATGCTGAATTCAAGGGAGGTTTCAAATAATGCTTTGACAATCAATTTTCCATGTCTCTTATAAAATTGTTCTCTTCCTTTTTATTACTTACATATCCTATGACCTTCTAAAGAACATTCATTTAGTATTTTCTTATGGAATTGAGGATTCATTTACAGTGAACGTCTTTTTTAAAATTTATTTTTAAAGCTTTTCTATTGGGTCTTATTCTGTTTGCAATGTTCTGTATAAAATCAAGAAAAAATAATTGATAGCTATAAATGTAACTTTGTAACAGGACCTGTTCAACTGGGTTGAACAATCCCAAATGTGTGAACTTTTTTGGTTTACAGTATTATATAAGTTTCAAGTGTATAACATAGTGATTCACAATTTTTAAAAATTATACTCCATTTATAGTTATTATAAAATACTGACTATATCCCCCATGCTATACTATCCTTGTAGCTTATTTATTTTATATGTAGTACTTTGTACCTCTTAATCCTCTATTCCTATCTTGCCCCTCCCCACTGGTAACCAGTGGTTTGTTTGCTATATCTGTGAGTGTGTTTCTTTTTTGTTATATTCGCTAGTTTTATTTTTTTGATTCCACATATAAGTGATAACACACAGTATTTGTTTCTGGCTGTCTGATTCATTTCACTAAGCATAATACCTTCTAAGTCCACCCATGCTGTTGCAAATGGAAAAATTTCATTCTTTTTTATGGCCCAGCAGTGTTGTGTGTGTGTATGTGTGGGTGTGGGTGTGGGTGTTTAATTTAGTTATTTATTTTTGGCTGTGTTGGGTCTTTGTTCCTGCTTACGGGCTCTCCAGTTGCAGTGAGTGGGGGCCACTCCTCTCCACAGTGCGTGTGCCTCTCACTGTGGTGGCCTCTCCCCTTGTGGAGCACGGGCTCCAGGCGCACGGGCTTCAGTAGCTGCGGCACGTGGGCTCAGTAGTTGTGGCTCACAGGCTCCAGAGCACAGGCTCAGCAGTTGTGGCATGCGGGCTTAGTTGCTTTGTGGCAATGTGGGAACTTCCCAGACCAGGGCTCGAACCCATGTCCCCTGCATTGGCAGGCGGACTCTCAACCACTGTGCCACCAGGGAAGCCCCGAAAGTGACTTTCTTTTAATTTCACTTTGTAAAGGGCTATTAAAATGAGATTAATACTCAGCTCTTGGGCATTGCTTAAATACTATAGCAAAGTGCTGGGTGCTGACCTGGATTATTATTATTTTATTTCCAGTTTTATTGAGAAATAATTAACATACGTCACTGTGTAAGTTCAAGGCATACAGCATGATGGTTTGATTTACAAATACTGTGAAATGATTACTACAGTATGTTCATCTAACATCTATCTTCTCATAAAGATACAATAAAAAGAAAAGAAAGAAGAAATAAAGAAAATAATTCTCCCTTTGTGATGAAAACTTAGTATTTACTCTCTTAACACATTTTTGACCGGAGACATATTGCGGCCACAGGCATTAGTTTCTGCAAAAATCCCCCGGTCAGTAATGTGTTACTAACTTTCCTGTACATCTTACAGTAGTGTTAGCTATAGTCATCATGCTGCACATTACACCCCTTGTAATTATTTACCTTACAGCTGGAAGTTTGCACCTTTCGACCATTTTCTTTTCAATTCACCCTCCCACCATCCCCACCTCTGGTAACCACAAGTCTTATTTCTTTTTCTATGAGTTTGGGTTTGGTTTCACTTAGCATAATGCCTTCAAGGCCCATTGACGTCACAGGTGGTAGGATTTCCTCATTTTTTCATGACTGAATAATAGTTCATTGTATATATATGTATCTCACAACTTCCTGATCCTTTTATCCACTGATGGACACAGGTTGTTTCCATGTCTTGGCTATTATAAATAAGGCTGCTATGAACATGGGGTTGCGGATATCTTTTCGAGTTAGTGTTTTTATTACCTTTGGATACATTCCCAGAAGTGGACTTGCTGGATCATGTGGTAGTTCTATTTTTAATTTTTTGAGGAGCCTCCATACTGTTTTCCATAGAGGCTCTCTCAATTCACAGTCTCACCAAGAGTGTACAAGAGTTCTCTTTTCTCCACATCCTCACCAGCATTTGTTATCTCTTGTCTTTTTGATGATAACCATTCTAACAGGCATGGGGTGATAGCTCATTGTGGTTTTACTTTGCATTTCCCTAATGATTAGTGATGCTGAGCATCTTTTTATGTACATATTGGCCTTTTGTATATCTTCTTTGGAGAAATGTCTATGCAGGTCCTTTGCCCCCTTTTCACTGGACTATTTGTTGTTGTTTTCGCTATTGAGATGTATGAGTTCTTCATATGTTTTGGATATTAACCCATTATCAGATATATGGTTTACAAATATTTTTCCCATTCCTTAAGTTGTTTTTTCACTTTGTTGATGGTTTCTTTTGCTGTGCAGAAGTTTTTTAGTTTGATACAGTCGCATTTGTTTATTTTTGATTTTCCTTGTGCTTTAAGTGTCACTGGATCATTTCCTAAAGCCTTTTCCAGCTCTAGAATTCCATTTCTACGATCTACTGTTCCTCAGTTTCAAGGATTCTAGCATTTCAGCTGACAGCGTTGTTTGCACTTGAAATAGTCTGTCATTTGAGGGCTTAGGCCGATGGGGACTCTGTGCCAATGAGAGTACACAAAACCACAATCCTTGTGAATGTAGGGAGTGCCTAAAACCTTCATGTATTCCTACCTGGATTTGAAGCCAATTGTGGCTCAACAAAACCTGATTAACTCTCCCTGGACTCTTCCAGGGAAGATGTCAGTATACAGTCGGGTCCCTGGGATTTTGTGCATGCACGTTTCCCCTGATATGAGGTTGCAGATGATGGAAAGCAGCCCCTTTGAGGTGATCATTTTTCCCAGTCTGTGTTTTTCTTGGCTTGGGTATGGAACACGGAGGTCTCCAAGCCTTTGGAAGATGGGCCCCATGCACGTACTGCTCAGCTCCCAGGCCCCCGTTTATGGAAAAAGTTCTTAAAGAAACAGATTGGAGTTGAGTAAGCTCAAGTATTCACTTGTGGGTTTCCATGAAAGTTGTTTAAAAATTTTTTTCCCCTTCACTAACTTGTGGAAATGTCTCAGGGCTGCCTCATCTGAAGAGATTTGCACATTAAGCAAAAAAATTTTATAATTTATATCCCTTCCTGTTCTCCCAGGGCTTCAACACACAGTCAGTCTTATTTGCATTCTCCAGCATTCATCTCCCTGCTTCCTGTTTGTTTCAGGACTGTCTTAGGGAGTTATCACATCCCTTCTCTCCAGCCCTGCAGCCTGGGTCTATTGTAAGTCAGATATTTGATTGTGCTCAGAGTGGAAGGAAACTGCACTTACTCACGTGGAAAGTGTCTTTCTGTACGTCCACTAGCCTCTTTCTGTGCATTTCGAATTCTTGAATTGAGAGCTAGAAGAAATGATAGGAGGCTGAAGGATTCAGTAGCAAAGCCTTAGAACCAAGTACCATCCTCTCTTTTCTCTGCTCCAGAAGTTATTCTTTTTTTGTTTTTTTTTTTTTTTTTTTGCGGTATGCGGGCCTCTCACTGTTGTGGCCTCTCCCGTTGCACCACCAGGGAAGCCCCAGAAGTTATTCTTAGCATGACGATTCTTCATAAACATTGGCCTGAGTGTACAGACAGGTTCCCCCACTGTAAAAGATGTTCTTCTAAAGGAAGTTAATTTCCTTTAGAAGCAACGCTAATTCTTTCAGATCAAAGAATGTTCTTAAACATTCTCAAACATCCTAACTAGTTAGTGGAAACCTGTTATTCTGAACATTTTTGAAGCATTGAGAGGTATTTGAGGGAATAATTATGTCCTGGGTAAGTCTAGATAATCAAATGCTCCACTAAGAATGATTCCTCTTTGTCTCCACATCAGTGAAGAGCCAAACATCAAGCCCTCCTCTGGTATTGTCCCAGTGAGTCCTTTACTAAGTCTTCTGGTGAACATCAGTCCACATCTCGTTCAGTCTAGACATCAGGGCCAGAAGGAAAGACGATACTGCAGTCAGCTCACTAACCGTCCTTCTGTTTCTGGGTTGCTGCTGTATCTTGGAAGAAGTATGGTACAGTACAGTAGTGCGTTAATTAGTATATCTGTTCATTCAATACATACTGTATAGGTGCTTATAGTATGTGGGATGCTAGGCTAAATCAGTATTTAAGAGCTAAGAGTTCACTGTTCAAGATAGACATGTACACAAGTAAATAGACTGAAGCATTATACATGCTATAATAGAATATATGTAGGAACAATGGGTAGAAATAGAGGACCTCTGGCTTGATGAGCGATGCTTGAGATAAGAGCACACTTAGCATTTCCCTTGGCTGACTTCACCAAGGAATTACCATAAAAATGGAAAGTCTGGTGTTCTCTGAGAAGCAACTTGCACTTTTTCAAACGTTCTCGTAGTGCTTCCTAGAAACTGTTACGAAAAGCCTACATCCAACCCAGCCGACCTCCCAGTGCTGGTGGTTTAGGAGCACCTGATGCTGATGAGGACTACTGGTATAGAACTATGATCTAGACAAAGTCTGGCTGCGTGTAAGAGTTCATAATGAATTTTACAGCACAGATCTCAATATGAATAAATTAATCAGTGACATGGGTCCTTTTCTAGCTTTGTTGCTAACTCATTGTGTGACCTTGGGTTTTCTGTTTAACAGTTGTAAAAATGGTTGCTTTGCTTTATTTCATGGCGGATGATGTAAAAGATCAAGTGAGAAAACCAAGGAAATATTTTGAAATGTGTGAAATGCTTGAAAAAACTATGTACATGTAAGGAAATGCTATTTATCATTGTCTTTTGGGAAAAAAAACTATGACATAGTGAAGGTGGGCAGGAGAGAAGGAAGGAAGGAAGGAACAGAGGGAGGGAGGGAAGGAAAGAAGGATGGAAGGAAGCAAAGAAGGGAGAGAATAGAGGGGAAGGGAAGGAAAGGGAACAGAAGAGAAGAATAAAATGAACCAAATTCTTAGACACCCAAATCCAGGCTGTGGTCTCTGCATAATGCCAAGGTGTATGTAGGAGGTATTGAGAGAAATGGAGAATATGGTCAGGAAGGATCTCATTAGCCTCAAAGGCTGTAACCTGCTAGGTTTGTTTGGACTCCTATTCAATGACTGGAGTTGATCTTTGCTGCTTCTACTTCTACTGTAACAGCTGAGGAAAACAGTTTTGGATAAATAAATGACATGAAACCAACCCTCACAAGATAAAAAGATGTAAGATGTGACATCAAAAACATAAAACATGGATGGGGAGATAAAAAATGTTGAGCTTGAGAATGGGATCAAACTTAAGTTGTTATTAAGATAGACTGTTATAGATTTAAGTTGTTACATGTAAACCTCATGGTAATCACAGAGCACAAACCTATAGTAAATACATCAAAGATAAAGAGAAAGGAATATAAGCATACCACTACAGAAAGTCATCAAACCACAAAGGAAGAGAGCAAGATAAGAAGAAAGGAATAGAGAGGAACTACAAAACCAGTTAGGAAACAATTAGCAAAAGAGCAATAAGCATATATCTGTCAATAATTACTTTAAATGGACTAAATTCTTCAATCAAAAGACAGAGTTGCTGAATGTATTAAAAAATAAGACCTATGTATATGCTGCCTAAAAGAGACACACTTTAGATCTAAGGAGACCCACAGACTGAATGTGAAGGGATGGAAAAAGTTCCATGCAAATGGAAACCAAAGAAAGCTGGAGTAGCTATACTTATATCAGACAAAGTGACTTTAAAACAAAGACTGTAATAAGAGACAAAGGCGTTATATAAAGATAAAGGGGTTAATCCAACAAGAAGTTATTATGTTTGTACATATTAATACACTCAACATAGGAGTACCTACATATATAAAGCAAATATTAACTGAATTAAAGGGAGAAATAGACAGGAATACAATAATAGTAGAGGACTTTAGTACCTCACTTACATCAACAGGTCAATCATCCAAACAGAAAATCAAAACAGTAAGGAAACATTGGCCTTAAACAACACGTTAGACCAAAAGGGCTTAACATATTTATAGAATATTCCATCCAAAAGAAGCAGAATATACATTCTTTTCAAGTGCACGTGGAATGTTTTTCATGATAGATCATATGTTAGGCCACAAAACGAGTCCTAATAAATTTAAGAGGATTGAAATCACATCAAGCATCTTTTCCAACCACAATGGAATAAAACTAGAAATTAATTACATGAAGAAAACTGGAATATTCACAAGTATGTGGAGATTTAAAAACATGCTATTGAATAACCAGTGGGTCAAAGAAGACATCAAAAGAAAAATCAAAATACCTTGAGACAAATGAAAATGGAAATGTAGTATACCAAAATTTATGGGATGCAGTGAAAGGGAGGGAGGGAAGGAAAGAAGGATGGAAGGAAGCAAAGAAGGGAGAGAATAGAGTGGAAGGGAAGGAAAGGGAACAGAAGAGGGAAGTTCATAGTGATAAATGCCTACCTCAAGAAACAAGAAAAGTTTCAAAAAAACAACCTAACTTTACACCTTGAGGAACTAGAAAAAGAATAATAAAGCCCAAAGTTAATAGAAAGAAGGAAGTAACAAAGATTAGAGTAGAAATAAATGAAATAGAGACCAAAAAGACAATGGGAAATATTAATAAAACTAAGAGCTGGTTCTTTGAAAAAATAAATGAAACTGACAAACTTTTAGCTAGTCTCACCAAGAAAAAAAAAGAACTCAAATAAAATCAGAAATGACAGAAGAAATGTTGCAGCTGATACTGGAGAAAGACAAAGGATTATAAGAGACTGCTATGAACAAGTATATGCCAACAAATTGGACAACTTAGGAGAAATTGATAAATTCCTAGAAGCATAAACCTACCAAGATTGAATCATAATGAAATAGAAAATATGAACAGAACAATTACTAGCAAGGAGATTGAATCAGTAATCAAAAACTTCCCAACAAACAAAAGTCTAGGACCAGACAGCTTCACTGGTGAATTCTACCAAACGTTCAAAGGAGAATTAATACCAGTCCTTCTGAAGCTCTTCCAAGAAATAGAAGAGTGGGAGAACTCTTCCAAACACATTTTATGAGTCCAGCATCACCCTGATACCAGACAAAGATGCCACAAAAAAATTCATAGGCCAACATCCCTGATGTAGATGCAAGAAATCCTCAACAAAATATTGGCAAACTGAATTTTACCATTCATTAAAGGGATCATACATCATGATCAAGTGGGATTCATTCCAGAGATGCAAGAATGGTCCACAAATAAGTCAATCGTGATATACCACATTAACAAAATAAAGGGTAAAAATCATATGACCATCTCAATAGATGCAGAAAAAGCATTTGAAAAAATTCAACATTCATTTATGGTTAAAAGTCTCAACAAAGTGCGTATAGAGGGAACCTATCTCAACATAATAAATGCCATTATAACAAGCCCACATCATACTCAATGGTAAAAAGCTGAAAGCTTTTCCTCTAAGAGCAAGACAAGGGTGTCCACTTTTGCTGCTTTTATCCAACATAGTATTGGTAGTCCTAGCCAGAGCAATTAAGCAAGCAAAAAAAAAAAAAAGCATCCAAATTGGAAGGAAAGAAGTAAAACTGTCACTATTTGAAGATGACATGATAATATATATAGAAAACCCTAAAGACTCCATCTAAAAACTGTTAGAACTAATAAACAAATTCAGGGGCTTCCCTGGTGGCGCAGTGGTTGAGAGTCTGCCTGACGATGCAGGGGACATGGGTTCATGCCCCGGTCCGGGAGGATCCCATATGCCGCGGAGCAGCTGGGCCCATGAGCCATGGCCGCTGAGCCTGTGCGTCCGGAGCCTGTGCTCCACAATGGGAGAGGCCACAACAGTGAGAGGCCCGCGTACAGCAAAAAAAAAAAAAAAGAACAATACACAATCAATAAACAAAATTTGCTGTACTTCTTTATGCTAATAATGAACTATCAGAACAAGAACTCAAGAAAACAGTTTCATTTACAATTGCATCAAAAAGAATAAAATACCTAGGAGTAATTTAACCAAGGAAGTGAAAGCTCTAAGACACTGATGAAAGAAATTGAAGAAGACACAAATAAATGGAAAGATATTCCATGCTCATGGATTAGAAGAATTAATGTTGTTAAAATGTTCATACAAAACGCAGTCTATCAATAGATTCAATGCAGTCCCTATCAAAATTCCAATGGTATCTTTTACAGAAATATAACAATCCTGAAGTTTGTATGGAACCACAAAGGATCCCAAATACCTAAAGCAGTCTTGAGAATGAAGAACAAAGCTGGAAGCATTTCATTCCCTGATTTCAAACTGTTTTATAAAACTGTAGTACTTAAAGCAGTGTGGTATTGGCATAAAAACAGACACATACGTCCGTGGAACAGAGTAGAGAGCCCAGAATTGAACCCACACTTATATAGCCAATTAATTAAAGATGAGAATATACAATGGAGAAAGGACAGTCTCTTCAATAAATGGTGTTGGGAAAATTGGACCGCCACATGCAAAAGAATGAAACTAGACTACTATCTTACACCATCCACAAAAATTAACTCAAAGGGTTTAATAGACTTGAACATAAGACCTGAAATCATAAAACTACTAAAGGAAAACATAAATGGTAAGCTTCTTCATATAGGTCTTGGTGATGATTTTTTGAATTTGAAACCAAAAGCAAAAGAAACAAAAGTGAAAATTAACAAGTGAGACTACATCAAACTAAAAGGCTTCTGCACAGCAGAGGAAACCATCAGCAAAATGAAAAGGTAATCTACTCAATGGAAGAAAATAATTATAACTCATATATCTGATAAGGGGCTAGTATCCAGAATATACAAATGACACACAGCTCAACAGCAAAAAGCAATCTGATTAAAAAGTGGGCAGAAGATCTGAATGGACATTCTTCCAAAGAATACATACATATGATCAACAGGTACATGAAAAGATGCTCAACATTATTAATCATCTGGGAAATGCAAATCAAAACCATAGTGAGGGGCCTCCCTGGTGGCGCAGTGGTTGGGAGTCCGCCTGCCGATGCAGGGGATACGGGTTCGTGCCCCGGTCTGGGAGGATCCCATGTGCCGCGGAGCGGCTGGGCCCGTGAGCCATGGCCGCTGGGCCTGCGCGTCCGGAGCCTGTGCTCCACAACGGGAGAGGCCACAACAGTGAGAGGCCCACATACCGCAAAAAGAAAAAAAAAAAAAACCATAGTGAGATTTCACTTCACGACTGTTAGAGTGGCTGTTATCAAAAAGATAAGAAATAACAGTTGTTGAGAGGATGTAGAGAAAAGGGAACGCTTGTGCTCTGTTGGGAATATAAATTGGTGTAACCACTATGGAAACAGTATAGAGGTTCCTCAAAAAATTAAAAATAGAACTACATTATGATCTAGCAATTGCACTTCTGGGCATTTATCTGAAGAAAATGAAAACTCTAATTCAAAAAGATATCTGTACCCCCAAGTTCATTGCAGCATTTTTTACAATAGCCAAGATATGAAAACAACCTGAGTGTCCATTGATGGATGAATAGATTAAAAAATCGTGGTATATATCTACACAATGGAATATTATTTAGCCATAAAAAAGAATGAAATCTTGCTGTTAGCAACACCATGGATGGACCTTGAGGGTATTATGCTAAATGAAATAAGTCAGACAGAGAAAGACAGATACCGTATGATTGCTCCTGTGTGTGGAACCTAAAACCAAAAAAACAACAGCAACAAAAAACCCCACAAAACAACAAAAACCTAACAAGCCAAGCTCATAGATAAAAAGAATAGATGGGTGGATGCAAGAGGTGGGTGGGGAACAGGATAGATGGGAAAACTGACTTTTTTGTTTGTTTAAAGAAATTGAATAAAAAATTTAAAAATGTTTGACAGGTGATTGTGTTACTTGAGAACATGCTGTGCTCTGAGAACAGTATTAGGTTATTGGGGGCTGGGGAGAGGGTTTGGGATATGGACCAGGGACAGGAGAAACACTTTAAAGGTACAGAGAAATCGTTCTCATTCTTGGTGCAGTGTACTGTTTAGAAGGGATTATACAGTATGCAGAGGAGGAAAAAAACAAACAGTAAGTGCCACGTGATATAGTGGAAAGAAGATCTGGGGGTCTGTAGGACTCCTGCTCACTGTGTGGATGTGTGTTTTTTAAATGAAGAAACTGAGATTCAGAAATTTACAACACTGAACCACTGCACTATAACAATAAAAATACCAGCTGACATCTGTATAGAGCTTGTGATGTGCCCAGCACTGTGCCAAGTATTTTGTATATATTATCATTCAGTTTTCACAACAAGCCAGTGAGGTAGCTACTGTACTCTTACAATCTCTGTTAAACAGCTGAGGACACTGAGTCACAGCAATTATAAGTCATTGGCCCAATAAATGACAGATCTGGGGTTATATCCAGACAGACTGGCTCCAGATATCAAGCTCTTAACCATTAAGCTATCCCAGTCTTTATTCTATACATAACTGCAGAGCAAGTGTGGCGTTAATGTAATGACATTACATTCCACACTCAAAAGTGGGGTGTGTGTGTGTGTGGAGTGGGATATCATAACAAAGTCTTCGCCAGAATAATGAGTCTTGAGTATGGCTTGGAAATCAAGGAAGAATGTGCTTTTACAGACAGGAAGCAGGAGGGACAATTCTGGACAGGGGTTGGCCATCACAGCAGGACATGATAATGTGTGGGGAACATGGGGTAAGAGGCTGCTGGCCATGTGCACAGACAGCAAGGTGGCAGAGGGCTTCGATAATCAGGCTCCTTGTCAATACTGAGTAGGACAGATAGTGAAAGAGCGTAAATCTTGGTCACGGTTATTCTGATAGATTTAGGAAGAAAGGAAAGATTCAGGGTGTATGGGTAGGAGGCATCAGACTGGTTAGTAGGAGATGCCATTATCCAGGGCAGATGTCTGGAGGAAGAATAAGACTCTAAAGGAAAGGCTTCTGAAGGACTGAGAATTATTCATCTTGGGAAAGAAGGCTGAGGAAGAAAATAAGAGATTGATTTCTTTTTACTAATCAAACTTGTGAGATCCTAGAATGGCTTTTTATGAGACATGTTTTTCTTGTCTGGGGTTCCTTAAAGGAAGCTCAGATTGTGTTATCTATCTTAGTTTAGTTTAACCTTGTTCCAAGGAGGGTGGGCTGGCAGTCAGAAATTACAAATACACAGCCTGCCTGTCACCAGCCCCCCATGTCACACCCACAGCAGACAGTACAAAGCTGATCACTATGGCACTTTTTCCCCTGAAGCCAGGTCTGGCCCCAGATATTCAGGAGAGAATTTTAGGAAAGTCTGGGAATTTTCAGATGGTTGAAGGTGACATACAAGTTAGAAGGTGTTTGTCCTCTGTGGTTCGTGGATTTTGCGACTTCCCTTAAGAGTAGATGATTCTTCCTCCTAAATATCTCCTAACCACTGCTTCTTCTACTGCTGTGCCTTCTCATTCACTTTTGCCTAGATGACTGATAAATGTCTCCTAACAAACTCCCCTATCTCCAGCCTTGATTTCCTTCTCATCCATTCTCTACACTCTTATCAGATTTGCCTTTTTAAGACAGAGTTCTGATCATGCCATTGCCTTGCTTAGGTGCTGTGATGGTCCCACTTCCTTTTCAGAAGCAACCCCCAACACTTTAATGTGGGCAGGAAGGCCCCTTCTCATTGTCCTCTTCCTACTTCTCATTTACCCAAAGTTACCGTTGACACTGGATGATCTCACTTATATGTGGAAATTTTAAAAAGCCAAACTCATACAGAGTAGAAACCCCGGTGGTTGCCAGGGACTGGGTGGGGTTGTGGCAGGGGAAACATGGGGATGCTGGTAAAAGGATACAGACTTCCAGTTATAAGATGAGTAAGTTCTGGGGACCTAATGTACAGCTTAGTGACTCTACTTAACAATACTGTATTGTATACTTGAAAGTTGCCATGAGAATAGAGCTTAAATGTTCTCACCATTAAAAAAAAATAACTGTGAGGCAATGGATGTGCTAACTAGCATTATGGTGATAATCATTTCATAATATGTACATATATCAAATCATCACAATGTACACCTTAAATTTATACAATATTATGTGTCAATTATATCTTAGTAAAGCTGGAAAAAAGCCCACAAATTCACCATTATTCTAGGCTTACCAACTTACTTGGAATTCTTAAAATTCACTGTGCCGTTTCTGCTTTAATATCCATATACTGTCTCTCTTTCCTTCTTAACAAAATATACTCACTCCTTTTTTCCCGCCTAACACGCTTTCTGCTCATGCTTCAAGACTCAGCCCAAGTTCTCAATCCTTCTATAAAACGTTCCCTGACTTTTCCCCAGGACAGCTGGTAGCTCTTTCTTCAGCTCCTCGTGGCCCTTTCAGAGGCAAGGACTTGTCTTTTTCACCTTAGTATCTTGATGCTTAATCTAGTGTCTGGCACACAGTTCATTCTAAAATTTGATTAATAAAAATATACATCGAATGACATGTCAGTATTAGTTTTCCCCAGCCCATTTGGGAATGAATACAGTAAAAGAGAATTGAAACCAGGTTTTCTGACATGCACTCCCTTTGATTTTTCTCCATTTCCATCATTAGGTCAGGCTCTTATTACTTAGACCCCTGAAATGGCCTTGGAACAGGTTTCGTAGGTCCAGAGTTTCCACCAAACGATTCTGCATCCAATCTGTAAGCAAATTAATCTTTCTAAAATTTTTATTTATACCACTTCTCTGTCTAAAATTTTAACCTCTCTTTTTCTACCCAATAAAGTTGAAATTCCTTAGCCATATTTAAGGTTTCAAAATCTGTCCCTGAACTACTTCTTCTTTTTTTTAAAATATACATATTTTAAAATTTTATTTACTTATTTATTTATTTTTGGCTGTGTTGGGTCTTCGTTTCTGTGCGAGGGCTTTCTCCAGTTGAGGCGAGCGGGGGCCACTCTTCATCGCGGTGCGCGGGCCTCTCAGTATCGTGGCCTCTCTTGTTGCGGAGCACAGGCTCCAGACTCGCAGCCTCAGTAGTTGTGGCTCACGGGCCCAGTTGCTCCGCGGCACGTGGGATCCTCCCAGACCAGGGCTCGAACCCATGTCCCCTGCGTCAGCAGGCAGACTCTCAACCACTGTGCCACCAGGGAAGGCCCCCTGAACTTCTTTTACTGCTTTATCTAACACGACTTCCCAAGCAGAAGCTTCTTGTTGTAGCCACCTGCACCACTTCCTGTGGCCGATACATACCTGGCCAGTCTCTTGTTTGAAATACCTCCCTCTTCATGTCAGTCGTCACCACTACAGCTCTCTCCCCATCCTTGTGCCCGTTCTTCCTCTTCTTTTTTCACATCTACTTTGTGATTCCTTTTTGTACCACACCATTCAGAAGTAATCCCACAATTTCTAATCTTCCCCTGCAACACGTAGGTCATTTATACCACCCACTTGGAACTTGTCACATACTGCGTTATCTTGAAGACCTAGAACATTTGGGTTCTAATTCTAGCTTCACCATTGGTTAACAAAAATGACTTATTCATCTTTGAAATGGGAATGGTGATGGGTACCTATCTCACCTTTGTTAGAGTATGGCAGAGATCAAGTATGAAAATGGTATTTGTGTGAAAGTACTTTAAACTGTAGAGGGCTCTTGTTATATTTTATCTTTGATATTAGGTTGCAATTCTTTTTTTTTTTTTTTTTTTTTTGGCTGTGCCACATGGCATGTGGGATCTTAGTTCCCCGACCAGGAATCAAACCCATGCTCCCTGCAGTGGAAGCGTGGAGTCTTAACCACTGGACCGCCAGGAAATTCCCTAGGTTGCAATTCTTATGAAAACCAGACCTGCATCTTATACACAGGCACTTTCCCTTTGCATCCTGAGCACTTTGAAGCCTGTGTCTTGCACATAGCAGGTGCTCAGGAAATAGCCCTCGAATGAATGATGAATCATCTCCACAGGAAAGAGAGGGAGCCAGCTCCTTGTCCTCATAGGGTTTGTTTGTTGACAAATGAGACTAGGGATATCTAGAAATGTGAGATCATGGAGATTCTCCTTTAGAGCTTCTCTTCCCTCAAACCCCACCCCCACGTATACTCACACTCACAACTACTTATTCTTTTCTCCCTGCTGTCAGTGTGCTTTAGAAAGTAAATAGCAGAACCACGAACAGCTAACATCTGCCATTCATTTTACTTTGATGCTTGTGCTTAGGTGAGCCCCTGGACCCTTTGCCCAAGCAGCAGACCTAGGATGTGTTATTGGGCTGAGTGTCTTTTCTTGGTTACGATAAAAATGACAAAGGCCAATGAACTATTCCACCATGTTCTGGAGAGAGAATAATATAGTCAGAGTTGGAAACTGGATACAGATAGCTTTGTGCTTCTTGATTTTTAGTGTTTTATTAAAGTGGTGATCTAAAACATGTCCTCGAATGGACACTGCTGCAAAAGATTAAAGAACCGTTCTGAACATTATTTTGAAAATAACTCGTCCTCAGAATGAAGGGCCAGTGATGCATCTGGTACCACTGATGCAGCTGAGGCCCCTGAATAAGAGCTTAAATTTTACCTTTGTGGAATATCTGAGGCAGGTGTCTGGGTGTCACTTGAGTGCCGTGTCAAGCCACATTGGAACCTAAATCAAAAAGAAAAGTCAGTAACACTGATCCTGTCTTTAAAAAAAACGTATTGTGTTCATCATGGATTTTTTGGCATTGATTTTATTTGTATAATGCTGCGTTAAATATTATTTATCTTGATTGCTGAGATTTTTGGCTCTACATTAAGTCTGTGCCCAAGGCAAGTGCCTCACTCATCTGACCCTAGTTCCAGCTCTAATTCATTTGATTTTAATGTGTGTGTTTGTGTGTGCACCGGTAACGAATGAAATAGTTTAAAAGTTGTCTCAATTGCAAAAAAAGTGTGTGCTTCCTTAAGGAAGCATAGATTAAGAAGGTAATGAACATAGATAGTTCATATATATAGCCTGCAAAATCATGGAATAATCATTATCCTTATAATAACAGTGATTGTTTTTAGATTTCTGCTAGGTGTTTTCCAGAAGGCTTTGGTCACATGTGATAGCTCTCTTCTTGGAATTTATAATCTAGCAACATAGACATACATGCAGGGAACATTTAGATGTGGTTGACATTTAGTGAGCACACACAATGTTCTAGATGCTCTCTGAAGCAGGTTTACATGCTTTATCTTCTTTTATCTTTTTCATAGCAGTCCTGTGTGATAACATTCTATCCATTAAGAAAGAGACTCTTTTTTAGAGTACTTTTTGGTTCGCAACAAAATTGAGCAGAAAATAACACAAAGTTCCCGTATACCGCCCCCCGCCCATCCTGGCCAACATCTCCCACTGTCATCATCCCCCACCAGAGTGGGGCATTTGTTACAGCTGATGAACCTACACTGACATATCAGAGTCCACAGTTTACGTTAAGGTTTACTCTTGGTGTCGTTTGTTCTGTGGGTTTGGACAAATGTTTAATGAGACATATCAGTGTCCACAGTTTACGTTAAGGTTTACTCTTGGTGTCGTTTGTTCTGTGGGTTTGGACAAATGTTTAATGGCACGTATCCACCACTGTAGTATCATACAGGATGTTTTCACTGCCCTGAAGATCCTCTGTGCTCTCCCTGTTCACCCCTCCCCAACCCCTCACTACAACCCCTGGCAACCGCTCATCTTTTTACTTTCTCCATAGTTTTGCCTTTTCCAGGATGTCATGTAAGTGGAATCATACAGTATATAGCCTTTATTCAGATTGGCTTCTTTCACCTAGAAATATGCATTTAAGGTTCTTCCATGTCTTCTCATGGCTTAATAGTTCCTTTCTTTTTTAGCATTGAATAATATTCCATTGGCTGGATGATGATATATCCATTTTCATATGAGGAAAGCGAGGCTCTACACCAAAGTCAGAGTGAGCAGAGGGATGAGATTTGAGCTCCAAATCTCCTGATGCCAACTTGAGTGCTGTATTCACAGATCTACAGTTGCTTCAGATAAGAACTCAGAGGACATTGTCTAAATATGTATGGATGCAAAAGGAGAGTGCATTGATGGCATCTCGGATAAATGGTGAAGTCTTTGGAGCTTCCTTTTTCGATAAGGCATGTTTGGGACAAGCTGCCATTCTTCCTTTGGTGGTTCCAGAATTGTTTCATGGAGTGAAGAGTCCTTAGGAGGCTTTTAAAAGGCTTCTTAATGAAAGAAAGAGACTGAGATTTGGAAATTTCCCAGGCATATGATGTAAATTGAGAAATGTAGAAGGACATGTGAGTAAGTCAACTTCTTGAGAAACTCCCATGCAAAGCACATATAGTCTTATATACCAGCTATCAAAGTAGTACAACTAAAGGATGACAAAAACAGAACTCTTTCAACAGAATCAAATTTACATTTCTCTTATTTTTATATTTTTCTTCTCTACTGAATAGTGGATCTAAAGTGGGTATTAAGTTTGCATTTATTAAGTACTTACTGTGTGTCAGGCCTAGTGCTAATTGCTTTATATGTATTGATTTATTTAATTCTCATATGTTTATAAAGCAGGTTTCATTGTTCTGCCTATTCTACAGATAAGGAAATTCTGTGTCTAAAGAGAAGAGACTTGCCCGAGATCAGACAGAAAATATTTAACGGAGTGAAGTTTGAACCCATGTTCATCTGATTTCAGAACCAGACTCTTATTTACTATGTTTTGTAGAATCTGGCATCCAAAGTGTATTAAACTGATGTTAATTATCCTTCATCACATTTGATCATCCTCTCTAGTCTTCTGAAAAGAGTCATGCAGGAGAACTTAGCATCAGTAAACAAGCACTAAATCTGTCATTCAATAAGGATGTGCTAAGTACTTCAAGTTGCCCAAATGTGGCCTCGATACTCGTGGTAAGAGAAAGGAGAAACATGTTTTATGTCTTTGATATATCTGCAGTTATGTGTAGTTACACCAAACATTTCCACTTCTTAAAAGTAGAGAAGTAGGGCCTCCCTGGTGGCGCAAGTGGTTGAGAGTCCGCCTGCCGATGCAGGCGATACGGGTTCGTGCCCCGGTCTGGGAGGATCCCATATGCCGCGGAGCGGCTGGGCCCGTGAGCCATGGCCGCTGAGCCTGCGCGTCCGGAGCCTGCGCGTCCGGAGCCTGTGCTCCGCAATGGGGGAGGCCACAACAGTGAGAGGCCCGCATACCGCAAAAAAAAAAAAAAAAAAAAAGTAGAGAAGTAAAGTTATATTGTGAGTTGGCAAATTGGCCAAGTCTCATATATTACATCAACAGCCGTTAATGAATAGAAGAGAAGCCAACATTTATTGAATACCATGGCAACCATTTTATTCCCTCAATGATGAGGCATCATTTTGTTCATTTTAGAAGTAAGAAAACCAAAGCTCAGAAAAGTGATTCGTTCAATTACCAAAGAGTCAGTAAGTGGTAGAGTTAGGGTTCCCACTCACATCTGTTTGGCTCGAAAGCCTTTGCCCTCTCTAGTACATCCTAATGCTTCTTATTAAGCTCACTTTTCTGGATAAATGTTGCTTCTGTTTTTTACATGTTGGCCCTGTTGAATGTGGTACTCTTGGGTGCCTTGTAAAGACAGACACGGTTATTAAAAATGCCTATGAGGAGAAAAGATGTCAGGACCATGATGTAAGTTTAATGGTGGCTCTGAAATACTCAGGTGCTCTGTTAAGGGAACACTCAGATTTACCGGTCCTATTCTCTAAACTTCATATTCTCTTTCTACAAGGTGAGTGGAAAAATAGTGTCATAAGGACTCAGAAGTCTTGCCTTATCTATAAATTAGCTGTATGGCTTTTTGCAACTTTGGACATTGGTTTTCCTCAGTTGCAAAATGAGAAGGGATTGGACACATCATGTTCCTCAGCCTGTGATTTTATAACACACCTCTGATTTGAAAGTGTGCTTCAGCTGAATCTTCTTAATTCAGGCGTGTAAGCTGGATCTTATTTTCTTATTTTTCACTCTCATCACAGAGCATCAATTACACTTAGACAGCCTTCAGTGCTTTCCGTACTCGTGGTGACTTAACGTTTGTGTAGCTCTCACTGGTTTCTAAGGTTCCGTTACACACTGTCTCGTTGTCTCTCTCAATAACCTAGATGAACAGAAGCAGCATCAAACATAGGTTTGAGTTACTTCACTTCTTCATCTGCAAACTGTGCATGATATTAGCGTCTGTCTCCTCAACTGGCTGTGAGGAAAAAAATAAGATCATGCACATAGCACGCTTAGCAGGGCGTCTGCCAGCATAATCAGTGCTGAGCATGTGTCGGCTATTTTTTGGTGTTTTCCTCCAGATCCACATGTTCCTGATGACAGGGTTGGTCTAGAACCTCAGTGCTCAACTCAAAGAGAAGTGCTCTTACTCATACACTCTCCTGTTTTTCAAGGTCTGGGAGGGAAACTAGAAGGAAAATGTCTTCTGGGCAAAGAGTGGACCATTGGCTTTAATCTTGGGGCCATAAGTGCTGATATATCCAGTCAGTATGTCTTACAGTCACCCCCTCTGGGTTAGGCACTGTGCTAGGTGCTGAGGATGCTAAAATATAAGGATGGCCCAGTCTTTATATGCAGAGAGCTCACACATAGTGTGAGAGACGGATATGTAAAAAACAGTGTGCCAGGCTTTCAACAAATGTCATTTTAAATAAATAATGAAAGCAAGTGCAGGGTGCCTTGGCGTGGATAAAGAAGGAAGCACCTAGGTGCCAGGGGAATTTGGCAAAGTTCTGCTTGAGCTGAGAGTCCTGACTGATGAGTTGGTGTTAGCAAGACAAAAGGCTGGAGGAAGGAAGGACATTACAGATAGTGAGAATGGCGTGTATCATGGAAAGAATGTGAGAGAACAGGACACACTCAGGGAATGCAAGTACCTCCCTATGCCTGGAGCCCAGCGAGCGTCTGAGGGGTTGACAGAAACTGAATCTGAGGAAGAGGGTAGGAGTCATACTGCAGAGGGACTGTATACCACGTAAGGGGCTGGACATTTATCTTGAAAGCAATGGAGTAACATTTCATGATTTCGAACAACCGAAAAATGGCATGTTTGTTTGTTATAAGAGAGTATTCTGGTGTTTATGTGGAGAAGGATTGGAGATTACAATTACTGGAAGCAGGGTTTAGATTACTGCTACTGTCTAGGCAAGAGAGACTTTGGATACAGATTAAGACTTCAGCAGAGGCCTTGGACAATTGCCTAGGTCGATGAGCTCTTTTGGAGATATTTGGGGGAGGATTGGTTACTGGGAGTGGAGAGTAATTTAGAGGCAGGAAGTGGAGTTGACTCCCAGGTTTCTAGCTTGGGTGACAGTGAATGGTTGGCCATTATTGGCAAAAGGCAAAGAATGTCATGTGTTAGGGGGAGAAAAGGGTGCTGATGATAGCTCTTTTTTAGCCATGTTGAGTTTTAGTTTCCTGGGGGTCATTGAAACAAGTCTTGGGGGACTTTGAAAATATCTCTCTGGTGTTCTGGGGAGAAACCTAGGCTAACAAAAGGAATATGAGTGAGCAGTGTCAGGAAAGTGGGTAGAGGTTGAAGCTTCAGCTATGGAATGGCCCAGGGAGAATGGGAGTGAGAAGTCGTTTTGCTTTGCCTGTGTTTGCAGAGACCAGGGAGTTTCGCTACAGGAATGAGATTGTTGGAGAAAGCTCCTCTAAGAGCCACAGGTCCAGGCATATCACTGGGTCTGCAGAGTTATCAGGGAGCGATGAGGCAGCCAGGAGGTGATTTAGGCTTCCTCCTCCCACCCCTGCTCACCTCTGCCGTGTCACTGCTCTTCTGAGGCTGAATCAAATAAAGGTAAGGAGAAGGGAAACAAGAGTGCACTGGGCTCCATGTGAAAGACCCATAGTTTATTAGGACTGTAGGTGAACCCATTAAACTGTTGGTTGTCATGATGCTATTGTGTTATTTTTGAGTGTGTGTTCCCATTCCCAGATGCTGTTAGGGATGGTGGCCAATTGACCATCTTAATTATGGTCAGTATTCTTTTATGTGTGAGGCATGTTTTATAAAATTTAGTTGTTTTATTAAAAAAAAATTAAAGACTCTTCCCCCCCTCCCCCCACCAAGTTCCTTCCTCCAGAAAGCTGCTCCAGAGTCAGTAGTTCTCTGGATATTTTTCTCGGAAGAACTTCTCTTTTCAGTCCAGAATTTTATCAGCGATTCTTATGCTAAGAGGGGTCAGAAGATGAGGCATTTCTCACGTTACCCTTGAAGCTACTCATGAATAATGGCCTATATCACCTCCATTGTCTGCCCCCCAAACATAAGCAGATAGACAGGAAGGCAGAGGAGAAATTAAAGATTGCTGAATGAGCCAGAGGGGCAGTCTAAGGCTGAGATAGTAGGAATAGGTGAAAAATGCAAGATGCGGCAGAGGGTGACGCAGGGGTAAATGCTTGAGTAGATTAATCAACAGATAGAGAATAAGCCAGATTCTCTGGTTTAAAAGCAAGCAAGAAGAACAACAGAAAAGTATTGTGAAATACTTCACAGTGAGATTAAGGGCATCCCTACCAAAGAGGGATGTAGCTAAAATAAATGAGGGATCATTATTCCGGGCTGAATGCATAATGGATTAAGAAGTTCACAGGGCTTTTCACCGCCCCTTCATACTGTTACTGGTGATTTATGCTGCCGTTTCTGCTGGGGGGCGGGTGGTGGAATCTGCCTCTCAAAATACTTTCCTCCTTCATCAGTGAGCTGATTTCCTTAGGCCCCACTGGGGTTTTAGGTTTGTAGGGGTTGAAGAGACAGGAGAAGGTGCTAAGAGGGGTGACAGAAGTCCACATAGTTCCACACCGGGCTGGGGGGCCAGTAGGACCCATCCTGGGACATGCAGTTCTGTTTCTCTGTGGGAAAGCTGCGTGTATTTTTTTTTTTTTTTTGCTGCCTACAGGTGATGCTATGTATGAAAACGGTGCCTTTTCCTAACTTGAAAGCATCACACCTGTCTATCAGAAAACTCATCCAGGACTCTCAAGAGGGAGGCAACATTTAAAATGAAAACTTGGCGGGGCTTCAGTGCTGTGCCGGCTGAGTCATTTTGTAGTGAGGGGAGGCAACAAAGAACACACCAACCGAGGAGGTCACGGAGTGTGACGAGGATCTGTGAGGAGGCCCGCCGTGCTGCCGTGCGCGAGAAAACCAAGCCCTTTGTGCTGGGGCTCGAGCCCAGGGGGTGATGGATGCTTTAAGTGCAGAGGAGGCTCAGACCATCCTGTCCTGTGGCCTGGCTGCCGCTGGGCCCTGTGAGCTGACTGGCCAGGGGGCGGGGGTCTGGCCTTTTGTTTCAGTGTCTTCCAAGCAGTGACATCAGATTTGATGGGGTCTTGGCATCTTCTGAGAGGCAAATTTTATGCTCCTGTGTTTCTTATTAAAGCTTGTTAGAAGTAAGTAGAAAGGAGCCCTTTAATCCTAACGGGGAGGGAGAGCTGAGACTTTTGCATGAGAATAAGGATAAAACCACAGTAAAATCACTGCAACCCTCCAAGCCTTTCTTAAAAGGTTACCTCACGCAATAGCACCATGAAAACAGGAAGAGAGTAAAATAGCATTGCACTCTGGCCTGAATCTTCCTCGTTTTGTTTTTAAACAAGTATTTTAAGGCAACAGTTTCTTCTCCCTACCCACCCTTGTCAGCCCAGCACTAGCGAATGTAAACCAGTGGCTGCACTCCGGGGTCCTCTGAGAATATGCTTTGATTTAGCGGCAGTGGGGGCAGTTATGATGGTGGTGGAGGGGATGGTCTTCCGTTCCAGAGCTGAGAGGGATCTGATATGTGCAGAGTATCTCTCGAGTGACATGGTTCAGGACTGTTCTAAGGACTGGCTCATACTCACATCATGGACTCTTTGGATTAAAACGGTAACAAATCAGAATCTACCGAATCAGAATTAGACATGGAAAGGGCTTTGTAAGGTCTTTCTTGTCCATCGCACATTGCTGGGCTGAGAAGCCCTTCAGTTACCCTAGACAGATGAAAATCTCCACCATTGGACCCTATGTCCTTCCTTTAAATAAGAACCAGTATACAGTATTAAACACTCTCCTGAAATGACTACCTAGCCCTACCTAGCCAAGAATGACTCAGTTTTGTTATACTCGGAACACTTTCTCTCTTTTTCTTAACCTACTGAAATCTTACAGATATATGGATGAATTGAATCATTCATTTATCCAACAGGTATTGATATGTTAAGTGCCTAGAGTGGGCACAATGCTAAACGAAGCACTGTGGTGAATACAAAAGATATAAAGGAATAGTCCTAGTCCTTGAGGAGTGTATCATATTGAACAGGCAAGAAGGTAATTCATTAAGTGCCTAGAGAACAATGCAGCCCAGTGCAGTGGAAGTATGATACTGGGGGAGGGGGAGGGGGTGAGCAGGGGGACGACACAAGCTCTGGGAAGGAAGGCAGTGTCATGGAACAAGGCCCGTCTTGGATTGGCTTTTGAGGAATGGATTTAAGTTGGTAGAAGGATGAGGGTCTGGGAGAAACATCTTAACTTTTGTGTAGACTGTATAGGAGTTTAAGATTCCTTTTTTCCTTAGCGGCTGCTCCTATCCAAGCTGTAGGGACCATCTCATCTACTTTATAACCCATACTCTCCATCCTTCCCCAACCAAGGCTTCTATTATTCACGTTGGCAGTGCTTTGTGCTGGTTGCTCTCCAAACAGGACCCTGTCTGTGAGATGCAGATTAGGTGCTGTAGAGGAATTGGTTCCATGGAAAAGGCTCTATGAATGCCCACCTTGCCATTCTTCCCTAGTGGTGGGCGGTACTAGACTGGTGTTTCTTTCCACCTTTATCTCTTTCAACGAAGGGCTGGTAAACTTAAGTAGTCAATTGTTCTCCCATTATAGAGCATGGGGCCCACTAATTACAGCATAATTTCTGCTGGTCAATATCCGTAATTTCTTCAACGTCATGGATTGCTTCCTTCAAGTCAACGTTCATGAAAATTTTATACTCGAAGCTGGCGTTGCATCTTTTATATCACGATCATGTCAGCTTAAATACCACTTCCTCAGGGAGATCTTCCCTGCAAATCCACATAATCTTTTTCTCTTCTCAACCGTGGTACTTCAATCACAATTGGTGATGATGTATTTACCTGTGTGGTTACCAGAGTAGCGTTTGAGTCTCCCTCTAGAAGGTAAGATCCATGAGTCAGGAACATAACATACCTTGTTCGCTGCTATACACTTAGCCCCTACCCTAGGTACGGAAATAAATGTTTGATGGCTGGAGGAATGAATTTAAAAATAAAAGCGTGAGTGGGTAGAGATGCATGGTCTTGGGAACTAGGATACCTTGGGATTATTAGAGGCTGCTGGCTCTGAAATCACCCATGGGATCTCGAAGAAAGCAGTAGAGAAAGGAGCCTGCTGTGACGGTCTAGAGAAATGTCATCCCTGTGCTCTCAGCATGAAGTCAGCAGATCCTTGGAACTGGCATCCCAACTGTTTTAGAGGTGTTCCCTTTTCTGTGATTACAGGCTGGATGCCTCTAACATTGCCACAGGAGTCCATTTTATTGCAGTGTGGATTTTCCATTAGGGATGTGGAAGTCAGCTCGGAAAATCAGGTTTAGTTATAGCATATTTCCAGAGGAAAAGAAATTTCCTCTTATGTTTTCAGTTTCTTACGGACTTTTGACCTGGGGAGCTCAGCCGTGCATTCTGAGTACGAAAACAATAACAATAACAGCTAATTTTTATAGACAGGCACTGTTCAAGTGCCTAAGTATATAATTTCGTTGAATCTTCAAAACAGCTGTATGGAGTAGATATCGCTGTAATCAAATGCCCCTTTGGTAGAGGAGGTATAGAGGGAGGCATCAGAACAAACAAGTAATAGGGCTGGCATTTGAGCCCAGATTTAATTCTCCACCTCACGTTCCCGATCTGCCTCCTAACACAGGCTAATATTCAAATGCTACCCATGTATCAGACCCAAATATATGGACCAAATATGTTTTCTTATTTAGTTTTATAACAACCCTACGAGGTGAATACAACTATTGTGCCCATGTTACAGGTGAAGGCACTGAGGCTCAGAGAGGCTAGGGAACTTACTCAGGACCACACAGATAGTTTTTGGCACAGTTAGACCTAAGCTTCGATCGGCTTCCCTCTAAAGGCCATATTTCCAGCCACTGTACCTTGCTCCCTACACTGTCCCAGAAACGCCCCGTGTGGACCATTCAGTGTCGTGGCATTGAGGGGCTAGTTAATTGTGTGCCAGGCAAAAGCAGTAGAAAGCTGACAAGTTTTGCTACCATTATGCCACAGCCTTCCTTTCCCTGTACCTTAAAAAGGGGGAAGCGTTCTTTCTTTTGACTACCCTGTATCATCAATTGACCTGTTTTCCCTAATTGGAAACCCTCACATTTCCAGTACTAGCACACTTCTGGTAAATGAGCTATTTCAGTTTTCATCCTTTCCACTTGAACTGATGCTGGCGTTGCAAAGGGAGAAGGTGGCCCGAGGCAGGTGTTCCTCTCCTTTTATTTCAGACCAAACTCTATCTTTGTACCTATGAAAAATAAGGAAATCTAAATGATCCAAGACAGCTCTCTGTAATAAATTCATCACGTATTTCTTTGGGGAAGTCTAAAGCGTAGTTAAGTTTCTGCAAACTAGATGCCCAAATGCATTTGTGCTCCTTGGCCTGGACTCAGTCTGTCACCCATGCATCGTCCATGTGCTGGCTCAAGAGGCCAGCCCGACTCCTCCACCCTCTACACCCCCATGTTCTGTCTTCTCTTCAGGATGCTTTGGCTCCTGTCTTCATCTGGTTCTGTAAGGATGAGCTCAAGCTTGGTCTGATCTCTTCGAACTTTAATTTGTAAATGCTCTTGTCAGTACCTGGGTCTTGACTTTCTCCTGCAGAGTTTTACTTGATTAACCCCTATGACTCCTGCCTTCCCCTGTTGCCTTAAGGTAGAATCTTCTGCCTTAATCTCAACCCCTCTGAATTCAATTTCAGCCCTTTGGCCATCAAGGCCCATCCAGAGACCCAGCTAGTTTTAGCAGCTGCCTTTATCACCCCCAACATCAGCAGTACAACTTGGCCCAATCCTTAATAATAGGATATTTTTGTCTCACTGTGATAGCAGAAGTCTTTCAGTCCCAGGGATGATGAAATAGAAAAATGCTTTGACAGTTTCATTTATTAGAAAGAATTTAAATACAAACATCTGAATGGAATAGGTGGTCCTGAAACAAGTTTGAATATGTATACTTTATTATACTTAAAATATCAGTGGAGATCAGGATGAAAGGTAGGGAAATTGCCAGTTGAAGCGGAAAAGCCCCCTCAGGTTATATCCTTATCCCACAAAATGCACCAAAATAAAGGTTAGTTATATTACATGCAAAAATTCTTCATATAAAATAGCTCGAGGACAATACAGGTGAATATTTGTGAGTGAAAAGTACTTCAAAGTATAAAACCATCTGACGATATCACAAAGGAAAATACCAATAAATTTGCATATATAGAATATAAAGGTTCTACAAACAAAAAAATCATAAACAACTTAAAAAACATATTTCCAGTAGTTGATAAAGGGTATATATGTAGATATGTGTGTGTATAAGATATACATATGCATGTATGAACCTTATGACTGAATAAGAAAAACAGTAGCAACATAGTAAGGAAATGAAAAAAGGCAAACTGGTAACTAATAAAATAAAAAAGAATAAGTGGTCAGTGAATTCTTAAAAGATCAGTCCGATCTCACTAGAATTCAAAGAAATACAAATTAAACAGCACTACTAAATATGTAGTAGGTATTAAAATAAGTAAAACAACTAGTGAGACTGCAGAGAAATAAAAATTTCCTCCAATAGTTAAGTATGTAAATTGGCAGAAACTTTCTAAAAAGCAATTTAGCAAGATGTAAAAAAAAAACAAAAATTTTGATCCAATAATCCCACTTTCTATACTAAGAAAAGTAGTCAAATAGTTATATAAAAAGATGTTTTTTACAACCTTATGTATAATACAAATCCTAAATATATACTAAATGCCCATTATTGGGAAAATAGTTAAATAACATCTGTCGAATAGAATATTACATAATGTTTTAATATGTTTTGAAGGATATTTAAACACCACAAGTGCTTCAGTTATGGTGTTAAACTGAAAGTAGGAAGCAAAATTATTTACATTTTGATCCAAATGCTGTTAAAAAAAATGCCACATATTAATACATAAACACCCACATTTGTAAAATACCAAAAGTGGTTATCTTTAATTGCTATTATCATGGGTAATTTTAATTGTCATCTTTAAATTTTTTTTCTAAAATTTTGGTAGCGACTGTGTTACTATTATAATCAGGAAAAGTAATAAACATTATTAAAATGTGTGTACCTTCTTTACTTGAAATTTTGTTTCGAGTGTCTGTTCAATATGAGGAGAGAGAGGCAGACAGGAGGGTGTCTGCCTTCCTTCCCTTGTAGGATCTGGGCCAGAGAAGGTTGTTTGTGAAGCAGGGAACGTGCATCTCCAGGGTAGTAGACAGGAGTCCTGGTGAGTTGCATATGTCAGCATATGTCACACAGGGCCAGAGAAAATAAAGACCAATATCAAAAAGAGTGTTGCTAGCATTAAACCAGATGAAAAGACTACTGAAATCTGTTCCTCTCTAAGAAATTTCTGGATCCAGACATATCTAATCTCACAAACCTGTTCTCCTCCTGAAAGCTATCCTAGACACAAAACGAGTATCTGGTTTTTCAATTCTAGATTTTCTAGCAAACTACTCACCTGCCTGTATTGTAATTGTTGTGACGGCAGACTCTTACACTAGTCTGTAAGCTTTTTTTTTTTTTTTTTTTTTTTTTTTGCGGTACGCGGGTCTCTCACTGCTGTGGCCTCTCCCGCTGCGGAGCACAGGCTCCAGACGCGCAGGCCCAGCGGCCATGGCCCACGGGCCCAGCTGTTCCGCGGCATGTGGGATCCTCCCGGACCGGGGCACGAACCCGCGTCCCCTGAATCAGCAGGCGGACTCTCAACCACTGCGCCACCAGGGAAGCCCTAGTCTGTAAGCTTTGATGGGCGTAGGGACCCGCTGTCTGGTAGAGTCATGCTCAGTAATATTTGCTTAACTGAATGCGTGAATGAATGGACTTGGAAACTAAACTAGAGAATAAACAGAAGGGCAGCTTTGTAGCAGCTTCACACTGTTAATATTTTCTTTCTGGCTACAAGTTTTACTTGACTATGTAGACTATGTCTCTTTTTCTCTCAGAGTTTACCCATTGCTGATTTAACCTGTTGGCCATTTGGTCCCACTTTGAACTGAAAATCAGAGCTGATAAAGATCTAAGCGGAAAAAAAAAAGGATGAGAGGCTCAGGAGTGTGGGCTCAGGCATTAAATTGCCTGGCTGTGGAACTTGACTGTGCCATGTGCTAGTTCAGTGATCTTGGGCAGGTCGCTTGACCTCTCTGTGCTCTAGTTTCTTCATCTGTAAGGAGTGATGATGACACTAGAATGTACCTCATAGGGTTGCTGTGAGGCTTGAGTGGGTTGTTATGCGTAAAGCACTTAGCACATTGTTTGGCCCAGTATAAATGCTGTATAAGTGGTAGCTGGTTTTTTTTTTTTTTTTTTTTTTTTTCTGAAAAGCAGCAGACGTTCTCTTCAGTTAACTACAACTATCAAATTAGTATATTTTGGTGTCTGTAAACCTCCCAATGTTTCCTATCCAAACCATGCAAAGATAATGAACTTGATGTCTTCATAAAGCTTGCTATTTTGTAGCAATTATTTTAATCTCTCTCATCTGTCGTCTCCTTTCATTAGGTAATAATTATCATGACAAAGTAATAAAAAGGGTCCTTTAAAAATAGTTCTAATATTTCAGATGTCAAACAGCAATTACCACAAAAATTTACTCCAAGACCTGCAGTATTTTTCTCACTTGAATGCTTTGTAATTATTTTCATTTTATTGATATGATTTAAACATTTTCTCTTCTAGACTCTAAGCTCTTTGAGGACAAACATTGTCTTACTACCTGTATTACTCTTCAGAATATTTTACTGACCTACAAATATTTCTTAAATGAATAATTAGCTCTTTTCTCCTTTTATCACAAACACAGGGGACTCTCAGTAGTGATATTCTTACCTCTTGGCAAAGGTGTCTCTGACTCTTTAGTAGATGATTCCTTGTAATTTCATCTGGGAATTTAAAAATCCTGTTTTCTACCCTCCAACAATGATATCTGCAATGAAGAGAGGATCCACCGGAAGACTGGTTGGTGGTGACCATTCACTAGACACACCTCCTCCAGTAGAAGTGACTGCTGAGATCTCCCCTGTAGGTCTGAAACATGTAACTGTGCACACAAAGAGGTGCTGGAGCATATTACTCATCCTCTATTTCTTTCTGTCTTTTTAAAATAAATTTATTTAGTTAGTTAGTTAGTTTTGGCTACATGGGGTCTTCGTTGCTGCACACGGGCTTTTTCTAGTTGTGGCGAACGGGGGCTACTCTTCTTTGCGGTGCGTGGGCTTCTCATTGCAGTGGCTTCTCTTGTTGTGGAGCACGGGCTCTAGGCACGCAGGCTTCAGTAGTTGTGGCACGTGGGCTCAGGAGTTGTGGCTCGCGGGCTTTAGAGCGCAGCCTCAGCAGTTGTGGCGCATGGGCTTAGTTGCTCTGCGGCATGTGGGATCTTCGCAGACCAGGGCTCGAACCCATGTCCCGTGCATTGGCAGGTGGATTCTTAACCACTGCGCTACCAGGGAAGCCCTTATCTTCTATGTCTTACGCTAAATAACGTATTCATTTTTAAAAGCATTATTGTTATGGCAACAATAATACCCTTCTGTTATATAGTGCTGAAAAGTTTATAGAACGTCCTGTATACATTATCTCATTTAATCTGTACAGTAAGCTTGTATTTTTATTGCTAGTTTATATGTGGCAATCTGAGAATTGAGAGGAGGGAGGGGTTAACTGGTATGTGCCATGTGCTTTACATACATTATCTCATTTAACCTCGTAGCAGCCCTTGAGGTAAGCAGTAAGATCTCTGTTTTATCAATAGAAATCTTAAGTTTCAGAGATGCTTGGTAGTATATAATACAACTGAGATTCAAACTCTTGTTTGTCTGGCAACAAAACCTATGCTCTTCCCACTATACCAGTGGTTGATATTGTAACCTCCATGCCATAGAATCTACTTCTTAGGACTGAAGTCACTGATTCCACACCCCCCAGGTTTATTGAGGTGTAACTGACAAATAAAAATTGTATGTATTCAAGGTGTTCAGTGTGATGACTTGATATATGCATACACTGTAAAATGGTTACCCCAGTCAAGCTAATTAACACACCCATCACCTCACATAGTTACCATTTTTTTGTGTGTAAGAGCACTTAGATCTACTCTCAGCAAATTTCCAGTATGCAGTACAGTATTGTTAACTATAGTCACCATGCTGTACATTAGATCCTTAGAACTTATAACTGAATACCCTTTGACCAGTGTCTTCCCATTTCCCTAACCCCCCAGGCCCTGGCAACCACCATTCTACTTTCTGTTCCTGAGTTCAAGTCCCTGTCCACCTGTAGTAACACTAAGATCTGGACATGCACATGATTCCAGAGAACATCCTAGGACAGCCTTTCTTGGCTTCCTTCTTCCCACAGAGAACTTGTACTTGGCTTTCTCTGTCTTCTGTCTCTGGTGATAAACATGGAGGATTCAGACATCATGTTGCATTGTTGTCTGTCGCTGTTTGCATTGTCTTGAACCAAGGCAATGATTTGGGAATGGGCCAGCCTTCTTAGCATTCTCATCATTTGTTCCCTGTCCCCCTCTTTCTAAACCTAATTCCTTTCTACAGAATGCCCTAGAAAACTAGGATCACAAATTTGGCAATTTGGCTGGAATAGGAAGCAGAGAGCAATGGCTGCCCTGGCTGATCCTCTGACTTTCATTTCAAGGATGTTAGTTCCAAAATTCCCCAAAATGACCGATTTAACTAGATCTGTGGCAATGCGAGAATAGTATAGAGAATCTTGCAAAAAAAGATTAAGCTTGCTTCTGACAAAGCAATCTGATCTTTGGATCCTAGTAACTCTGGTTGGAAGGTAGAAGCACCTTTCAGTGTTCATTTTTGGGTCAGGGAGTCCTTGCTCAATATGCTAAGAGAATTCATTTTCCTTGAGTGTTTTTCCTTTCAAGTCACGTTTTACTGCTGGAGTTACTCAGCGAATTAATAGGTATAGAAATGCAAAGCTCTTTTCTTATTACATTCTATCGATCTGATTGCAATGTCATTAATTGAAAGACTAGGAAGATGTGATGGATAGTTCGGCTCAGGATTCTACATTCGTTTTGGCCCAGATCTGTTGGAAGAAAGCTGCAGAAAACTGAAAGAAGCTGTTTGGTCTGACGTGAATTCTTCTTTCTTTGTCAGTCCTTGTGAGAGCATTCAGTCCTAGTGAGATTTACCATGTGTAATTATAAGCTGTTTTTACTCTTAAAGGAGAATCAGAACTTAGGATGCTTATTTGTAGAGTTGGAAAGAATCCATTTTGTACCTGTCTTTTATAGGTGACATATATATGACATTAAAAAAAAAAAAAACAGTTCTGACAGAAACAAATTCTGACTCAAAAATAAGGAAGTGGGCATTTTGCTCCTTAAGTAATTTCATTTGGAATATTGTGGTTGTGAAACATTATTTTCATTCATCACCATTTCAGCCATCTCCTTTTAGTGGTGTGTGAAACTTCAGAGATTGGTATGTGGTGAAGGATTGTTTTTTAGAGTTATTTTCTTTTTGGATTGTTTGACCTATAATCCCTTGGATTTCCCCCATAAATTTAAATTAACTTGAGAATTTTGTATATGTATGGATATGCCATATATATATTTAGTAAGTGTACTCTAATATGAAAAATTTAAAGGAATCGTTAAAATATTTTAATCCTCTATGTGAATAAAAAATTCCCAGGCTCGAACAAAACCATGTCAGATTATGTCTAATTTGTTTGCAAAGGCCAAGCTGGACTCCTTACTTTCTGCTTATGCTTTAATGAGCTGGGCTAGTTTTCTCTTGTGTTTATTATTTTAAATGTTTGAAGCTTGACGTGAATGGGAGGAATACTAAAATTCAAAGCACATCTATATGACAGAAGACATCATTTATCTCTTGCTTTTAATAAACGTTGTTTGGAGACGTTTCGAAGTTTAAGACATGTTACTAATAATACATGTCCTGCCAAATATTTTTTTATCTTTAGTCTATGGTATTGGAATGGTTTTTCTCAAGGTGTGATTACTTCTCCTGGTTGTGCTTTTGGATGGTAGAATAAGGCATCTGTGGAAAAATAGGAAGTGAGCAAATTGCCACGCGGTGTGACCTCATTTTGGAACACATCTTGAAAACGTATTTCATGCTTTCTGAGCGCAGAGACAATGGATTGTGGTTTGGGGTCCTCTTAACTGACCTTTCGCTTGGAGAGAAACGTGGGCTGCTTCCTCTGATCATCAGCTCCTCTGAGAGTGAGAAAGAGGCTGTTAGGATGTGAACGCTGCAGCTAAGCGGACAGGCTGCCTTACCCCTGATATTATGTCTAAAAATACATCCTCGGAGAGGCAGGCATATGCTTGCGCCTCGGTATGGAGGAGCTCTCGCCTGTGTTCCTTGCTATACCCATCTAGATGCTGGAGTGAGAGATTAAATTATCCCAGAAGCCCTGCCCGTTTTCGATTTGCCATTGTCTCTGCTTCTTCACCGCCTGTGAATGGGGACCCTCGATGCAGGGCTTTCAGAGACCTGCCGGTGCTGATGGGGTCTGTGACTCGCCGCCAGCGCCTTCTCCTTCCGTTTTGCTCTGTCCCAGTCATGCTTTTCTTGCCTTTTTGGGAGGAAGAGAGCACGGGGCCAGGGTTGCAGTTGCACATTTCAACTCCGTTGTCACTGCTGTGGCTGTTACTCCCCTCAGCAAGAGCCAAGGAGCAAACAGGACGGTGGGTCACCTCGCCAGCTATTTAGCACCGTTCCCCTTCCCCTCTCAACATGGTTAGGATTTTTTTCTGTCTTAAGTGACAGGGTTTGAAGGGTGGCGGTGGCGTGTGGGGTGGGGGTGGGGTTCCTGAGCCTCCCTCTCTACCGGCTGTATCTTGTTAGGGACCTGTTTTCTCCTGATTTCTACCACCTCTCCTCATTTTGAAAGCTTGCTAGATTCTCCATCCCTGTCCCTGCAACTCAGTTTTTAGGGTCTGTTGTTGGAGTTTTCTCTTTGAGTGTTATCTCCAAATTTCTCAGCTTCTGTAGTTGCGTCAGAGGTTAAAAGGGGTAAAATGATTGTTGGAATCATTTTGTCCAGGAAGAAGGAAAGCAGGATCGCTTTTTAGAGTGACAGTGCTTAAGAAGAGGGATCCATAGGAGAGGGAAGTAAGGTGGATCTTTTGCAGCCCTTGCCACAGCTTGGCTGTAAATGCATGTCTTCAGGGAGACTTTCTGTCTTATTTACAGAGTTAGGAAAATATATTAACCTTCAAGATATCTCCCATACCTTATTAGAAAATAATTTCAATTCTAACAACAAGTGCTGAGGAAAGAAATGCAGCTTTTTATGCAACAGAAAAGAAGGGCAAAATCACAGATCACATCAGAAACTAAGTACACCATTCCCTTTGCAATGATCGGTATTCAAAAGTGAGTAAGATCAGCTGCTACTTATTCCTCCCTCTTTCTTTTGTATATTCAAGTTAACAGTATTTTGATGGCCTTGAAAACTGAAGGGCAAAGCCTTGTTTTTCAAAAGGGTTGATTTTTTGAGGTTTCTGCAAAATGAGATAAAAGAATTCTTTATATTGTTTCAGATGGTTATCAGGATATATCTAGTGCAGGTTACAACAGATACATCCAATGTAAGCTGGTATTCACAACGTGTGCAGTTAACAAATACACACACACACACACACACACATGCATGCTTATACACACTCCAGAAGAAACCCACCTAATGTTAAATAAAATCCAGACTTGAATTTAAACCAAAATAGTTTCATCTATTGTGGAGAAGAATTAGCCTTCTTATATGCTTTTCTATGGCTGAATACTTCCTTCTCCTTTCATCATTATTTTATTAGTTTCTTTCATAAAAGCCACTGAAATGGACAAAGAACTCTGTAGTTAATTTAAGTTCTGGTGGCAGTTCATTAAAATGGGAGCATGGATCAAATATGTCATAAACTCTTATCTGTCACCTGGTATTTCCTTTCAGTTCAGCTTAATACATTTTATTTCCACTAATGCCAAAGAAACATATATGCCTTTAGACACTCGGTACCTAATTATGCAGCTGGATACATTAATAGCCTGTAATATTACATAGGTTTGAGCGTTAAACAGGAAAAGGCACTGTTATTCATAGCCAGCAAGTTCCCAGGATCCAGCAAGGTCCCGGTGCTGGAGTATTTGCTTGTCTTTCTACCTTTGTTCCTTAAGAGGCGGTGAAGGTCTCAGCTATTGCTAATTGATAGTTGTAGTAACCGCTATAGGCTCCTTAGATCAGAATTGCATGCAGAGATGAGTCTTGATTCAAACCCTAAGGAATGCACACTCTCACTTACTTACATGGGCAGAAAGTCTTCATACTAACAGAGGTGTGATGGAGACTGCAGGACATAGAAGAGAGGGAGAGAAAGAGGGGGTGGGGGGATATGGCTGACAGCAAGTAGACCCCTGCAAATAGTTCTAAAATGCATGTGCAAATGCAGAAGCCTTCAGAACCATCCAACAATTCAGACACCCTTTTTTATTTCTTCTCTGCGGGACACCTCCACCCAGACTATTCACACACACACACACACACACACACACAAACAAACAAACAAACAAACAAAACAGGAAAAGGTGAGAGCGCTGCCATCTTAGCTCAGAATTCATGTGATTTCCTTTTTTCCCCCCTGCCTTGTATTCCTCCATCCATTGTCCACGCAACCGATGGCAGCCGCCCTTGCTCTTGAATGCAAGTGTCACAGCAGGAGCAGAAAGAGGGTTGAGGGAAGGCTTTGTCAAAGCTACCGTTGTCTACTGTTTCTTTGCTTTCACCGCTCTGCTTTTTTTTTTTTTTTTTCCTGAGGCTCTCCCTTACTAGTGGCCTCTGTGCAGGAGGAGGGAGAAATTTCAAGAGTTAGAAGAGTAGTAGAGGATAGCCGTTTTTCTTGCACACTGTTTTGATAAACAGCTCAGCGATACGTTCCTGGAAATTAGGAAATACAGCAAGAGTGGGAGGTTCTGGTGGGACAGTGAGGGGGCGGGGGTCTTTGGAGATTGCTCCAGCCTAGATGACAAGGGCAGTTTCTTTGCAAGCACTTTCGTGGTTGTATTTGTTTCCTGCTGCATTTTCAGTTTTAAAAAATCATGAGAAAAGTCTCATTCCTCTCTCAGGTTTTCCATTTGTTTATTTTTTGTTCGGCTCAACAACTGGATGGAAATTTTAAGCCAGGCCAGATCTGCTGTTTGTGATTTGCTCAAATGTTGAAATCAGTTCAGCCTGAATTGGTAGTTGTCTTTTTCAGATCATTTAAGCTTGCACGTGAGATTTGTTTGGTAACTTTCCAATGTACGTTACAAAAAATGGTTTTGACTATCATTTGTATGGCTATAAATCTTAGGGTTATGCTGTTTTTCACCTAAACTAGCCATAGCTGTTCTTTGGGGTGACATTTATGCACAAATGATTCTCTTCTATGATCTGGCCAACTCCTCTGATAAATCTCAAAGCTGCCAAAGGGTACAGTGGCACACTCTCAAAATAGATTTTTAGGAGAGTATTTCAGATGGGCATTTGACATAAGCGTGAAAATACTGGGACTTTTTCTCAGTGACTTTAACGTCATATAATTTGTATTTCTTCAAATAAATAAAAGTGATTAAAACTGATTCTATATAGAAGGAATCAGAAGGCAGATTAAATTTGAATTCCATTTTCCAAAACTTTTGCTAAAAAACAAACACATTTGCAAATTTTATAAGCTTACTTTTAGCTTAGAAAAATCATATACCTATATTAGTTCTCCATAGTTTTTTTTTCCTTCTAAATACTGTACTACCTAGAAAAAAAGTTATTCTAAGTTGATAATTTTTTTCTCAAGCCATCTAACTTCTGGCATGAGCCCAGCACTCCTGATTATTGTCAGAATTTGCTAAGATTCAGCATTTCAATTCCAAAATGTATTTTAAGTCAAAAGGGGGATATATCTGCATGCAAAGGAAGAAGTTTTTTCTTTTGAGGAGCCATTCCATTTTATGACACATGCTGTTGGGTTGATGTTCAGTATGAGCTCATGATTTCTTTCTTTTCCAAATAATGATTGTAGTCTGCATGTGAATATAGGGGTAGAATACCTTCTCGGGTCCATAAGAAAACACCCTCAATTGGAAGTATAAGATCTTCACTATTATGAGCAGCCACTTTGGCACCCTGCAAATACATTCTCTTCCTTTCCATTTTCATTGCCTTGATTTAGGGGACTTGGGCCCAGCCACCCTGCCTCCTTCTTTTGTGAAGAGACATTCTGAAATGTCTATAGAAAGCAAACTTCTCCAAGAAATGCAGAGCGGGCCACGGTTTGAATGCAAGTCTGAATTTAATTGTGGCCACCCTGGTAGCACACTGTTTAATTTCCAGCACACATCTACATGAACCTACAGTAACTCTAGGCCAGGAATTGTGAACAAGGAAAATTTATCTGTGATAAAGCATATCTTTTCCAAGGAGTAGTCACTTGGGGTTGATTCAGAAGTCAAATTTAAACAGATGTTTCCATGCCTTTGTGTCCTGGGAAATTGGCATTGCTAATTTGTTCAGAGCAGTTTGGACAGAAAGAAATGGAGAGCTCCAACTTTTGACCAATTCTTCTTTGGTAAAGGGTGAAATGAGGGGAAAATGAGAGATATCGCAAGGCTGGCTAGTACTTCCACTTGAAAATACTAAAGACAAAGAGGTTAATGAAAGGCTCAGTGTCTCTATGACTGAAGTGGTGTATAACCCAGCCCCTTCTGCATGGCAGACAGTGTAATTCTCCACGGAGCTGGGAAGGATGCTCATCCCCATGGGAGAACAGACTTGGAGGGAACCCCATCTCTCAGCCTGTGCCACCTGCAGGTAGCTAATTTCTGCTGGATCAAATTAAAAGGAACAGCTAAGCTTGTGGCCAAGGTCAGTCCCCAGACATTTTAAAGGAACAGGTTCAAGTTCAACCATTAATCCAAATATTTCACAATATGGTTGTTCCAGTTGATATAAAACTTCCAAATCATGCAGAAGCCCCAACATGGGCTTTTCTTGAAAATGGAAACCCTACCTCTAATATTATACGTATTGAGCACAGTGTGATCAAAATATTATTTGTGCCTTAAATCTCCTGGGCCCTAAAAATACAAACATCTGTAAAAACTAAAGGGAAAAATAGCATCTTTGGCATGTTAGAAGAACAACTTAACCAAGTATCAAGCAAAAGGTCACAGGTGTGTGTATATGGAAGATAGGATATAGCTCTTCTACGTCTCTTCACCCATATGCCCCCAGGCTGATTTAAAATAACCACTAAAATGGCAGGGTATGGTCCAAAATACAAAACTCATTTTCAGTCCTCTCATTCATTGAAAACAGTTTCTTTTTCAAAAGCGTTTACTCCATTGAGACGCTACAGTTTAGTAGCAGACATACCTTTCAAGGGTTTATTGCTTTGTAAACTCTTTTAGATTTGTATTTTCCCCTCCAAATTGGGAGAACAAAGTGGAGCTGCCCCTTTTTAAGTAGATAGCACACCTTCCCCTACCTAACTGTATGAGACCTTCATAGAGAAAATGCTATTTAACTTCCTTTGCAGTGTAGGGTTCCTAGTCCTCAAAAGAAATACGACACACATTAGCACTGGACAGAGTCTTCATTTTGCTAATCAACCAGCACAACAAACTGTCCTTGTGATATTTGGGGAAGCAAACAGAAAGCTCCTAATAGTTTGGTAAATTAGCAAAGAGGTGGCATTTGGATATGGTGTTACATGTTCAAGGAGTTGTGTTTTAAAATAAGTGGATCTGAAAAATGAGGATTCCATCAATAGAGGGATGCTTTGATGCAGCTCTATTGTCTCCCCAGATTTATTTTTCTAAGTCAGGGGGCATGTAGGCACTAGTCCATTTGTATAAACTTGCTAGGCTAACTGTACATGTTTAGGATTTCCTTAAAAAATAATTATCTTATTTTGACAGTTGGTGTTTTAAGGATAGCATAAAACTCCCAAGAATATTCTAAGAGAAATGATGTGATAATCCAGGGCTGGATTTTTTTCCATATTCATTTAATGTAAAATTCTATGGAAGAGAAACAGTGATGATTTGGCAACAATTCCTCCTCTACTCGTTTCTCTGAGTGTAGATCTGGAAGGGTGGGAGAGGAAGTGTAAAATGCCTACCCCAAAACTGCTAACAAGAAAGTTTGTGGGAGGGTATTAAAAGGGAATCTAACAAGGAACTATCTTCAATATCCTGTAATAAACCATAATGGAAAAGAATATGAGAAAGAATATATGTATTACTGAATCACTTTGCTGTACAGCAGAAATTAACACATTTTAAATCAACTGTATACTTCAATAAAATAAATTTAAAAAAATAAAAAAGAATCTAAGATTAGGCTTCCTTCAAAAAGTGAGCGATTTTGTAATGCCTCTCTAACCTTCAGTCCCTTTACCTAGTCCCCATCCCTTCGGGTGTTCTTATCCCCACACTTGCCCCGGCCACTGGCAAGGTAGACCTAAAGTAAAGCCCAGCAGGAATCACAAGTGCCTTGACCCCAGTGAAAGCAGCTCACCGAAGCATAAATCAAGAACTCATAGAATAATTGTTCAACCTTTTGGAGGAAACAGGTTACTGTTAACTGCTGCAAAATCTTTTCCCAAAAAGCTAAAGTCATTTGACTGTCACAATCTAATTCATCTTCATACCTTTGAAAGAGTTTTGTTATTTTTTTTCCCCTGACATAAGGGGAAAAAAAATAAGGGGACACTGAGGACCAAAGGGAGTTTTGGCTTATCCAGCGTTAAAAAACACATGGTGCTGAATCCCGAGACAAAGACCTGATCTTCCTAGCTCAGCTCCTTGTGCTAGCATGCATCACTTTTCAAGGACACACTTGAGACCTCAGAGGAATTCAGTGGCTGCTCTGGGTTGGTTGGTGGGGCCCTACTGCCTTTAAGAAGTTAACAATCAAAAGGAAAAGTTGTTTCGATATGATGCACTTGGCTGGAACCAATTTCCTGGTAGAGAGAATCAACCCTTTTGCCCACTTGAGACATTTTGAATAATTTAGAGCTTTCTTTACACATAAAGCATTAACCAGGTAGGACCTATGGACATTAAGACGGTTAATGCTAGAAGTGTTGAAACTTCTCAAAATGTTTGTTTCTTTTCACTCCTTGCAAATCTGAGAAATGATCTGAAATGGCAACTCAAGTCTGTAGCGTGGTGATCTTAACTGAGACCTGTCCTTTCTATATTAGGACTCGTTATTTTGGATATTCTAGACCACTCCATGTTATACAAATGAACTTCAGTTGTAGGGATAATCAGTCAGAATCATTTAAGCCCAGACCAATCTTTTTTTCTAGTGTCAGATTTCACAAAAGTAGTCTGTTGCCTCAGTTCTTGATTTCATTTCGTTCTTCTTGATGGAGCCTTAAAATACTGCATTGCAGCTAATCATACAAATGACCTCACTGCAGAAAGAAAATGATCTATCCTAGATCATAGAATTTTAGAGTAATCATGATTCTGGGGACATTTAAATACAGTGATAAAATGTGAATTAAAGTTCACTTATATCCTGTGTCAGGGTCATTATTTTCTGCGTCCAAGTAATTTCATACCTAAACCTACCTGGAAGAAACTAAAATTTTTTGACATCTCTGCTATTGTGATATATGATGATGGTGGCCATGCTTTGCATCCCTCCTCCCAGTTGATGTGCTATGATCAATGTTGAGCTTGTTCTTTTTATTTAACTCAAGTTAGTGTAATTTCCCAACTTCTAGGAAAGCTGTTTCCTCATTGGTTGCTCATTACCTAACTTAATGTTTTGGATGATGGTGTCAGCTAAGCTGTGCCCAGGCATTCAAGAATCGTTGGGTAATTTATAAACTTGTAGAAGCATATTTGTGTTATTTTACTTAAACAGTGGAGAAAAAGAGAGCTTTTGTCATGTTTGTGCTTTCTAAAAGCATGGTAATTATTATTACTGCCTAAAATAAAACCTACCACACAGTGTCTTCCTAACTTTTATTTTAATAATAATGTGAGATTAGATTTATTTTCATAAATATCATGATATTTTAGTTTAGTTTTTAAAAACAAAATTCCAAAACCCTTCAGTTGTGGATAAAGCAATGTTTTTCATTATCCAGTAGGCCTATGTATTATGAATGCATTGAACAGTGATCCAACCCTCAGCTTTGTTGGACTAGAGCTTATCACATAAGTAGACATTATTTTTACTCCTGGTTGAAGGTTAGTATGGCACATGCCATTCTGGTGAACACATCAGGACAACTGGAGAGGAGGGAGATGGCCGGTCCAGAGAAATAAGCTGGGAATTGGAAAGTGACAGATGCAGCCTTTCTAGTGATGTGACAAACCATGCTGAAAAGCAGGATATATACAGGATGACGGTTGGAGTTGGGGGATGGCCACTGAAAGACTAAATCCCTCCTTTCCTGGAAACACAGCCGAGAGGGACACTGCATCCTCTCAAGGCAGGCCTAAACTTATTCAGGAATATTCAATAAGAATGTGTTCATGGACAAATATTTTGTTGAATGTTTGCTGTCAGTCCAGGACTGGAGGAGATGTTGTTGAAATTGTGAGAAGGGTAAAAGATGCAGCGAGGGTCCTTGAAGAGCTTATCATCTGGAAAGAAATCACCAGTAAATTCAGTTCAGTTATTCCAGAACCTTGGTGGGTGGAACTCTTTGTCAGGCACTGTGCAGCATGCTACAGGGCAGAAAAAGATAAAGACATAGTTCCCAGCCTTAGTGTACTTACACTCTTAGGTAAGGATATGAACTCAGAAACAGGCTTTTGCAGTAGAAGGTGGTATTGGCAGTGTGCTGTGGTGGCAGAAGGAAGTCACTGCTGCTGCTTAGAGCTGGTAAATGCTTACTGAGGGGACACTATCTAATCTGGGTCTTTTTTTTTTAAATTTTTGTTGGAGGATAGTTGATTTACAATGTTGTGTTAATTTCAGGTGTACAGCACAGTGAATCAGTTATACCTATATCCACTTTTTTTTTTTAGATTCTTTTCCCATAGAGGTCATTACAGAGTATTGAATAGAGTTCCCTGTCCTATACAGCAGGTTCTTACTAGTTATCTGATATTTGGTAGTGTGTTTATGTCAATCCCAGTCTCCCAATTTATCCCTCCCCCGCTTATCCCCTGGCAACCATAGTTTGTTTTTTACATCCGTGATAATCTGGATCTTGACTGAAATGTTAATTAAGTGCCCAGTAAGATTCCAGATTCTTCCTTGAGGCTGCGGATTCAAAGAAGGATAAGATGGTGTCTGTCTTTGAGGAGTTCACGGTCTAAATTAGAAGACAAACGGGTTATGAACCCCCCCCCCCGCCCGACACACACACAGAGTAGAATAGGGTGTAACTATAACAGAGGTATAAACAGTTACTTAGGGGACCACAGGAGGGACCCGTATCCTATTGGAGGGAGTCAAGAAAGATGGCCTACCTGAGCTGTTACTCAACAGATGAGCACTGTGAATAGAATGAGATGAAGGTGTAGAGAAGGGAATAACTAACTCTGCCTGGAAGAGGGTGAAAATTGGTGAAGACTTTGTGGGGGAGATGGCATTAGTCTGGACATTGAAAGTCAAGTGGATTTTCCCAGGTAGGGGTAGACAAGAACAGAAGGGAATCCCAAGAAGATGAGGTGGCGTGAATCAAGACCCGGGGTTGTGGAAGGGTGTGGTATGTCTAGAGGTACAAGGTCAAGTTTGGTTTGGCTAGAACCCATGGGGCATGGAAGGAATGGGGGGAAACCCAGTCAGGAAAGTGGCCGGTAACCAGAACGTGAAAGCCAGACTGAAAATCTCTTGTTTGTTTGCTTGTTTCTGAGAGGTAGTGAGGAGCCATTATAATTGGAGGTTTTGAAAAGTAATTTGGGCAGTAGAGGGGGAAGGGATTGGAGAGGAGAAAGGTTAAAACAGTGGTTCTCAGCAGTGATGGGCAGTGTATCAGAATAACCTGGGAAGTTTTGCAGGATACACAAGCCCAGTTTTTTCCTTAGTCTTCTGTCTTTTCCCTCCCCCGAGTTTCTGATGGCATATGAGGCGATGGGAAGGTAAATAGGGGTATTTTGAAAAAGCCTGGGGGGTGATACTGATACATTCTGCCCTCTGCTATTGCATGACTCTTACTCTTAAGTCAAGAGATGCTCCAGGAGGGCTGAGAAGATGGAGATGAGAAAGGCTGATTTGAGGGATGCGTGAGAGTTGGAATTAATAGGATGGATTGGAGGAGGCTATGGTGAAGAAACATGAAAAATACTTAGGTATCTAGTGCAAGCAACTGAGAAACTATAGACTGAAACGAGCCCACAAAGAGGAGGTTTGACAAGATTGTGGATTCTACTTGAAGTATGTAGAATTTGAGGTCTCTGGAGGCATTTGGTAACATGTAAGCTGGAGTTCAGGAGAGTTTAAACCACACACACCCAAGTCAATTATGCAGCAGTAGAAAACACCACATCAGTGTTTTTAAAAAGGCAACAGAAAACCAGAGACAAGGGAGATTGTGTTGGCTGGAGCAGACAGGTACGTCTTTGTGGAAAAGTGGAATATGAGTTGCATCTCAAGGCATTAATAGAAAATTCAACTTCAAGCGATGAAGAGATTAAAAATGGAGATTATGTGCCAAAAAGTATGGGGTAAGAAGAAAAATGCTGTTTCAAAAGGGCAGGACAGTAATATAAATGACTTAATAATAAAACCTAATATACCCTCATTTATTTTTCACTCCTAGAAGGAGCCATTATTATTCACAATTTATAGATGAAGAAATGGGTTCAGAGAGGTTAAACAAATGACCCACATGAGGCCAAGTGGAACAGTGGATCCTTTACCCTAGACTCTTGTTGTGATCCGTGAGGTTATGTGTCCTTAAAGGCAGTGTTCATTTCTTATATGTTGTCAAATACCTCCTGGCTAATGTGTAGCCTGAAAATAGAGTAGACCTGCAAAAGATATCTGTTGAATTACAGAAACGAATCAGTTCTTTTGTGCATCAGTTTATAGTTACTTGCCATCTACACTTAAGACTAAATGTGGCATGTAACGTTATAGGACTGAACATTACCTTAGTAATTTTCCAATCCAACCAGCTCACTTTATAGAGGAGGAAATTCACGCTCAAGAAAGGAAGTGACGTACCTGAAACCTCACACCCAGTTATTAGCAGAGCTGAGCCAGTACCTTGACCTCGATTTCTGTACCCAAGGCTGTTCTCTTGTAACATTCCATCCCAGGGAACCATAACACTTCTCCCTCTTCTGAGCTCTCCAGAGCTCGAGGGAAATGAAAAACGTGGATAGGACATAAGAGGTGATTTGATAGGTGAGAACTTTGACTGTCTTTGTAGCCATCCCATCCAATCTTGCATTTAATGGCATGAATAAGAGAAGGCTGACACAGAAATCAGACACAGGAAGTAATGAGCAATTTGGATGAGAAAAGAACAAGCGTAACAGTGACAAACAAAGCTTAAGTGAGGTAGAGACTTCTTCCACGTGTTGTCATGGAATGCTGTGGAGTCACCTGTGTTTTGTTATCTTTTAAGTGCAAAACATGGTCTCACCTACCCAGGACAGATGAGAAGAAATACCATCCCAGGCTAGAGAACTGATGAGCGAGCGGTGCAAGGCAGGATGGAAAGGGTCCAGGGCTGGGATTCAGGACCCCTGGGGATGCTCATGAGCTGTGTGATTTGGGGGACTTTGCTCTTTCAGGTTTCTTGTCTGTGAACGGGAGGGTTAGATTAGGTCTGTCTAGCTTTTGTCTGTCACTGGAGCTCTCAGCTAAACCTCTGCCCACAGCTGACGAGCCCCTCCTTGCCAGCGAGTGGGTTGGGGCAGTGACTTGGGGCGGCTCTGCAGTGTCATGGATGTGGGCTCCTAGGGCTGAGCAGAACCCCTGGGGCTGCAGGAGCATTGAGCGTCAGCCTCTGCGCTCAGTCAACACCATGTGGGTCCCCTTGGCTCCTCTGTTACCTTCAACTTGAGCTGCTGGTATTCAGCGGAAACCCCACCTCAACCAGTCAGCAGCGGGGAGCCCCGTCTTCTCACCTGATCCCCGGCAGCCTGTCCCCGGGGGCTCAACTCTGCTTCTGGGCCTCTGCCCTTTACCTACATTCTGAATAAGGACCATTGCTAGATCTCACTCTTTATCTACGTATCCCATCCTGCCTCTCGAGTTCTACCCCTTTGATTTTTTTTATGGCTCTTTTTTTTTTTTTTTTTTTTTTTTTTGTGGTACGCGGGCTTCTCACTGCTGTGGCCTCTCCCGTTGCGGAGCACAGGCTCCGGACGCGCAGGCTCAGCGGCCATGGCGCACGGGCCCAGCCGCTCCGCGGCATGTGGGATCTTCCCAAATCGGGGCACGAACCCGTGTCCCCTGCATCGGCAGGTGGACTCTCAACCACTGCGCCACCAGGGAAGCCCCTATGGCTCTTTTTTTTTCTTTTTAAAAATTTATTTTTTAAATTAACCTGCAGTGAAACTGACTTGCTTGCACAGTCATATGAATTTTAACACATATACACGTTCATGTAATCATCACCAAACGCAGGGCACAGAGCAGTTACATCAACTGCAGAAAATTCTTTCATGCTCTTCCTTCGTAGTCACCGCCTCCCCTCACCCCCAGTCCCTGGCAGTGCTGAGACGTTGAACATGTTGTACAAATGGAATCATGCAGTGGAACTTTTTCTTGAGAATGGCTTCTTTCACTCAACCTTCGAGGTTCATTAGTGTTGTTGTATGTATCCATAATTTGTCCTTTTTAAATTGCTGAGTGATTTTCCAGTGTATGGATGTAACACGTTTGGTTTATCCATTCACTGGCAGAAGGACATTTGGATGGTTCCCAGTTTGGGGTGGTTCTATATAGAGCTGCTATAAATATCCATGTACAGGTGTTTGTGTAAACATAAGTTTTCCCTTCTCTGGGGTAAATACTGAGAAGTCACAGTGCTGGCTTGACCCCCTTAATTTTGACCACTTCCCACTTTTTTTTTTTTTTTTTTTTTTTTTTGCGGTACACAGGCCTCTTACTGTTGTGGCCTCTCCTGTGGCAGAGCACAGGCTCTGGACGCGCAGGCTCAGTGGCCATGGCTCACGGGCCCAGCCGCTCCGCGGCATGTGGGATCTTCCCGAACCGGGGCACAAACCCGCATCCACTGCATTGGCAGGCAGACTCTCAACCACTGCGCCACCAGGGAAGCCCGATCACTTCCCACTCTTGAACTAGGTTTGCCCCTCTTGTTGGATTTCTGATACTGGACTCACTCTGCTGCCTTCCCTCTTCCTCAGATGAGCGGGCCCATCTACCAGTGCATTTCTGGTTCCATCTCTTCCCTCCCCTGGTCCTCCTCTTTCTGGCTAGGACCTTCCAGCACATAATAAAACTGGAGCCCATTTTGATTAATCTAAATCTTTTCCGGCTCTGAATTTGTGGTGATTTGGATTATTGCACCAGTTTTGTAGTGCCCTCTGCTGGCTGATTCACAAAGCTGGCTTTAGGCCTATGCTAGGGGAGAACTTGTAGGTGCCGTGGGAAAAAGAAAAATAATTGGGAAGGGACGTGGTTGTGGCGAACTAACATTGTCGTGACAGCCTGACGGGGACTCTTCCTGTATTTGATGCTACACATATAGAGAAATGCTGTAATATTTTTGTGGAACCCTACAATATTGTGCCTGTCTTCTCAATTGTGGGCAAAGATGGGCTGTCTGGAAAGCTGGACTCAGCCTGGAGCCTGTTACCCAGATTGCTATTTTGTGAAGATATCCGCATACAAATGACTCAGATCTAAACATTCAAAAATGCTCTTGGAGGGCCATCTGGTTCTTGTTGGTTCTAAAAGCCTCATTCAGCCTGGTAGATGGATCCAGTACAAAAGATAGTGAGGGCTCTTCATTCAGGTTTAAATAGGTTCCACTGACCAAGAAGAGAAGCAGCCTTTTAAAAATAGCTGATACTGATGCTCCCAGAGCCGGAGGATGATGATTCTGCCTCGTAGGTCAGCGGGAGTCTGATAAATACTTAATTGATGATCATGCACTTGCATGGAGGCTTTGGAACACACGCACACACACACACACACTCACACACACACAGAAACACAATTTGGTATCATCATGGAACGCGTGATAATTTGTTTGGTATCTGAAACAGGCTGGGAATTAGGCTGACCCAGCATGTCAGGCAGTGAGGTCTGTCCGAACCTCGGGATCCTCGTGATGTGTCATATTTAATTCGTGAAGACAGCGCTGCCAGCCTTGCCGTTTGAATGGTGGTGCTGATGGATTTGCCATTTGCACTCGCTAGCTACTGGCCTTTCTGATCAAAGGTATGGCCATACATTCTGTGACCAAGGATCAGGGAGTGTCTCCTCTCTGGGAGGCTGACAGGCTTGGAAAGGGAGGGAATCCTGTGCTCTCAGCCGCAGCTTTGCGCTCCGACCAATTCCAGACACAGACTGGGCATCTAGGGAGAGGGATGCTGGGTACCGGGGAACGTGAATTTGAGGCAGCCGCATCAGCAAGCAAAACGCATGACATGGCGCTCGCTCCTTGATTAACCTTTTGTTTCTCTGAGCTTTACCTTTCTCATCTGAAAGTGGCACAAGGGGAGGTGTGCTGGTGCTTGTGCTTTCTTTAGTTTATGCAGACAAAACCACAGTATCTCCTGTATTACGACGGTGTAATTGATACTTTAATGCTTTCTCACAGCTGAGGATGTCAAGTTATTGGAAGCAGGGATTGCATCTTACTTCTCTATACCCGCCAGCTCAGCACAGCACTTGGCCCAAAGAAGAGACAAAAAAGGGAGATTGGTAAATGCTGTGGGTAGAGGTGTGGCTTTTTAAGGGCATCCATGAGTTTCATGAAGTTTATAAATGTTGGAACTTTGGGAAAATCATTTCACCTTTGCCTTGGGTAATTTGTCTTTCTCGTGTGCCCTCTCAGTAGAGATGCTGGTGTTCCACATTGGACTCATCTCTCCAGGACGGTAGCGCTCCAGGAAAAATTCCCTACTCAAGGGGAACCGAGAGCCTGGAGGATCTCTTAGAAAGAAACTGGTAAGTCCTTACCAGCCATTTTCTAAACAAATAACTACAGAGTTCACCTCAGTATCCGCTGTCCTCCTCTGAGAACACCAAGCAAAAGCTCTTAACAGTCAAGAGTAAAAGTTAATGATTTGGAACTTTTTCATTTGTCCTACTATGTCTCTCCTCTGACAATGGCACTTAAAATGATTTCTAGCTGTTAATGGAGAAATTTTGCGTGATCGGTTTTTATAAACCATCTGGTGAGGCTTATGGTCTGCAAGGAAGACTTGGCAGGACTCTGCAGGTGATCAGCTTTCTTCCACACGGGGTCCCCTCTTCTGTCAGTGTTCCACACTTTCACAGAGTCTTAATAATTTTGCGAGTGGTTTCTATTGGACCCTAAACCTAGCCTGGTCTCTTGCCATGTAGCTGGGGCACCAGAGACTTAAGTTACCTCCTGATGAGTTTACTGATGATGGTGACTGCAGTGCCTGTATTTTTAAAAATTCGGTAAAATACATATAGTATAAAAATTACCATCTTAACCATTTTTAGGTGTTCAGCTCAGGGGTATTAACGTTACCATCATCACGGTCCGTTCACAGAAATGTTTTCATCTCACAGAAGTGAAACTCTGCACTCGTGGATCAATAACTGCCCATTCCTCCCTCTCCTGCCCTGGCAACTGTCATTCTACTTTCTGCCTCTGTAAATGACAGGTGCTCTAAGTACTTCATAGAACTGGAATCATATAGTATTTGGATTTTTGGTGACTGGATTATTTCCCTTAGCATACTGTCCTCAAGGTTCATCCATATTGCAGTGTGTATCAGAACTTCCTTCTTTCTTGAAGTTCAGTAATATTCCATTGTATGTATATATCACATTTTTTTTTCATCCATTCATCTGTTGATGGACACTTGGATCACTTCCACCTTTCGGTTATCGTGGAAAATTCTGCCATAAGCACAGATGTACAAGTATCTCTTTAAGACCCTATTTTCAATTCTTTTGGGCATGTACCCAGAAGTGAGATTGTGAAATCAAATGGTAGTTCTATTTTTAAGTTTCGGAGGCACCATCACGCTGTTTCCCACACTGGCTGCATCGTTTTACATTCCGCCAACAGTGTGCAAGAGTTTTGATTTCTCCGCATCTTTTCTAACACTTAAACTTTCTGTTTTTTTGATAGTATCCATTCTAATGGGTGTGAGGTGGTATTTCATTGGAGTTTTGATTTGCATTTCCCTGATGATTAGTGATGTTGATCATCCTTTCATGTGCTTATCTGCCATTTGTGTGTCATCTTTAGAGAAATGCCTATTCAAGTCCTTTGCCCATTTTTGAACCGAGTTCTTTGTTTTGTGGTTGAATTGGAGGAGTTCTTTATATATTCTGTGTCCCTTATCAGATACACAATTTGTAAATATTTTTCTCCATTCAGTGGGTTGCCTTTTCACTCTGTTAATCATGTCATTTAATGCATAGAAGTTTTAAATTTTGATGTAGTCCAATTTATCTCTTTTTTTTCTTTATCTGTTTGGCTTTTAATGTTACATCCAAGAAGTCATTGCCAAATCCTGTTTCGAAACTTTTCCCCTACATTTTCTTCTAAGAGTTTTACAGTTTTCAGTCTTACATTTAGGTCTTTGATGTATTTTCTGCAGTGCTTGTTTTTACCCCTTCCTAGACACTGAATTTCTTGAGCACAGAGACTGTGGCTGTTCATCTTTTTATTCTTAGCACTTAGAATATACCTGGCACATAGTAGGTGCTCAGTAAATTATAGTTGAATGCAACAACTTTATCAGACATGATGAGACTAAATCAAAGACTATATTTATAGTGATTTGCCATTTCCATAATAATAATTATAGCAGACTGTCTTGGGGACCCAAAAAGAAATCTCTGAAATAAAAAAAAATGTCATACTGGTTTCAAGGGCTTTTTGGCATTTTATGTATTTATGTTTTCCTGAGGATGTTTAATGGCATATTTGAATATTTGTCACACTAATTGTGTTCTCATCCCACTTGACCCCTAGTGCCTTTCCCATGAGCTGTATGCGCCGTGAGCCTCCATCATGATGAAAATGATTGGTCAAGGTTGTTCTGCCATGCACGTGGGTCCCTGAAACCCTGCATCAGCCAGTGGAGGAGGTGGGCACTGGATTGCTAGCTGGCCTTGGGAAACTTATTCCACACCTCTGTGTCTCCCTTAGTTTCCTCATTTATAAAATGAGAGTGTGTACAAGTTTCCTTCTAGTTCTAAAATGATGAAAGTTTAGGTATTGGTGATTGATAGGACATTTCAAATAGGAGTAGAAATTCAGCCACTTCTGGGAAGAAATAAAGACAAGATTCACCCCCATCCGGCCTCTCCCCGAGAACCTTCCTGCCTCAGAAACGACCTGAGAGTTGGGTAGAGAGACCGCTGTGCCACCTTTGCAGTTATGTTCCTGCTCATGCCACATGTGAAGGCAGGGAGGGCAGGGGCTGAGTTGAAAACAAAATTCCTATTATAGTTGTTGTTGTTGTTATTGAATCAAGGACGTCTTCTCTGCATCTCAGCCATTCCAGAGCCAGTTGTCGTGTGCCTGTATATGTGTGAGGCACAACCAGCTTGAAAGACAAGAGAGCTCTTGTTTACACTATTAGCTGAAACCACGAGTACCACGCTATACCCCAAACCCCATACATCCCACACGTTTCCTGGGTGGGTTTCTGCCATGGGAGAGGCAGTTACAAGGACAGCCTCCCTGGTGGACACCCCTGCAGGAGGTGGCCTGAGGTGTACCAGTGTCTGGCTCTGAGGCCTGCCTCTGCTGTGGCCATCATTTGACCTTTCTGAGTCTGGGTATTGGGTCATCTTTACGGTGCCAATCAAACAGCAAGGCCTGGCAAGGGCATCAGGGAAATCTGGGTTCGCACCTCTACTATTTCCATCTGAATGAGGTTTGGGAATGTGACTTACCCTCACTGGGAATGGGTTTCTACAAATGTAGGGATTTTATCTGCTGTTTTGCATAGAGAATTGGGTTGTCGAAAGAAGGGGCAAAACTAACTTTTACTGGACACCTTCTGTGTGCTGGGTCCTGTGTCATATGTTTATGTAAATTATCTTGTTTAATGCTCAAATGGCTCCATGAAGGAGCCATTGTTAGACTCCTCTTAGGATGGGAAAATTGGTGCTTGGAGCGTTGAAGTGCCTTGTTCAGAGCCACACAGCTTATACACAGCAGGAACAGGACTCCAACGCACAGCTAAGTGATGTGGGTCTAAAGCCAGCGCCTTCCCTGCATCATTAGACCTGGACATAGAGTAAAGTGAGTGTGTTCTGTCCTAATGGGGGCCCCGTCTCGCCCTCCTTCCTCGGCTCACAGAGCTAATTTGCTTCCCTTCGGGCTTCTGAGAAGGGGAGCTCTCTCAGCCTTTGAGTCTTCTGGCCTTTACCTTTGCTGAAGAGCAGATACCACCTATTTTCCCGAGAAGCCATATTTTCAAGCAAATGAAGTAACTTTTGGTTAAATTTGGGGGGTGGGGCAAAAATGATCCCCAGTACAGAGATCCAAGCACAAGTAAGGTGCCTCTACATGTGCTCCTACCTTGCAGTCATTTCTTTTCCTCCCTCTTCCTTTTTCTAAACGTATTCTTCAAAACCTCGTTTTCCTTGGGGGCCCTGGTAAGTGTGATCGTGTCCAGATTTCCATGCTGGGGCCCGGGGTTCACAAAAGGCCAAGTTGACGTCCATTCTGTGTCTGGCTTATTTGATGCCAGAGGAGCGCTGGGGTCTCCTGAGAAGCCAGGAGAGATTTGCTTCCTGCAGAGGTTTGGATAAGCCCCAGCTAATCTCCATGGCTTCTTAAGGGCACACCTGCTTGTCTGCCAGCCAGCAGCCTCCTCGCTCATTTCCCGTGGGACAGCTGGGGTCAGAGGGCCTCCAGAGAGTCTTTTATCCCCTGCCGAACCACCAGGCCCCCCTCAGCAGCACCTGGGTCCACACAGAAGACTTCCTTTTAGGGGAGGTTGAGACGTCCCTCCCCGAATGGGGTCTGGTGTCCTCTTCCTTCCTTCTAAAAAAGCATTTAATTCAAGCTTTATCATGCATGGCTCAAACTTTATCCCACTGGGGTGAAGCTGATCTGAATTAGTTGCTGGGCTGCTGAGCTGTGAACACATAATAGGTGCTCAGTAAATAAAGATGCTGTCTGATTATGCTCTGCTTGGCATCCAGGAAAGATACACTGTCAGCTTTCCCTGTGTTTCATCCCCGGAACGTAATAGTAACACTGATAATATTAAAACGGCAGAGAATTCAAAAGTCATTTTTGTTTAGCTGTGGAAGTTAGAGGGTCTCTCCTCCCTCTTTTCCCAATGAATATTGCAGAAAGTGAGAATCAAAACAATGGATACTTCCTTTCCTCCCAAGATGGACTCTCCCCTGGACCAGCAGTGGGCACTGTGCCTGCCCTCACCCCATCTTATTCAAGCAAAGTAGACAGCTATATCAATAAACAGCTATATCAAAAGGGATTGAGAAAGAAACTGAGCTTTTCGTTTCTAAAAGTTTAAAATTTTAGTGTCTAGTTTGAGTGGGTATGTGTATGTGCCAAGCTTTTTGTGTAGGTCATCTCAGTAGATCCTCACAGCACCACTTTGAGGTTGGTAGCATCATCCTGATTTTAAAGATGAAGAGACTGAGGTACAGAGAAGGGAAAAGACTTGCTCAGTTTCACCCAATGGTGAAGTCATGGTTCTCGTTCAGATCTGGATGGCTCCCGGGTCCCTGCTCTTTCCCTTTCACTCTGTTTCCCAGGGTTGGAACAATCGTGAATGCATTACATCTGCTCATCTGAGATCCTTTCCCAAATAGCCATTATCCACGAAAGGTTCTTTGGACATGAAAAGCTTCTCACTAAGTCTGGAAATATGGAATCAGCTAACCCAAACCTTCAAGTAATTGGAATGATTCTTGTATATTTCAATTTTAGTTGAAAGAGAGAAAGGAGTGGCAACGCACTTAGTTGAGGAGTTTAGGCAAGGCGTTTACTTCTTGGATGCACATTTATTTCAGTATGATTTTTTTCAGCTCAATAATAATATACCTTCTATTGAACTATGACTTCTAAAGTTTAGAAGGATGACCCAGAGGTGTGGCAAGGGCATACATCATTAAAGAGGACCGAGGAAGAGCATAGAAGGAAAAGAGTACTGATTTTGAAAGTCTTGAGAACATTGGCTTGAAGCCCCATGCAACCCATAGGTCCTGGCTCTAGGCAAATCCATCACTGTAGCCTTCAGTTCCATCAGCTGCTAGGTAGGCATGTAGTGCCTCAAAAGGTTGTTGTGAAAAGTCAATGAAATAGTATGTGTATCAGTCACCTAGTGCAGGGAATGTGCATTGTACCTGCTCAGTAAATGCTAGTTTTCTTCATAAAACAGAAAGTTAATATTTAACCACAAGTAAAACAAAATGGATATTGGTCACTTAGAATTTTTCCATTTTACTATTTGGGTGGCCTCTGTGAAATGGGTCAAGCAGGCTGGGGAGACTCAAGACCATTTCCCTTGGCGAAAGGGCCCTGGGAAATGTGCTCCTGATGTGGAATTTATATCCTGGCAGTCAACTCTCTGGCTCCTGCATTATTCCTGCTTCCATCAGTGTAGGTCCTCACAATGATAGGCCATATATTGAACAACAGCAAATGACAACAAAGATGTCGAGGTCTGAGTAACCCACAGTAGAATTTACCAGTTGATTGCTTTAAGTCAACAACCCAATTTTCTCTAAGCAGACTCAGTCAAGGGAAGCAAATGGTGTAGTACTAGGCTGAAATCTCCTTGCTTTCTACATTTCTCTAGCATCCATTGTTTTATGCCTCCACTCTCTGCCTAAGTATCTCACTCGCCTTCAGAGGTATTTGTTCTTGTTCCTGTGAATCCAGACAGGCCAAGTGTGCGCCAGTAACCCTGACACTCTGAAGAACATGAGGAAGAGAATGGCCTCGAAACATGTTGTATTTGCAGATGAGTCCTTAACACTGGGGTTTAGATTACTGTCTGACTTTATAGGGAGGCAGACCTTGGTGTGAGTCCTTGACTTACTGCTTACAATCTTTGAGCTTTAGTTTCCTTATTAGTCAGATGTATCTGGCTCATGTAATAAGTTCTCAATACATTTAAGTCATTAAATGAAATTTGCTTTCTGTTTATCCTACTGTTAATAACCTCATTTAGCTACATCCCAGTCTCTTCTGAGACTGACGTGTAGTTTATCCCTGTCATTCTAAAAATAGTTCACATTATCAGTGTTTTCTCCTTGGATTGGCCAGATGGGCACTGCACTCTTTGGGGCTTCTCGGTTGAAGTCAACACAGTACTGTAACCATCCCCGGCTCCAGCTTTTTCTTTCCTTGCCCCTCCCTCAGTCTCTCCCCACAAGGACCAGGGGGAGTCCCAGTGACAAGGTCGACATGGCAGATGTAGGGCTTCCATCAGGAGTCCTGCCCGTGGAGGACATTTTATTTAAATTTGCAGTGATTTGCTTCTTACTGCAGATGCTTCTCTTTAGCATTATTGATCTCCTCTTTCTACTGAGCCACGTCAGATGTCTTTGACCCTGGTTTGCACCAGGAGCAGTGGAGGGGCCGCCCGAGACCGTCTGGCATTGTGATTGAATTCAGTTCCTCTTTATGTTTGCATAGGCCTTTTTCATTCTGCCTTGAAATGGGTTGTGCCATTGCAGGTGGGGTCCAGAGTCTGCATCCTTTGTGTCACGCCTCTCAATATAGTAACGACTTCTCTCAGGATCAGAATCTCTTTCCTGGATGGATCAGCCTGTCCCAGGGTGGGAAGGACTCTCAAAGCTTGGGTTTCTTCTCTAGGAAATTGGCCAATATAGTTTCTGAATAAAACTAGGAGGGGTCTGGAGAAGACATTATTTAATGAGCACATATAAACAGAAATGATAGCATGAGATGGGAAGGAAAGGGGAATAAAGACTAAAAGTAGGGACGCCATCTTCTTTCTTTTTTCTTAGAGTTGAAAGTTTTCCTGAGTTATCTCTAGGGCTTTAGTGAGAAAAGAAGTCAGGGGAACTGTTTCTTTACTGTTTTATATGACCCATCCAAAGAACAGCTAAAAATATTAGTCTCCCCAGATCTCTCTGGCCCATCACACTGCCCTGCCCCAGCATGCCACAGCCCGTGAACTCAAGCCCATTTCTTTTCTCTTTTATTCTGGATCCTGCATGATAATCCAGGACACCTGCCATTTGTGCTGTCTCGTGATTACTGCTTCTGGACACTTTGAAGCCTTGAGATCCCTCAGAGAGAAGAGTAATAACCCTGGGGGAGATAGAATAGCCCTGCTTGAAGCATTTAATTTTCATAAGAGAATGATGATAACTTAAATCAGTAGCAAATATATTGCAGAGAAATAGGCCCCTGGTCCACAGAGAAGGGATCAATAAAGGCTCTGCCAGCGTGGTGAAGTAAATCAGGGAGTTGGGGTAATTACTTAAATTTTCTCAAAAACCTCTGCTCAGAAGGGGTTTAATTTGATTGCTTGCTTTAAATTTATTGTCCCCTCAATTCATCAACTTTATCAGATTTTACTTGTGTAGGCCCTATCTCCTCTCTCTGTCCATTTCTTTCTCTCTTTCTCCCCGCCCCCTTTCTGTCTCTCTCCCTCTCTCTTTTCCTCTGTGTGTGTGTGTGTGTGCGTGTGTGTATTTTTCTAGGCAGCCGGAAATTGAGTGATGATCCTCTACCAATAATCTCATCCTTAGTCTAAACTTCATTTCCTTTCAGGACTGACAATATTATCAAAATTGTTAACAAATCAGTGTGTTAAATTACGGTTCCTAGGAGGTGAAAGACACACTATCACACCATTACCTTTAGTACAGTTCTTTCTGTATAATATAATTATTTTATGTTTTTGCTGGCATGGCTAGCACTAAGCGTCCCAGTACATCACATACACTCTGTTGCTTTAACCTGTTGCCATGACAACCTCAACATTCTCCCACAGCAACAAAATTTAAATATGTGTCTATGAATATGAAGAAACAACTATAAGATTAAATAAAGTTCTACTAACATCAGTCTGTTTCATATAGCATTCGAGATGATTTCCATAACAACAATTATTGGATATAATTGCATGAGATGTAATCCATAATTAATCTTTCCTGGAAAAGTACAAAGTAATCAGGTTCTTTCATAGGCAAATGGGTGAATACCCTATTCAGTTATTCACCATCTTTTGAATGTCTATGTATGCCACTGTGTTAGGCTCATGTATTAGTTAGGGTACACTCCAGTGACAACCCAAAAATATATAAAGATTTTTTTTTTAAATGAAAGTATAGGGGCTTCCCTGGTGGTGCAGTGGTTGAGAGTGCGCCTGCCGATGGAGGGGACACGGGTTCGTACCCCGGTCTGGGAGGATCCCACATGCCGCGGAGCGGCTGGGCCCATGAGCCATGGCCGCTGAGCCTGCGCATCCGGAGCCTGTGCTCCGCAACGGGAGAGGCCACAGTGGTGAGAGGCCTGCGTACCGCTAAAAAAAAAAAAAAAAAAGAAAGGAAGTATAGTTCTTTCTCTTGTAATAATCCAGTACATTGTTTCTGGTCAGTAGTAGCTTTCTTCAGTGCAGTGATCTGGAGACCCAGGTCTTTCCATCACATAGCTCCGCCAGCAGCTGAGCCCTTTTAACTTCTGCATCTAGCTAGCAGCAGGCAGAAGAGAGCATGGAGATGTGGTGTGTTGTAAACACCCTGAAGGGACATACATCACTTCTGCTCATTTTCCATTGGCTAAAACTAGTCACATGGCCGCACCTAGGTGTAAATGAACCTGAAAAGCCTAGTCCATGGCTTGGTAGAAGCTTCTCAGCAGCAACTCTATGAGAGCAGGAGAATCATGAATTTTAGTAGGTAGCTGGCTTGCTCTGTCACCATGCAGGTAGATAGAAAGAAGAGGAAGGTGTGCTTCAAACACATGAAGGGCTCACAGCTTGCGGGGAGAAAGTCATATGGTAGTAAAGGAGTGAACAGAGTGCCACGGGGAGAGGCTGCTTCTGCTTGGCAGGACCGGGGAGGTTGGTGGCGGTGCCTTCACCGCAGTGGTACCTTGGATTGCCAAGGAGATGTACCCTATAGTAATTGTAAAATACTGGACTTGCTTGATAGCATGTGTGTAGGAGTAGGAGGCTAGAGGAGATGGGAGTGAAGAGGAATAATTAGATAATGTAGTTGTCTCTGTTGATTCTCAAGTGATAAGCCTGTATTTCTCCCTCACTCTCCACTTGCCTTATCATGAGTGGGTGACCTTGATGAGACATTTTCAGTGTGGTATCTTTGGTTTCTTTTAATCTCCTGTCAGTTGCTGTCGCTGTCAGCATGACTTAGCTCCAGTGAAACATTCAGCTTTCATTTCTGCCTTAGCAGGAATGTTAAATTATGAGGAAATGTCAGGATGGGAGGAAGCCAAACACACGGTGGACACATTACTTGAGGGGTTCATTGAAGGACACTGACCTCTTCTCTCAACGTTACAAGGATTAAGGAGACCTGTATTTTGACCTTCTGGATTCTTCTACAGTTGGAGTTGATATAACTTGTGACTTGAGCACTGTCTGTCTCGAGTGCTGACTGCCATTGTATTCTAGCCAGGTGCATTGTAATGGACACCTACTTGCCTGGAGTGAGAATGACCAGTTATATCAGTTTACCAAAAGGCTCCAAGACTCTGGACATAACTTTCATTGGTGGGTGAGGTGATTGTCCTCAGATTTGTGGTTGTAATGTTCTTTGAGGCATGCTCAGGAAACAAATACCAAAATGCAATGGTCACTGTAAAAATGCTTTGAAAAGTTATAATGACTTCAATACAAATGAAAGAAGGTACAGAGTAATGATTTCAAACGGAGAATTTCCCTAGTGACACTTACACGAAGCACTGGTCAACTAATCTATCGTACCTTAGGAAAAGCAGAAGTTGGGTTTGTGTGAGGCATTTTAGTGACTCTCTGGGATGCTCGCCAACCATAGTAGGCATGGCAAGAGATTAAGATGGATAAAAGAAAAGCCTTCAAGTATTTGGAGATTGGTTTGGGAGACACAACCAACAAGCATGAAATAATTGACAAAACATGAATTTAAATGCATAGACAGGCAGGAGAAACAGAGGCAGTTATTTGGATAATTGGATCAAAACCCCTTATCAATGAATACTGTGCATTTTTATACATTTTGCCATACAAGAGATTAGTTTTCTCTCTTTGAATGCTTTTTTTTTTTTTTTTTTCCTGCTGTACGTGGGCCTCTCCCTGTTGTGGCCTCCCCCGTTGCGGAGCACAGGCTCCGGACGCACAGGCTCAGGGGCCATGGCTCACGGGCCCAGCCACTCCACGGCATGTGGGATCTTCCCAGACCGGGGCACGAACCCGTGTCCCCTGCATCGGCAGGCGGACTCTCAACCACTGCGCCACCAGGGAAGCCCCTGAAAGCTTTTTAAGGAAAAAAAAAGAGGAGAATTTCATAGTTTAACTTGGTTTTCAGAAATTGGCCCTTAAGTTTTGGTTGTGGCTTTGCTTCTCCTTCACTCTAAAATAGTATGTATTTTAATAAAATAAAAAAATGAAAGTCATAGACAAAAAATAATAAATACAGGCTTCCCTAAAATGATCACTTTATTTTCTGCTTCTCTAAAAAATAAAATAAAAGTCAGCCACCTAGCAGCCTGAGCCTGCATATCTGTAAATCTATAAATGTAAAAGCATCTCATATTTTTCTAGAGGTCTTGGATTCTAAGGGTACACAGTGAGTGTTTCTACTTTTCATTATGGTTGCTTTTGATATACCCCACATTTGATTAGTTGAATAATGGAAGTTTGAATCATGATGTAGCCTGTCTGCTCCCCTCCGCTTTTTCTCTAAGGGCTGGTCTTCCTTTCACCCTATTCTTTATTTTCTCTGGACTTGAATCTCTTCAGGTTCAGTGCATGGACTTCATGAAGTTCTAGACCTCAAAAAAACCAGGTGCCTCCGAACTCTTCTAATTTATATCTGTAACACTGATGATGTGTTGGTTAAACAGTTTACTCTTTTTTGTGAAGCTTTATGTTCTCTGTTTGGTTGTTGATGGGAGAGGTGACCCCAACTGTCTAAGATGCGCTGAGCTCTAAAATGTCTACATTGACTTTGGCCAGAAAAGGACACAAGCTAAGACCCACTACAGACAGGTGTGTCTGAGTGATGAGCTGGGGCCAGGGGAGTTTATCCTCAAGGCACATAGTTAGGCCCTTGGGGCCCAGGCAGCATAAAGGAACACTGCAGAGTGTTTGAGTGAGAGTAGAAGTGACCATTTTCAGCAGTTTCTCCCATGTAATGAACAAGAGGGCTTTCCAGCAGGGATGGGAGGTCCCAGTGATGTCCATATTATAGAATAACCTTGGTGATCTTCTTTTGAGTTCATTGAATCATACGGCTTTCCAGTTAGAGGTCATATTTGAAGTCTTTGGCTCTAATTTTCCAACAACTGAAAGGCTTCCACATACAGTACCCTTGACTAAAGGCCATTCAGCCTTTTGTGTGGACCCCAAAGTTGTATCAGTAATAAGAAAATGCCATCATTTTATCTCTCTCCCAACTAATTATAAGTTTCAAAAGAGCTCTGAGTGGCTAACATGAAGATCAACTAGCTAATGTAGATCCCAACCAGAGTTTTAATCACGGTAGCATCAAATATTCTGCATTTAATATTGGGGAGTAACGGCTGACTGTTAACTGCTTTGTTAATAAGAAAGCAGCCTGCAGTTTTAGAAAATCAAAGCATCTTCAGTATCAGGTATATAGTCATTTAAATCCCTCCTCAAACCTGAAATGCCCCTACTCTGGCAGTGTTTGAATAAGGATTCATGATCAGTATGGGAAGGAATTGGGACCACTGACTGAAACCGACTAATACTAAACTACTAATACTTTCTGCTTCTTATCTGTCTTTCTGCTTTATGCTCTTTTCCTCCCTTCTAATCCCATTTTTTTCCTCCTCCTATTCTTTTTTTTTTTTTTTTTTTTGCTGTACATGGGCCTCTCACTGTTGTGGCCTCTCCCATTGCGGAGCACAGGCTCCGGACGCGCAGGCTCAGTGGCCATGGCTCACGGGCCCAGCAGCTCTGCGGCATGTGGGATCCTCCCGGACCGGGGCACAAACCCGTGTCCCCTGCATTGGCAGGCGGACTCTCAACCACTGCGCCACCAGGGAAGCCCCCTCCTCCTATTCTTTACAACTCTGATCTGTTCTCCAGTGTATAGATACCTTGTGATTAACTGTGACAATTAAAAATCCCAGACCATTTTTACCCGTTTTTATCACAGGTACTGCTAACCTGGAGTGTGCATACTGGGAGGCAAACTAATTATGAGTGTATCTTAAGCAAAGTCAACTTCAGAGGTAGATTTGCGTGTGTGCGTATTTGTTTATTTATGTGTGTGGAGGGGAATTATAATAATATATAAAACAGATGTTTAGAATTACCGTCTCTCTAAACTTTTCCATAGCAATGCTCCTCTGCATTATGACCACCCATCTAAAGTACATTATGTCTTAGATTTCTATAGCCTTAGAAATAACTAAAAAATATGTCAATCATAAATTTTTTTAAATCCTCAGAACACACCCATATATTAACACATCTTATTGTTCAGTGTCAATATTGTTTTTGCTCAGTTGGACTATATTGTATCACATCTTGTGCACATGGGCTGGTGGCTGCTTCTGGGGTTTAGCACATATCTATTTATCTCGCTAACACTTGATAAATGGCAGTGATAAATGATCATGTACTTCCCGGGAGCACAAGTGTATTTCCAAAGGTCAAGGCATTTGAGTGATCTGGTGATGCTCTGAAGGTGGAAATCAGGAGCCACAGGACAGAACAATAGGAAAAGCTGCAAGTGAAGTTAATCAGGGAGTGGGGTGGCCCCGAGCTGGGAAGCGCTGCATGGCAGGACTCTTGTGCTTTCTCACAGATACTCTTTCACAGCAGTTCCTGAACTCGGTCAACACATAAGCTTGGGACCTAGTGATGCTAGGGCCTCTGAGAGGGCCCTGCATTCTCTGTAACTGTTTGTGTTAGAGTGAAATGTGGTGGAAATCCTGGAAGGAAGCTGCTTCACTGTCTTGGAGACACATTTTTGTCATCCTGCTCCCTCAGAGGCATTTTCTGTAATCATCTGCTTTGCCACTTAAAAAGCCCTTTACTGGGATTCACTAATGAAGCTCACAGTTCCATGGACTGTGGTTCCCATTTTTCAGAGCCTGGGTTATTAGATACAGAGCAGTTAGGGTAATTTCCCAAGAGCAGACTGTTTTTTTTTTTTTTTTTTTTTGCGGTATGCGGGCCTCTCACTGTTGTGGCCTCCCCCGTTGCGGAGCACAGGCTCCGGACGCGCAGGCTCCGGACGCGCAGGCTCAGCGGCCATGGCTCATGGGCCCAGCCGCTCCGCAGCATATGGGATCCTCCCAGACCGGGGCACGAACCCGTATCCCCTGCATCGGCAGGCGGACTCTCAACCACTTGCGCCACCAGGGAGGCCCGAGCAGACTGTTTTGATCCGAAATGAACCTAGACATTTAGGATGCTAGTTCTAAAATGCTACTCCCCAGCCTTTCTGGATCTGAATTGCAATTCTTTTATGTATGACTTACTGAGTAATGTGTTTATTCGTTCAACACACATTAACTGAATGTCATTTTGTACTAGGTTAGATGTTTGAGAAACTAAGGCAAGTAAGATGTGGTGTCTGCCATGGAGGACTCCAGTCTAGAGGGGGAGAGAGACATAAACAAAAGTCATTGCAGTATCATGTGGCTGATGCATCAGAGAGGAGTAACTGAACAAGTGCAGATGACAGAGCCCCCAGCTCTGCCTGGACCCATCGGAGGCTAGCGGGGGCAGTTTGAGTCCTGACGAATTAGTAGGAGTTTGCCAAGCAGCCCGAAGGGGGCAGTGGTATTTTCCATTCTGACTTACGTAGGTAAGCAGCATCCTCACTTCCTTTCCTAGAACCCTCCTTGCTAAGAAGGTTGGAACCACCTGATGGATGTGAGTTTCCTCAACTTCTTTCCATATCCGAATTTCTCCTCATCTTCACCTTCCTGCCCGTCCCTCTCCTTGAATCAGAGGAGGAAGCGTCTTCCTCTTAGCTGACCCTAGAGCTCCCAGCAGAGCCACACAAGCTCTCCAGATTCTCTTCGCGTTTGCAGATTGGCTACAGCTCTCTCCTGCATCTTTATTCTTCCTCTACTTATAAGTGCCACTCTGATCATGAACAAGAGACAACCTTGTCTGGAAGGGGGAACAACGCCTTTGAACTAACATCCATCTCTCGCCTGCCTTTTGTTACCAGCATGTTTGAAAGGTAAGCCTGCGTTCAGGAACATCACTCTCTGACCACCCCTTGTGACTTGGCTTCATCCTCCACCCTTCATGGCATCTGTGTGCTCCCTTTGTGGCACTCCCCACTGTGCCACCACCTAGTGGCTCTCTAGCTCCCCCTCCTTTACATCCCTGTAGCATGTGACACAGCTAACAATGACTCAGCTGCTTGCTTTAAAGCTTCCTGTCCTCGTGCTTCCATGACGTAGCATTCTGCTGCTTCTCTTTGCTGTTACTTCTCTTTCTCACCCTTGCTAGTTCTTCCTTCATTTTCCCATTTGGATTTGGTAGCGCTCATCAGCTCTTTCTTCAATAGTTTTATGATTTTTGTTTCTCCTGAGTCTTACCATAGGCTGGCTTGCTTTATAATGTTCTTTTCAAGGACTGTATCTTTTTTTTTTTTTTTTTGCTGTACGCGGGCCTTTCACTGTTGTGGCCTCTCCCGTTGCGGAGCACAGGCTCCGGACGCACAGGCCCAGAGGCCATGGCTCACGGGCCCAGCCGCTCTGCGGCATGTGGGATCTTCCCTGACCGGGGCACGACCCTGTGTCCCCTGCATTGGCAGGCAGACCCTCAACCACTGCGCCACCAGGGAAGCCCCAAGGACTGTATCTTATTCATGATGACAAGAAGCAGCATTGCAGAGTGGCTGGGAGTGCAGTCGGAGTCAAGCAGCCTGGGTTTGAATCCTAGCTTTGCTGCATGACCTTGGGTAAATTACTTAACCTCTCTGTGCTTGTCTCCTTACCTGTAAAACGAGGGTCAGGTCATAAGACCTTTCTGACAATATTGTTGTGCGGATCAAATGAGTTAACACATACGAAGTGCCTAGAACAGTGACAGGCACATGGTAAGAGTCTAAAAGTGTTAATTATCTGCATTTACATCCACCATAGCACCCAGCTCATGAGCGATACTAATATTTCTTATATACATTTATTTTAAAATAAACAATTACTTATAAGTAATCAACATTCTGTAAGTTCGTTATTACTTTCGAGAGCTTACCCTTGGCAGACTTTGGCCCAACCATTTTCTTGCTTTACCTCTTTTCATCTTCAGTTCAACCCTAGAAATAGATGCCATTTTATCTCCAGTTTGCAGGTGAGGTAGCACGGTCTCTGAGAGGTTAGGGGGCCTGTGCAAGTTCCCGCGGCTTGTGGTGGAGCTGCTCTGTGGTGGAGAGTGATGGCTCTTAACTATTGTGCTCTTAGTAGGTGTTCCCTAAGTGCCAGCTGATTGACACATTCAGGAATGTTCCTCAGCCTCCTCCTAACGGTCCAGAGCCGTCAAACATTGCTCCGTGGTGAATACCCACTCTGTGTTGCTATGTGGAGTTTGAGAATTACGGCATTTTATAAAGTTACAAAGCCAAAGTTGGAATTGCATTGCCTTGCATTCACCTGGGTTTTCTAATTATTTTACCGATGCTTCTTTGGATTCACTGTCACATTTTACGTTCTGAGGGCAAGGGATGCTGCCTTCTACTACTTTCATGTGTCCTCTGTAGCGTCTGGGGCAGCCCTGTGTTCAAACGTTTCTTACACTTACATGTAACAGGCCAAAAGTTTTCTTTTTTTTTTTTTAATACTTAATTTTTTTTTTTTTTTCTTTTGGCTGCACTGCACAGCTTGCAGGATCTTAGTTCCCTGACCAGGGAATCAAACCTGCGCCATCGGTAGTGAAAGCGCGGAGTCCTAACCACTGGCCTGCCAGGGAATTCCCCAGGCCAGAAGGTTTGACAGAAGCAAATTCAGCTTGAAGGACCTTAGAGACAGGATCCCTCCCCTTCACCTCTAACCAGCAGCTCCTCTGAAAAGACTTCCCGGGTCCCACCCCCTTCCACCACCCTACCTCCTCCTACCTTCAGGTCAGAACTGGTCACCCCTGGTCTGCCCAGCCCACTCCCGGCACTCATGACACCTCCCCATTAAATGACAGAGCACCCTGGCCTCGGCAGTCTAGATGACCTACTCCTGTTACAGGTCAGGGACCTATCACCCTGGGTCATCTTCTTTGTGCCTAGCTGTGCTCAGAAAGTAGAAGGCTCTCAGTAAATACGAATCCAATAAAGAAATGAAGGAGGCTTTTTAATGAAGCTTTCTGAGTCTCCCTAAGAATTTGCAGATGGCAGTCGCACTTGATTCCTTGGGGGCTTCAGGTAGGAGTGGGGGAAGATTTAGTCCCTGGGAGTGTGTATTTTCTGAGCATGACGCGCAGTAGGCACGTGGTCAGGTGTTCTGCGGTTGGCTCGCCGGGCTGTCTCTGTCAGCGCTCCTTCCCCCTCTCTCTGGCTACCCCTGAAACATCACCCACATCTCCACTCCCACCCAGCTAAGGCAGTCAGGGTACCAGTGTCTCTAGACCTTTCCGCCATACCCCTTGGCTGAGCTACCGCTAGAAACGAGCCCCCGTTCCCATACCCCTGCATTCTCTTTATTCCCCCAGAGAGTCCTGTTAAGCACAATTATCTCCAGGGAACTTTCGGATCAAGAAATGTCGTTAATTTTCCTGTGCGCCAGGTCAAGTTAGCATAATGATTTTTTATTTGTTTGCTTTCATAAAGCCCTTTCCCTTCTTGAAGCATTGTTGCATACTCTTTTTCATTTGGACAGAGCAACAGAGGGAGTTTAATAATAATGTCGGCAAAGTAAAATGAACGATCAGTAATATTGCTCAGTGTCTGGTACCAGAATCAATACTTTATATATTATTCCATTTAATTCCTAAGTGGTGGCTAACGGCGCTCTAGAGCTTGGACTGATTGGATTTGAATCTTGGCTTCCTTACCAGCTGCATGACTCTGGATAACTTACTTCAACTCTCTATGCCTGTTTCCTTATAAGAAAAAGGGGCATTTACTAGTAACTGTTCCGTGGAGTTGTTGTGAATAGGAAATAGGATAATGCATGTCCAGTGTTATGTACAGTGTTTTGCACATAGTGGGTATGTATAAGTATTATTTCTCACAGTAAACCTCTTATAAACGATTTTAACAGATGGGTCAAGAGAGGCTTCAGGTCTAGAGTCAAGCTCCATGGATTAACCACCATGCATCCCACCTTTTAGGTACTGAAAATCATGCATTCTTGTTAGATTGACTTGAAGACTTGGGCCAACTGGTCTTGAAAAGGAATGAAAGCTCCGACACGCCACTGTCAGATAATTGTGAATTCTCTTTTTCCCAGGTGGTAGGTGCCAGGCCCTATAATCTTTTTCCCTCATCCCTACCCCCACCAGACTATAGGAATAAACTTTTCTGTTTGCAAGGGCAGTGCAGTTCCCCGCTATGGTTCAGTGGTCACATCCCAGTCACCGACCTTCCCACCAGCTGTCACGCCCTCTACCTGCTGCCAAGTGGCCCTGGAGGAATCACCCGAGTGATTTCCTGCCCCTGGAGACATCAAAGCCGGCCCTCTCCCTGTCCCCATTCTTCTTAGTGAATGCACCGCTGCTCGATATAAATAGGGACAAGTGTTCTGCAGCCTCGATGACTTGGGGAGAATTCAGGTCCACAGGAGGGGGGCTCGAGGGCCAGGGTGGGGAGGGGAAGTCCGGAACAGCAGCCAGGGATACAGCCAGGCACTCAGGTCCTGAAAGCACCCATGAATATACCGGCAGATGAGGTGTATCATCATATACCCGACGCCCTGTGTGGGTTTCCAAAGAGAAGCCTGCTGCCTTGAGTTATTATTTCTATATTGTATAATAATCGGGCCACTGTTTGGAGATCATGTCAAAGATAACAAAGCCTCAGAAGCCTCTTCTGCCACTGAAGAACCAATCAACCTAAACTAATACTTTAATGACCACTTTTCCCAACGAGAAAACAAATTCAGGCAAAAAAAAAAAAAAATTGATGGAGGTTTGCTGAGAAGAACCTTGTCTGGTCCATGAAAAGAAGAAAGAGACGTCTGGAGCCATGGCAATGGAGTAGGGATTACTTTGATCTGGAAAATAGGTTTCTTTCTTTCTTTTTTTTTTTTTTCCCTCCAGTGGTTTTTCTCAGGCAGCCAAGAGATGCTATTGAGTTTGATGAGGGAGGCCCTTTCAGAATGAAGGGGCACCTCGGACGAGAATTGAATGACCGCTTTCATGGGCAGCTACTTTAATAGTCTCATGTTTGAAAAATATGCAATTAAAGGAATACTATTACAAATAGCCCCTATTTGTTGCTTTAAAAATACTATCGATTAACTGAAAAATGAGAGCGAGGTGTGCAAGATTATTACATTAAGTGTAAACTGCAGATTGTAGGAGGGAAACACAAACACACAGGCACACACGACCCATGTCTAACACCCAAGGAGCCGGAGAGAGGGCACCTGTAATGAATCAGAAGCTCTTTATTTCTTTACATATTGAAAATGACTTTCAGAGAAAGTCTTGCCCACCGGAGTCTTTAATCACTTTCTTTGTGTCAGTACTGTTAATAAAAATGTGTTATTGGTTAAGAATTCAATTTCTTGTAAGCATAATCTGCAGCAATTGGGGGTCTTCATGCGTGAGAATGACGCTTTTTAATGAATGCTCCTTAAGTATTTTAAATGAAACAATGGGGATCCCTGGGCAGTTTGATCTTGCATTTTCCACTGATACTGCCTTTACCTTACAGCTCCCTGCCAAGTCCCTCTCCATCCCGCCACCTGCCTGTGCATCACATCCTGACCCCTCTCAGATCTTGCCCTGCGTTAATTGGGAGACATTCAGCAAACAAGTGGATGTTTGTCTTTAGCGGAGGATAAAGGAAGACTTTGTCCTTCCCAAAATAGACAGAAACATCTCTGGTTATTCTTTTAAGAGATTTCCAAAATTTTTGTCCAGGTAACCTGCCTCGTTGTCATGGCAACTGCTGGATGGTTCCTGTCTCTGCTGTCTTGTCTTTTTGCCTTCCTGGATTTACTTAACAGTTTTATAACTGATATATAGCTGCCATTTAGAAGTGGATTTCTACTCTCCTGCATACCGGTGGAAAATAAGAAGACTAAAAGTGTAGTTACTATTTTTAGGCATTTGATTTTTTTTTTTTTGTTCACCCTGGAAAAGTTGACCACAGATTCGTGTGGCCCTATATTGTGTACAAATTAATGCAACATCCGGGTGAAATTAGTTTTTCATTTTCTTTTTTAAGCTAAATTTTGATAAGCATTTATGATGAGCTAGGCACTGTGTTAAGCCTTTTAACTCTATTTAATCCTCAAAACAAATTCATGTGTTGGCCCTGTTATTGTGCCCATTTTACAGGTGGGAAGCTGAATCTCTGGAAGGTTGAGGAATTGATGTCATGCCACGTAGCTCCCCAGTGATAGAGCTGGGAGGTAAATCCTGACTCCACAGTCCAAGTGTGGCTATGTCACAGGTGTTTGAAGTAGTCTCCTCAGAGATGACCTATTGTTCTACCATGCAAGAATGCAGAGCTGGGGATTCAGGCCTTGTTAGCATGAAGGGTTTATATCAGGCCCAAGTAAGCGTGTCTTCACGGACAGGGCCATTTGACATGGAAATGGGAGACTGTGAGTCAGGGAATCTTCTTAAGAGTCTGACAGTATAGAAGGATCCTGTCTGGAAGCAGAGGGATGAATTAAAATAGCCCTTGGGATCTTTCAGGGTCCTCTGATTTCATGGGGTGGGGGCAAGCTGGTGTTTCAGGGACGGTCTGCTTGCGGGGAGGCCCTCCCCGGCCCCTGGGGCAGGTGGGCAGGGGCGACAGTAGAGCACAGCCCCTGGGGACCCAGCACACCAAAGGCTTCTGTGTAGCAGAACTACAGGCTCCCTTTACGGATAGGCTGGCTGCCCCGGGACTCAGTCACTATCCTATACCCCAACTGGGAAAAGTCCATCTCAGAGTAACGAGAGCCTCGCCTGGAACTTTAGAGCCCAGATTAAACTCCTTCAGTTTACCTACATAGCCTGCTTGAACTCCGCACAAGTCCTTAATATCCACGGGGCCTTCGACTGGACCATTCTTTCACTCCCTTTTCAACGATTCATCTACTTGAGAGGAAGGACAGGATACTGGTGCAAGGTGTGGTCTCTGAGAGCCAGGTTGCCTGGGTCTGGTCTTCCTCTTACCATTTACTAGTAACTTGGGGCAAATTCTCCTCTGTCGGCCCCAGTTTTCTTATCCATAGAATGGAATAGTGAGAGCATTAAGTGAGGTGTTCCATTCAATACCTGTTGATAGTCATTATTATACAGTTCTTAAAATTTCACGCTAGGTACCAAACTCACCAAATAACTGTCTCATCACCCCGCAGGTCAGGGTAGCTGCTGCTGCTTTGTGCTTCTGTGGTACCTGTGCTTCTCTTAACCTAACACAGTTGCTTCTTTGTCTGCCTTCCTTGATAAACTGAGCAGATTTGGGAAGGGAGAGACCCTGTCTTGCTCACCAGCCCACAGCGTAGTGTCTGTGCATGCTGTTTGCTGTGGAAGTGTATCAGGAATGGTATAGCTAGGCTAGACTCAAGTAGGGCAGGTTTTGTTAATGTCTCCCAGTAATTATTTGAGAAGGTTTCTTTTGACCTACTACTGTCTTGGGCACTGGTGGGGAGAGAGAAGAGATGCATTTACATATTCTGTGCCTTCACAGGAAAGCCAAGCAGTATAGTATGGTTCTAAGACATGACTGACCAATGGATGCGACAGTAGAGAGCGATCAGTATGAAATGGAATCTTGTTAGAGAGACATATGTCAAAGGCAGGGCTTCCGGTGAGCCAGACAGGATGCGGACGATTCGGTGAAGCAGAGGGGAGTGATTCAGGAAGGGAGAAGAACAGGAGTAAAAGTGCAGAGCTGGAGACAACCACTGAGCAGATGCGGGAGAGTGGGGTGGGTGGAGGGTAGACTGAGGGGCTGGGTTCGTGAATCCGCAGCTCTGTAGGCGATCGGCTCCAGAGTGGTTGAGAGCGTGGATCTTACAGTCACAGTAGGCAGGGTTGGAATGCCGGCTCAGCTGCCTACTGGGGAGGTGACCATGGGCAGAGAGACTGGCCTCATTAAGCTTCGGTCATCTTTCCTGTAAAATGGGAGTAATAGCATCTCTCATCAGGTTCGTGGGAGGAGTCCGTGAAATGATGCACAAGGGGGTCGAAGCCTGACGTATAGTGAGCGCTCAGCTATTATTTGCTTTGTTACCAAACATACCTCTCTGAATTAAAAACAGATTTTTTTTTTTCTCCTGACTCTGGAGGTTGATGAGACATGTTTCATTTCGAGGTCCACTAGGGAGATTTTACCTATTGTCCCAATTTTATAATCAATTGAACATGCATTCAGCTACATGAATTGAAGTTACAATTTGCAAAAGGATGATCGTTATTTCAGTAATCTGACAGCCTTGTGAGGTAGACTGGGGGACTGGGCTTACTCTCATTTTCTAGTTCAGGCACCCGAGGCATGGAAAGTTTAGAGAATTGTCCCAGGGTTGTGCAGCTAATGAGCAGGGGCACCATGGATCCACTCAGGACTTCTGACACCAGTGTGATCTTCCTCCCTCCCCCCAGACCAAATGGGCGTGTATTTCCAGTGACTGGCTTTGATGAAACCCAAGACCCACTGATGTCTGCCAAATCCTTTTAGAACTTGTATCACATAATTTATAAAACTTGCTAAAGTAAGAATGTATGAAGGCATTTCAAGGGCAGTGATTTTGCATTCATCTCTAAAGGACTACTGAAAGAAGAATATAAAGAAGAAATCAATTTACTGGATATCAGCTTCAAAAGTATCAGAAATCTATTGTACCAAGTGGATAGAGCCGGCAGGGACCTTGTGCTCACTGCCTCTAGACAGACCATAGGCATTATATATGCCACGTATGCTATGGCTCATTGTAGAGATTGTTGTTTATTTTCAGCTCATGGAGTTGATGCTATGACATATTTTATTTTTTGTTTGGAGTACTTGGCTCCATTAAGTGATGCTCTCAGAAAGCCTGGTCACCATCTTCCAGCAATCAGAAGGGAACCTTTTTAGGAGAGATTTGGGCAGGTCCTGATAGTGTAAATTCCTTCTCAGGTACTACAAGAGCAATTGAAGGCTTCTTCCATCCTGGAAACCTAGTACATCCTGTGTTTGAAATGACTTCTTTGGAGACTGCTAGAGATTTTTTTTGTGTGTGTGTGATACACGGGCTTCTCTCTGTTGTGGTCTCTCCCGTTGCAGAGCACAGGCTCCAGACGCGCAGGCTCAGCAGCCATGGCTCACGGGCCCAGCCGCTCCGCGGTATGTGGGATCTTCCCGGACCAGGGCACAAACCCGTGTCCCCTGCATCGGCAGGCGGACTCTTAACCACTGCGCCACTAGGGAAACCTTGCTAGAGATTTTTTTAGCCTTATTTCTGGAATTCATGTGGTGATACGCTACTTTCATTTTGTCTTGAAGTAAATACAATAAAAGATCTGAAGCACAAGCATGTTTAGCTTCTGATGGTCTCTGGGATACAAGCGCATGTAACAATGGTTATCTGTCATTGATCTTGCTTTATCTGGGACCAAGACATTTGATAATTTGATTATTGAGCACTTTTAAAAAAAATCCAAGAGCCATCAGTCATTGTTCAGAGACAAATTTCACAAATGAAATCAACAGTCTAGTTAGGACATTGGTGCTCGTACTGCATAACTGAGCCATGTGTCAAATTGCAAATTTGGGAATTTCTTTTCCATTCTGTTGTGGGGAAAAGGGTGGTATTTTTTGGGTGAATCTTCAAAACACATGGTGCAAGGTGATAGAATGTTGGAACTGAAGGCCACAGAATAACAGATATCCCTGAGGTCCTGATTGTTTCCTACCAGAGAATAGTTTATCTACATACAGAATCATAATTCAACTTGATGAAGAACCCTTGCTTTGATTATAGGATTTAAGAAATTCCACATATACTGTTACTGCAATGGCTATACAGTTTATACTAATTTACAGTCCTCCTTGGGGATTTCCTTCAATGATAAGTTTTAGTATTTTAAGTACATAATCAAACTTTGCATTTGAAGACTTTGTTTAGTATGTGTCTACAGACTTGGCTCCAGGTCTAGAAATTTATCTGATATTGACGCCCTGAGTCATCAGTACCACTCCCAGGTTTTGTTGCGTTATCTATATCTAATATACATTCTCCATACTTTGGGTATGTTGCAACGTTTGGTACCCTTAGACTCACCTCTTCAAGTGGATAAAACCTGTGTCACATATTTAAAAGGATCTAAGATTGATTTAAAACTTCAACCAAAAAAGGGGGTAGGCAAATGAAATTCTGTGAAGAACGGAAGTTACTCACAAGCAGTAAGAATGATTTTTATGCATCTAAAGGACGGTGGAGAAACTGCATTACTATAATATATTAGAGGGCTGTCCATCCCTACGTTGGCTGAGCTATATAGAGGTGGCTGAATGAATCCTAATGAGAGCATTAATAGATACCATGTCTGTTAATGTATAACTGATTATGCCATTGAAAATATTGTCAATGAATGTAACGTATTTCAGGCTATGTAGCTTATTTTACCAAAGATTGTTTTTCTGTGGGACTGAATGGAGAAACATTTGTCAATAAGCCATATTATTTTGTGGAATTTTTGGAAATGCTTATAGTAGGGACTCAAGATATATTTTTGGAACAATTCTGATAGACTCTCTCAAAATGGATTAAGATGCTGTTAGTTCCATTGCAAAGTCCTGCTGAAAAGTCACAAAATGGAGCTAGGGTATTAGTTTTCTGTTGTTACACTTATAATTCAAACTGAGAAACTTTTTTTTAAGAGAAGGAATACTTTTTGGAGCAAGGCATCACTACATCCAGGAAGAAACTATTGTTAAAATTAACATCTTTTAGGTTACTTAAGGCAATTAGACACTTGTTTTATCCCAAAGTAGTCCCCCTGGAAAATTCCAACATCTACATATAAATATGTCAGGGCTAATTAGTCCTAAATTAACATGAAATTCTTACTAATATCTTACTGAAACCCTCTTTCTGTGTTTTGGTTTAAATCGATGTTCCCCTAGAACTATACTCAATATCTTCTAATAATCTATAAGGGAAAAGAACTGAAAAAGAATATATATATATATATGTGTGTGTGTGTGTATGTGTATGTATGTAACTGAATCATTTTGCTGTATACCTGAAACTAACACAACGTTGTCAATCAACTATACTTCAATAAAAAAATTTTTTAAAAAATAAATCGATGTTCCCCTAATATGGACAAGGGTAGCAGCCATCATTTTTTTTTTTTTTGTATAATCAACTCTACCTTCAAAATATATCCCTAATCCTTTTATTTCTCTCTATCTCTATTGCTACCACCCTGGTTCACGTCATCACTGTTTCTCACCTGGACCACTGTGTGAGTACTCGGTGACTATGGGACTGCTAGATGGCCTCCGAATTGGTCACCTTGCATCTTCTCTTACCACTTCATGATCCAATCTTCACATTGTAGCCAGAGTTGCATTTTTAAAGGCATGGCAAATCATGTCACTCTTTTCCTTGACATTCTCCAATCATACTTAGAATAAAATCCAAATTCCTTACTTGGTCTACACAGCTCCATGGCATTCATGTATGTGCATTCATTTGATTGTGTGCTGGCATCTCAGATCTGCAATGACCTGCTTGAGATTGGGAAACTTGATAGGATCTCAGTGACCAACTGGCCGGGAGAGGGTAGATCAGAGCTAGAATAAACACAGCTGTAGGAATGTAGTCAGGTCACAATATCAATAGGGCATGGCAAATTTGGGTCCAGTGTAGGCTGGACTCAATATTCTTAGAAGGTCAGTCTGGGAAGGGGATATTACAACGAGGTTCTCAAAGCAGTCACAGTACTCCCTAGGCTGGTGGTAACAGGTAAGGTCAGAGTGCTGCCTGGCAGGGTCCAGTCCTGCTGTAACATTTTGCAAATCACCTGCATTTGGAATAGGACTCCAGTCCAGGAGGGGATGGGTTTATGTTCTGGAAACCAGTGGTTGGGGAACAGGAAAGAGAAAGGAAAGCTTCAGCTTGGTGGACTGAAGTACACCCAGGGCAGAATGACCCCTTGTGGGCTCCACCTGCTGTGGGCCTCCTCAGAGCTCACATTCATTCAGGGCCAGGCAGTTTCAATTTTTCGCTAAGGCTACAGTGCTTCCCCAGTGTTCTTATCTATGATAAGCCTTTGAAGGTGACAAGAGAGTCTACATTTTCCTTTGAGCTTAGTAGGGTCATTCCCATAGTTTCTTTAAGCATCTTCTGATTGGCTCACAGAATCACCTCTTCACATTTCTTTCTTTTTTTATTTCTTTCATAAAATACATTAATCCTTTTAAGATCCTCACATTGTCCTTAGGGTTAACCTCCAGCACCCTTAATACATCATACCCACCCTAGTTTGTCTATTAATTTTTTTCTTGCTGGGCTATGGTAATGCTTTTTCTTCATTTTTACTGTTTTTGTTTGTTTGTTTGTTTGTTTTACAACTTAATTGGAGTATAATTGCTTTACAATGGTGTGTTAGTTTCTGCTTTATAACAGAGTGAATCAGTTATACATATACATCTGTTCCCATATGCCTTCCCTCTTGCATCTCCCTCCCTCCCACCCTCCCCATCCCACCCCTCTAGGCGGTCACAAAGCACCGAGCTGATCTCCCTGTGCTATACGGCTGCTTCCCACTAGCTATCTACCTTACGTTTGGTAGTGTATATATGTCCATGCCTCTCTCTCGGTTTGTCACAGCTTACCTTCCCCCACCCCATATCCTCAAGTCCCTTCTCAAGTAGGTCTGTGTCTTTATTCCTGTTTTACCCCTAGGTTCTTCATGACATTTTTTTTTCTTCAATTCCATATATATGTGTTAGCATACGGTATTTGTCTTTCTCTTTCTGACTTACTTCACTCTGTATGACAGACTCTAGGTCTATCCACCTCATTACAAATAGCTCAATTTCGTTTCTTTTTATGGCTGAGTAATATTCCATTGTATACATGTGCCACATCTTCTTTATCCATTCATCCTATGATGGACACTTAAGTTGTTTCCATGTCCTGGCTATTGTAAATAGAGCTCCAATGAACATTTTGGTACATGACTCTTTTTGAATTACGGTTTTCTCAGGGTATATGCCCAGTAGTGGGATTGCTGGGTCATATAGTAGTTCTATTTGTAGTTTTTTTTTTTTTTTTTTTTTTTTTTTGCGGTATGCGGGCCTCTCACTGCTGTGGCCTCTCCCGTTGCAGAGCACAGGCTCCGGATGCGCAGGCTCAGCGGCCATGGCTCACGGGCCCAGCCGCTCCGCGGCATATGGGATCCTCCCAGACTGGGGCACGAACCCGTATCCCCTGCATCGGCAGGCGGACTCTCAACCACTGCGCCACCAGGGAGGCCCTATTTGTAGTTTTTTAAGGAACCTCCATACTGTTCTCCATAGTGGCTGTACCAATTCACATTCCCAACAGCAGTGCAAGAGTGTTCCCTTTTCTCCACACCCTCTCCAGCATTTATTGTTTCTAGATTTTTTGATGATGGCCATTCTGACTGGTGTGAGATGATATCTCATTGTAGTTTTGATTTTCATTTCTCTAATGATTAATGATGTTGAGCATTCTTTCATGCGTTTGTTGGCATTCTGTTTATCTTCTTTGGAGAAACGTCTGTTTAGGTCTTCTGCCCAGTTTTGGATTTCCTGCATTTTAATTTTCTGTTTTCTTCTTAAAAAGGAATTAAACTTTCACAAAACTCTGAGGTACCAAAGACTGTTCCTTTTTAATATCTAATTTCCTGGTGGAGAGAAAGACATGAGTGTTCCCTGGGAAGGTGCATCAGATAGCCTTCAACAGACAGGTCTTATTCTGGAGGCAGGCAACAATAATGAGCATAGCAGGGGGTGAAAGGTGATGCAGCGCATCTTTGAGAAATGAGAGTTTTATTGTCTTGAGGTGCTCTCTCATCTGAAAATTGGATATCAAGGCAGAGAAGGGAGAGGCAATTAGATTGTTTCAATGGGAACATTTTCAATTGTCAGCAATAAAGACAATTTTTAAACCATCAGCAGAACATTAGCGTCGGTTACCAGTTGTAAATGTGGGGTTCCTAGAAATCACTGAGGAAAAGGAGAGCCGGTGGGTCACCTGCCTCACTGGTTTTGGCCGTGTGCTACCTGCAGGTAGGTGGATGGGATGTGCTGAAGATACAGAACAAAAACGACTAACAAGAGAAGGGATTAGGTGTGGAGCAGAGGCTATGCTGAGCATCTTCTGGACCAGGTCAATCAGACATGCTCATCCTCCTCATCTCCCTTGCACCCATATCCAGCACGTAAAGATTTTGAAGTGTAGTTTTATTTCGATTTAGTTAATTTCAATGACTCTATGTGGCTAGGGGCTGCCATATTGGAGAGAACAGGATCATAGGTGAGCACAGTGCCTGGAACTGGAAGCTATTCCACAAATACTCATTGACTGACAGAATACATGAAAATACAAATGAAAAAAATCATGAAAATAATGAACGGACAATGGCAAAATAAATGAACACCTATCTCCTTGCCTCACAGGGTTGCTGTGAGGATTGAAGGATTTACTAAACATCCAAGAACTTTAACAGACTTTACAAACGGCCATTCTTGAGTAAGGTACTATTTGGAAATGCATTACTTGAAAATGCACACATGAGTGAATTTTATTTAAAATTCTTTGTGGATGGAAATCTGAAAAATGTAATGTGTATTTTGTTATCGTCTTAAAACTTAACTCCTCTTAGATTTCACTTATTTCATCCGAGTGAGGGGGTATAAGCAGGTTGGATTTCAAGTTGTATTAAGCTGGTTAACTACCAAGAGTAGCTGTGTGCCTAATGCCAGTCCTTTTTGCCATGTTATCAACTTGTACTTCTGTTGTCATCACGTTTGACTTAAAGGCCTCTTTCACCCTCCGTCTCCTTGGTTGTTTACAATCTCTAAATATATATACTCTAAATAGATAAATAGATATACTCTAAACAATCAAGTAAATAAGCTGTTAAGAATTATATGCCAGTGAGTGCTGGGAAGGCTCTGACTGTCCAGTTGTATATGATCAACACATACAGTGTGTATGTCCACCGTGTCTTTACATCCGATGGACAAAGTGGTCAGGAAGGCATTTTCTTAACAGTTAACTCAGAATTCAGACACCGTTCGACCCTTATTTATTGCTGGGCTAAGGCTTTATCCAGAGGCAAAGTATTGCCTTTTATAGGATTGTGATATTATTGTTTATTTGTTTTATTTCTAGGTACAATCTAAGTTAAACTCCTTCTAACTTATAGGAATCCGGTGCTTTATACAGGCTCGCTCTTTGCAAAAGGATGGAGGGAGGACTAGATTAGATATTAGGCAGTGTTAGCTCCATCCATGGCTTAGACAGAAACCTCTATTTGACTTAGAATGAAGGATATAAATGCTTCGTTTTGCTACTTTATTGTGCCGTTAAAAAATGAAATAATTTGGACAGTCTTGTTTTATTAGCAAGAATTGCAGCCTGTAGGTTGTTTGGGAAAGGTTCTGACTGATCCGTGAGAAAGTACAGGCGTGGTCAGAATTGGCCACTAGCCTTCAGGCTTTGTGGTGGCCAGGACAGTGTGTGCCCAGCACCAATGACACATGGGCACAGATTAGAACTCCATAGATAACTGTTGAGTGACTGGTGAATGAATGATGGGTGAAAGAATCAACGTGTGTATGAAAGCATCAACAGCGCATATAACTTGCCATTAGCTTTTTGTGGAATGAGATATGTCCCAGCTCTTAGTTAGGCTGGGGAATTTGTGCTACCTTACTCGATTGCCTGGGAAGGCTTTCCCTGGCACACTCAGACACAGCTGTCTGTTCAAATATGATCCAACAGCAGTCTGGTTTGTCAAACACCAGAAGCTGGTCAGCTTGGTCCTTTTCACATCTTTAAGCAACATGAAATGAATATTACAGAGCTGTTCTGAGTCACCTGCTGGCAGTCACTGTTTCCCCAGGGCCAGCTGAGTCAGAGACAGCCACTAGCTCCAGTTCAGTTTCTCTGATGTAATTGGCAATTTTACTGGGTAGCTGGAGGGGGCTCGCCTTCACCTCCAGCAGATCTGGCTAAGTCGGACACAGCAGAGGGTCTGGACAGGACTGCTCGGGGACAGTTGGGCCCGGCTGGGCAGGCTGCAGGACTCTCCTTCTCGGTATCTCATAGAGGAGCTGTAGTGCCAACAGTGGCCCTGCGACCATGACAGCTGGCAGGGGCAGCCCGTGCACTCTTCTTGCCCAGGGCCCCTGGTTGATGGGGAGCAGAGAACCTTGGTCTTGGGGTGGCCACAGCCTCTGACCCTGAGTCAGCGGCAACCAGTGGCCAGTGTTTATTTTTATTTTTGTTCTTTGAGGGATGTAGTTTTATGAAAGTAACTAAAAAATAAAATCAACTGAAATAATTTTCATATCAATAAGAGACCTCGAAAGAATGGCATTTTGTTTGGACTTAATGAAACTATTCTCATGCTGGGGGAGGTAGAACCTTCTTCTTCCTCTTTTCTTTCATCTCCACCCCAGTCTTTTTCCTTGTACATTTTGTAGTGGTCCAGAGCATATGAGGGCCAAGGTGACTGCAGAATCAGGGGCCTTATAAAAGAGAGCAGCTTAACAACAGTGGTTGTCAATAAATGAAATCAGCAAGTCCCAGCACAGCCAGAATGCAGGTCATGAGGCAGAGAGACTGATCAGCACTATCGGAGGGGGCCCTTGGACACGTGAGCTGCCCAGAGGCCCAGAGGTAGTCCTGGAGGAGCTGGGGTTCCAGCCAGTTTGCCAGGGGCACTCAGTGTATACCCCTCTCCCCTCTTTGATTTTAACTCTCTGAACCTTTGAGGTCTGAGAAACTGAGTTATATTTAACTACTAATTCATGTGACTGCATTGTCACCTGCACAGAATTAAGCATCTCAACTTGCATTTTTCCTGATGCTTTTGGGAGACACAGAGTACAAGACGAAAGGAAAAAAAGATATACCATCATTTACTACCTTTGAGGAATTTCAGTCATGTCACAGAGGCTGTAAGTACAATGTTGACAGAAGTGCCAGACATGTCAATTCTAACAAAGATGATTGAATGAAAAACTTCACCAAAAGCTTCTGTGAGACCCTGATTCATATCAGCTGTTACTGGAGGAGGGCTTCTTCCTAAAGTTATGCCCTGGCACCCCTGAGGAGCATGTCTTTCAGGAACATAGACCCGAATATTCATTCATGTGTAGTTTCCCATGTTTATAGCTGAATATGAAAACCCACAAGTGCCCCACAAAGAACCGTTTCCATAAGATATGGACAGAGCAGGTAGGGGTCTTACACAAATGCTCTAGGAAAAGGACAGGAGCATTAGACACCAAGAGCTGACTGAAGGAGTAATCCTGCTATTAAGAAGTCACACTTGACTAGTTGCCAGCTGATGAATAAGTTGAGTAAACAAAAGAAAAAGCATTTAGGGCTTCCCTGGTGGCGCAGTGGTTGAGAGTCCGCCTGCCGATGCAGGGGACACGGGTTCGTGCCCCGGTCCGGGAAGATCCCACATGCCACGGAGCCGCTGGGCCCGTGAGCCATGGCCGCTGGGCCTGTACGTCTGGAGCCTGTGCTCCACAACGGGAGAGGCCGCAACAGTGAGCACCAAACTATGGCCACCATCAAACTAATGGAAAACATTATACTAGCCAATTTAAAAAAAATTTTTAATTCTAACTGATTAATCAGAACCTCACACATGCCAAGTACAGTGCCCGGGATCCAGAGACAAGTATTAACAGTTCCTGCCCTTAAGAAGCTCAGAGGTTAGTGGAGCTTAAAAATCCTACAGGGCAGCTGAGTGCTTGTTACCTCTCATCCTATGTCAAATGATATTAATACTAAAGCAAACCAGTTCATTCTCTAATCAAGTTTCTTATATGAAAAAAATTAGGGCTTCCCTGGTGGCGCAGTGGTTGAGAGTCTGCCGATGCAGGCGACATGGGTTCGTGTCCCAGTCTGGGAAGATCCCACGTGCCGCGGAGCGGCTGGGCTCGTGAGCCATGGCCGCTGAGCCTGTGCGTCTGGAGCCTGTGCTCCGCAACGGGAGAGGCCACAACAGTGAGAGGCCCGTGTACCACAAAAAAAAAAAAAAAAAAAAAGACTAGGAAAAGGTTATAAGCAATATTATTGGGAATAAAGCAATCAAATGTTAACATTATATGATATAATCTGTAATCTACACCCACCATCTAGTATAGCAATTTTTCTAAAATAATGTAGTAGCTCAGAGGTTAATCTATTTGGTTATTTATGCCAGAATCCCATTTCCAAGGAATTCCAAATCCCAATCCTAGCCTAGGACCTATCACATCTCCTTGAATTCTTTTTCAAGTGGAAAACTGCAGTTGTTGCCTGGAATGGGAAATGGAGACTTCTGACCCACCACCTACTGGAGGAGATAGTGCCTGGATCCTAGAACAGAGGTTTTGCTTAAGCTTGATGGAATCTGATAATCCAGGTAGCTACAAAAGTTACTAAGCTGTTGTGTGGACAGGCTTAAAGCCTCATCTTGGTGTCAGAGAGAGAGAGTTATTCTCCATTTTGGGGGTTATGGAATCCATGGCACAGATAATTTTAAGTGATCTTTTATGGTTTCACTGAAAAGTTGTTGCAAAGCTAGGAAGTGAATTTCCACTCCTGTGTCCTCTTCATTAAGAATTTGAGATATAAAGTCCTTTATGTTTCCTCTTGATCATGTTTCCTAGGGGAGGTGGGGATGACTAAGATGGATGTCTATGAAAGAATGAATATTGATGATATATTATGTAAGGCTCAATGCAAGTTGTGAATCCACCAGATGCTTGGAAAGTCAGCAGCTTCTCTATTATGCATTTCCTTGGCCTAAGCTTGGATGTTTTCCAAAAAGCAGTTACAGAAGCAAATGGAAGGACCTGGTGGGTGTGAGTGTGTGTGTGCATGTGTATTTGTGTGTGTTGTTAAAATGAGTAATGTGTGAGCACCTTTCCAGTCTTCCTTTAACTGAATGATGAGCTTAGATTTTATAGGAAATCAAATTAGAGGCTGAGAAAACCCTGATCCTTACTTGTAAGCAAGCTGGCCTCTAGGCAATCATTTTTACAGGAACCAGGTCCTTACCGCTAAGTTTGCTTAGCAACACGTTTTCTTGATGATGGTTCTCAAAGCAGAGGAAAGTGAATGGAGGTCTGATTAACCACAGGCCATAATGGCTATATCAGTTTCTTTTGTAAGTGAAAGATTGTCTTTGCATATTCATAAGGGGGGGGGTCTCAGCAGCACTGCTGGAGCTGTCAGGGCTGCTAAGCTGCGCTGGATTAGTAAGTGTATGGGAGGCCTCCCAATGGGTGGCCCTGGGGACATTGTTTCATGATCGAGGAATTCAGATTGTACAGAATTTACTCACTGTAAAAGTTGTCAGGCATCGAAGGAGGTTATAGAATTTATTTTTCCCATAGATCTTCAAGGACAGAACAGAAACTCACTGAATAGGTTGGGTTCAATACAATCCTGAAGCCTTTGAAATTAACTATTACTAGGATGGAAGAGCCAGAGGAAACATAGGAACTGAGAAGCATGAAAGTCAATCCAATTATCTCAGCAGCTGGGGGGGAGGCTAGTATATAAATTGGACATTGTGTGGGATGAAGGATACATTTTGTATTTTAGGATAACTCAGATTTTCCTAATAATATACCGCTGTAATGAGCTTGGACAAATGGCTCTAACCTATTAAAATGTATGTATATACCAGAGTCATCTGTATTAGGAAAATAGAAGGCTTATATCATTTATACCAGAGTCAACCAATTGCTAAAGAGAAGGCATTACTTCATTTATATACATATATATAATATATGTGTGTGTATATATATATATATATATATATATATATATATATATATATTTGCCTTTTGAAGTTACTTTTAAATGCATTATCTCATTTAATCCTCCAGACAGGCTGAACTAAATGACAAGGATCTGGGCTAAGTTACTTACATCCTGCCTTGGAATTACTGACAAGGCTAAGATTAGAATCCAGTGCTCTTTCCACTAAAGCACAATTGCTTCCTTCTGAACACTTATAATCTTGGCATTGTCCAATTCTACAGTTTTATAAAAGTGTAATTATGTCAAAGAGTATTCCCTTCTAGAGCCTTGAATCTTATTAGGTAGATCACAGCTACCTACGAGTAAATCAGAAATAGATTTCCACACCATGGTTCCACTCCAGCCTACATTTCACAAAGTCTAGGAGTGAGGAACGTGTCCACGGACATTTTGTGAAAGACAAAGGCAAAGTTAAGACTTAGACCTCACAGCAGCTTTAAAACAATCCCTACTCAAGAGGCCGACTTAGCCTAGTGAATACACACACTGAACAGTAAAGGCATTTCAGGGAATTGGTTTTGCCTGTGAGCTCCTAGAGACCATTTTTGGGTCTCTAAATTCAGCTTACAGGAACCTTTAAACAAATGTAGGCTGCATTATTCTCATTATTCAATTATGACGGTCTTTCCCCCAGCATTTTAATTAGCACTCATTTACTGAGAATTAAACTGTCATTTTAGTTGAACTCAAAGGAGTACCCCAGGGACAAACATTCCACAAGATAATAAAAGCACCATATAACTCTGATACTTCAACAATTTAGACTAGAGTCACGACAGGGTTTTTCTGCCAGCCAGTTCTGGTGGGACTTCGTCATGGCTGTTTACGGGGGTCGGGGGATACCATCGTTCTCACCTGAAAACTTGAGGCCTAATCATCTTGGATCAAGAAAAGCTGATGTTTGATTCCTGTGTGATGATATTAAACAGAAAAGTCAAAAGAAAAGCTCAGCATGTTAGTGTTAGACGTTTGGGTTCCAACCCTGGTTTTGCCCCATGACTGCTGTGTTTTCTAGGTAAGAATTGGCCCTGTTTTCCCACAGGTGCCATGGGTACAGGAATAGCTGGTTAGCACATGGGGCTGTGACTGTGGCTTTACCTGCTTCCTAGATCTGTCCTCATCTCTTCAGATCCATGGCTTTTTCTTGGCATTTACACTGTGAAATATTTCATGTCTGAGTGTAGCAGGAAACTCTCAAGACCATGAGATGGAGAAGCCCTGTAGAATGTCCCATTGTTATGTCTGAAAAATGCCATTTCCTTTCATTTCTGGAGGTTCAAGAGAGAACCAGTGGGGTTTTTTTTAAGCTCACTTGAGACATGGGTCATCTTACAGACTTTCATGCCTTCTGTGCCAACAGCCAGGTGATTCACCAGCTTTGAAAAGCTGAATGACCTTAGTTCATTAAAACAAGCATAAATCACAGGGGCACAATCAAAATGTACAGACTTCCAGTCATAAGATAAATAAGCCCTGGGGATGTAACATACAGCATGAGAGCTATGGTTAACAATACTGTATTGTATATTTGAAAGTTGTTAAGAGAATAGATCTTTAAAAATTCTCATCACAAAAATATTTGTAACTGTGTGAGGTGATGGATGCTAACTAAACTTTGTGTGGTGATCATTTCACAATATATACAAATTTTGAATTATTATGTTGTACATCTTAAACTAATACAATGTTATATGATATCTCAATATCAGTGATATCTCAGTGATATCTCAATAAAGTTGGAAAATACAGTGTTATATGATATCTCAATGTCAGTGATATCTCAATAAAGCTGGAAAAAAAGGTCACAGAACCACAGGATTGTAGAAGAGACACGACCGTAGCAATCCAATAGCATCTAGTGTCCCCATTTTACAATTGGGAAGACTGAGGGTCAGAGAAATTAGGTGACTTCTCCAGGATCAAATAACTTAATTTGTGGGAAATGAACACTGGAGCTCAAGTATCCTGGTTTCCATGTATTTGTTTTCTCTACATCCACGAGGCAGTGTATCGTAGCAGGGAGGACCAGGAACTCTGGAGTCCAAATGCCTGGGTATGAGTTCCAGGTCCATTGTTTCCTACTGGGTCACTTTAGGAAAATGTCTCAATTTTCATGTACTTCTCTCAGTGTCTAACATATAGTAAAAGCTCAGAAATAGTATCTGCTGTCATTATTATATCTCCCTGTTTTCTACAAGTCCTTACAGCCACCTGAGAGTAAGAAGCAGGCATCCATGTTTTGTCTGACTGTCTCCTATCCCTGACCTTCTGCCATGCCTTGTACCAGCTCTTTGTGCTTTGTATTCAGACCTCACAACATCCATGTAAGGTAAGTGCTATCCATCCATCTTTAAGAGAAAAAAAATGGACACAGAGAAATAATTTGTCCAAGACCTGTAGCCAACAGATCAGGACTCTCGTTAATTACAAAATCTAGACAACTTCCATTATGTCAGGTTGATATCCCTTGTAGTTCTAAGTCTAGACCATTCAGATGTTGGCTGCTGTCTTTGAGTTTTTGTTGCTCTTGTTGAGGGGCAGGGTGCAAGCAGTATGCGTCTTCCCAAAACATGTTTTGGAAGTACATTCTGTTGTTTGCCGATGAGATGGCTTCACCTCTAAACCTCTAACCCCTCAGCAGTAAAGTTTCATCTCTTCTTACCTTGGCTTCCCTGAAAGTCAGTTAGGTGGAGAAGGAAGTTTAGCAGTCCTATGAGAAGGGAGGGTGAATTTCTAATCTAAGTGAGACTGTCTGTCTTTTTTTGTTTCTTGAGACTGTTTGCTTTTAACAAGACAGCGAAGAAAACGCCTTCTTTTAAAAACCAGGCAAGGATAACGTGAGAGAGGAAAAAGTAAGAAAATTCATTTTTTTCCTCCTCACAAAAATCTCTAGTAACATTCGCTCTGCTTTCATTGATGTTCTACCCCATTGATGTTCCCCACACAGAAGGATGCTTAAGTCCAGAGCTCTTACAGGAGTTTCCATTAAATCCTCATTTCCTTTTAGTTCGAGTTCTCTTATTCTCATGTGTGATGTTGAATCTTCTTGGCACAGCTAAGGGGGAAGAAAAATCTATCCTGAACAGATGAGCATCTCTCCTGTTCGCATCGATTCGAGAAAAGGAGCTTCTGCTGCATGCTTTCATCAGGACTGAAGAGTTCTGACGTCTTCCCTATAGGTGCAAAATTGCAGGCAATAGGAAGGACTGAACGGTGGTTTCCCAGAGGCCACCCTGAAGCAGGCATTGGCCAGTTATTCTCTTGAACATAGAGTAACAGCCAATCGGTCAATCAACACTGATTTGGTCTAGGTGCTGGAGTAGCACCAGTGGACATAATGGTATTATTGTCCTTAGGAGTTTTTAACCTCTAAATGAGAAGGAAAGCAGGAAACACATAAATAAATTCAAGATCAGACCATAAGTTAAGAATTCTGCATATTAAATAGTAAGTTGTAATTCACTAAATGTTTGTCTCTGCGTTACTGCACTGAGTCCTCACGAGGATGGGTGGTGGTTTCCTAGGTAGGCCCTAGAGTGGGAGACACGTTCTCTTTGGCTGTCTCTCCCTGTTCACTTCCTTTCACTTTGGGATGGTGCTGTGCCTTGAATCACCCTTTCTTCCTTTCATGAAGGTAAGAGTCTCCTCCTCTATTCGAGCTCTTTGTCATCCTCTTGTCTTTGTCACTACTCTCTGCCTAGGTGAGCTCATCCAACCCAGTGACTTCATATATCATCACTGATGATGCTCCCAGATTTGTATCTTCATCCCTATCCTGTCACTTGACTTCTAGATTCTTATATTTAACCACGTAACTAACTCTAGATGATGCCTTTCATTAGATGCATCATAGGAATCTCAGTGTAAAGATATCCAAGATGGAGCTCTTGATTTTCTCCTGTTCCCAGACTCTTTCTCATTGCACCCAGCCGCCATCCGCCCCCCCCACCCCCGCAGTCTTGCCTCTAAAGAAAAAGGGAATCACCAGCCACTCAGGCCAGAAACTTAGGAGTTACCCTTCATTTCTGTCCTTCCATCATTCCTAACATCCAGTCTGTGCGCAAGTCCTGTTGACTGTCCATCTACAATGTACTTCAAACTGTTTTCCTCTTCTTCTCCTTTTAATACCATACCAACCCAAATATTCATTGTGTGCTGCCCAGGTTACTGCAGTGGCTGTCTAACCCAGCTCCCTGCTGCCCTTCTGCCCTTCCATCCCACCCCTGAGAAGCCATTCCCCTGCTAGGATCTAGAAAGACCTTTAAAAAACCAAACCAAACAGCTCATGTTTTTCCCCTGCTGAAATCTTTAAATGACTTGCAATTCTACTTAGAAAACATCTCAGCTCCTTGCCCTGCCTTAAACACCATGTGGCTCTGACTCTCCTCCCAACCTCATTCCAGGCTCCTGTCCCCTCTGTCAGCATTTCTCAGCCCTCCCTGGCTTTCTGGCACTTTCCGGAGCACTCCAGGCTCTTCCCTGCCCTATGACCTTTGCACCTATTGCTTTCGTTCCCTCTCTGGCTCTTAGCTGGGCTGCTCTTCATTTTCTGTGCTTCATTTTAAATTGAACGTTTCCTGGGCACTCCCTCCCTTTACTTTGTTGTCCATCACGACACCTGGTTGACTTTCTTCTTAGAACTTATGTTTGTCTGAAACTGTTTACCTCTGGAGGTGGAGTAGTCCCTGTGTTTCAGGCCAGTTTCCCAAATTTCTCTGCCTTGGGCGTAGATGCTAAGCCATCTACAGCCTTTTTATATCAATAGCTCCCACAGTGGCATCTTCTAGGATCTAGTCTTACCCTGATTTCCAACAAGGTTAATGGATTTATCCAAGCCACCTAAGAGGCAAGTTTTCTGTTTGCCAATCAAAGCTCTTTGCACTTTACTTAAGCTTCAGGGACAGGGGAGGTTAATGGGTGGATGGGTTTCAGGATACGTGAAAAAGAATATGACTGGCGACCGCCAATTATTGAGGCATTTGCCCAAGTGAATTTCGAAACCATCTGTCAGTGAATTTCGCTTAGCTACTATTTGTGTCTCTTCTCTCTTTAGTAAAATGGAAAGAAAACTCTGCTCACCCTCATGTAGACACAACATAAAGACTAATGAATTCTTTGAGCTCAAAAAGCACACTTGCTACCTCTCTGAGCAGTTCATTCTGGTTTTATTCCACAATGATTTTAAACCCACCAGAGGCAGCTTCTCAGAACAAACACTTTGGGTTTCCACTTGCTTTATTTCTTGCCCATAACATTGTCATCCTTGTTAGGTGCCTGCTGCAGAGTAACCTTTGCTGGAGAGAAAATAAATAAGACAAAGGAAGAAAGACATGACACTGAAAGAAAGTGGTTGGGTCAGAATGCAGGAGAGGCCAGTATGAACACTCTCCACTCCTGCCTGTTTTAATTATCTCCCAGTTTAGTTCAAGGCTAGCTTCCCGGTGGCTGTCATGAGCTGTGACTTCAGCTCATGGTATTTGAATACATTGAAATTTAACACCAACGACATCGTAATGATGCTCAGTACCACACGCTAATTAAAGCCAGCCAGCGGCAGTCATAGGACTCTACGTGCAGCAGAGAATGCAGTGAATCTGATGCTTAAGAGAGACAGAAGCAGAGCAAAGAGGGAATCAGGAAGAGTGAGAAATCTGAACTCTACACAAGGAAGGTAATTTCCACGTATTGGCCATCATCTGCTCCTCCATCCTTGTAGCTCGTAGGAGATACCCCTGCTCTGGTTTTGATTCTTCAGAGTGAGGAGAGATGGTGTGGTTCAGTTGGGAAATACTTAAAAGTGAACACACAGGGCTTCCCTGGTGGCGCAGTGGTGGAGAGTCTGCCTGCCGATGCAGGGGACACGGGTTCGTGCCCCGGTCTGGGAAGATACCACATGCCGCAGAGTGGCTGGGCCCGTGAGCCATGGCCGCTGAGCCTGCGCATCCAGAGCCTGTGCTCCGCAACGGGAGAGGCCACAACAGTGAGAGGCCTGCGTACCGCAAAAAAAAAAAAGTGAACACACAAAAATGCTTCATTCCACAGGGAAGAAAACCAAAGCCTAGAACAGGAGTCCAGTGAAAAACCCAAGCTTCAGCCAGATCATTTTTCATACAACCACTTAAAGTGTGAGGCTTAGCAAATGATCAATGAATTGATAATTCATCTGATTAATCTGAAATATTGAAGGCCAGGCACCAGTGGTTTTTCTCTACAGACAGGCTTCTGCTGGCTGTGCCATGAAGTTTGCATGAACTCTACTGATACATAGAGACACAGTTTGGGGTAATGTCATCTCTGCTGATTCTCCCCTCCTCTTCTTAGCCCCAACTGGTCACAATAAATGGCACCATCCCACTTGGTTCCTTAAGTTGAAACCCTCGGTTTCATCCTTAGGTTCATCGTTGATCCTCTCATTCTTTTTGTGCTGACATTCAGTCCATTGGAGGTCCTGTCCACCTGCCTTCATGACAGTCCCATTCAGCCATTGCCCATCTCAACCACCATCTTAGTCCAAGCCTATGCTCTCTCCCCTGGACACTGGGCAGGACTCCTGACCAGCCACCTGCTTCCACTCATGCCTTCCTACCACCAGCCCCCTCAGAGCAGCAGAGTATTGTTGTGAACGTAAACCAAACCATGTCACATCCCTGCTTCAAACCCCACAGTGATTTCCCATTGCATTTAGAGAAAACCCAAGTCCCTCACCCTGGCCTGTAAGTCCTTACATGAGTCCTTAGCTCCAGCTAATGTCTTTGACTTCATCTTGTCCCTCTTTCCAGTTTGCTTACCACACTCTGTTTTATTTTCTTTGTGGCACTTACCACTCTCTGAAATTATTTTATCGTTCCTTGTTATTTGGATCCCTCTCTCTAGAATATAAGGCATACATGAGCCGAGACACTGTCTTATTACGCATTTTATTCTCAATGCTGGGAACAATACTGAGTGCACAGAAGGGTCTTGCTCAGTAAATCGTTGTTAAATAAATAAACGAATGAAAAGATGAAACTCACCATTAGCATCACCACCATAGCAGGTGTCACTTTACACGGGCTTGTCACGTGCCAGGCACATGACCTCAATTAATCTTCACAACAACCAAATGATAAAAGACTACTATTGTCAGTTTACAGATGAGGACCTGAAGCCCAGAAAGGTTAGGAAACTTACCCATGATCACAGGATATAAAGAATGAAATGAATCTATCTGGCTCCAAAGCCTCTGCTTTTCCAATCTCACATTGAGGTTCACTGTACAGACAGTAGAGCTTTGTGGGGCATCGGTCTGAATCCATTCACTTGTTCTTCTATCTTGTCAGCTGTTTATTAAGTATCAGGTATGTGCTGGGTGCCATAGGAGGTGTTGTGAGCATCGCAGTGCATGAGATAGAATCCTTGCTTTCATCTGTCTTGGACTCCAGTGGTTATTTGGTTAATGCTCATAAGAGCATTATTCTGACTGTATTCATCTGCTGGAGCTGCCATAACAAAAGGCAGACTGGGTGGCTTAAACAACAGAAAATGGTCTTCTCAGACTTCTGGGGGCTGGAAGTCCAAGGTCAAGGTGCTGGCAGGGTTGGATTCCTCTGAGGCCTCTCTCACTGGCTTGCAGATGTTCACTCTCTTGCTATGTCCTCACATGGCCTTTTCTCTGTGCACATATATCCCTGGTGTCTTGTCCTCTTCTTATGAGGACACCGGTCATAGTGGATTAGGTCTCGACTGCTGTGACTTCATTTAATCCTAATGAACTTTTTAAAGGACCTATATCCAAATAATATTAGGATTAGGGCTTCATCCTGTGAATTTTGGGAAGATCCAATTCAGTCCATAAGACTGATCACCTGAAAATATAAACTCTTTCTTTAGAGGCATGAATAAAATCTGAATTTCTAACTGAATGAGTATCGGTGTTGTCTAAGTCCTGGATTGAACTCATTGGTATTAGTATGTGTTGCCTGTGTTAATTCAAAGCCCAAGACTACGTTTTATTAAGAGGTACACAATCAGTTATTCCTAAGAGAGAAAGACCTGGAGAAATCTTATGGTAAATAAGAAGGGTGCTAGCACATGTGGCATTCACAGTAGCATGGGATGGCCAGAGAGGAACAGGTTTATCTTGAATATAGTAGCAAAGGCTATTTCTGCCACCCATGTCTTCATAAGTGTGTGAGAGACTTATGTCCGTATTGGATTTTCATATCATGTCTTCTCCTGGCAAAAATGTACAAAGATGGTTCTGAAGGGATTGTGACTGCAGACATGAGGTGTATTCTAGCTGGGTTTGAGTAATCTCTCCTAACTGATTTTGCAGAACAGTAAGCTTAATGGTTGGCTGAGACTTGGCTATTTTTATGATGCCTTGCCTGGAATACCAGCATGGATCATTCACACGGATGAAAGGGTACAGTGGTTTAAAAATACTTTAAAAATAGTATATAAACAAGAATATCCTTATATTTGAGTTCACAAATATTTTTTGACCCTTTGCCTGTATTAAAAACATGGAAAATTTTTATTTTCCTTAGTACTTCACCAATTAAACCCATAAAAGCTCTAAAGATCAGGGCAGAGTGTGTTTACCTCTTTTTATCTATCCACAGAATGTAGTAGAGAGGCCTGAACAGGGTCTGCCCAAGAAATTTCAGATTTGTGGACAGATTTTTGGAAAGCCTAGTTAAACAATACAACTACAACAATAAAAACAGTATTGCATTGTTATTAGAGAAACAGCATGGGTAATGGAAAAAAAGTGGATATAAACCTGTTTGAATTCTGTCTTTAAGTTGCTGTGAGGCTTAAGAACACACCTCCCACCCTACCCCTACCCCCCACCCCCAAAAAGCTCTGGATCTTAATTTTCTCATATGTAAACTGAGGCCGTAGGTCTGGTTCCAAGTTCTTTCTAAAATGTCCTGTTTTATGGTGATGGGTGATGATTACCAGTTGGACTAATGGCAGGGTTGCCCGACTTCGCAAATAAAAATACAGGTGTCCTGTATTTCATGTCAACCTTAATATTAGAAGTTGTACTGAGAGGCCCCTGGAGAATCCAGAGTCATCAGGAATAAGTGTCGTGTGCATGGTCTGCACACCCCATAGTAGAGACCTGGCTGCTTATGGTAATTTTTGGAACTTGTAGCATTTCAGAGTGGTTTTGGATTGGTGGAAAATGTTCCTCTCCCTATTCATATAGCCCAGGACCCAGAACTTAGAGGATGCGAGGTGACTAAGCAGAACAGACACAACTGTAATGTATCCGCAGCTCTGTGGTGGTTGCCTAGTGGGGCAGGAGCCTGCCGGTAACACTTGCTTTGCTAGGGGCTGCCAAGTTCATGCTATGCCTCTGCCCTTTCAGACTCAGGCTTCCATTGGCGTTCCGGAAGAATTTACATTCATAACTAGGTGCTTTCGTGAAAGAAAATACAAACACGTCAGGTTCTCTTCAATCTAGAACCAAACTCAGCCCCAACCTGGCCACATTCTTACAGGATGGGGAAGAAAAATGTTCTGGGTCAGAGAAAACCATCTCCTTGAAGAACGTTAGAAATGTTCTGTGCACAAGAAGTCTCTATAGAAATCAGCAATTTATTTGTTCTTTATACCAGGATAGGGTTGCCCTTCCAGCGTTTTCAGAGCTGACTTCTCATGGTTCGGGTCAGACACTATAAGTAAATTAGCCAAGTTATCCAACACCATGGCAAAGAAATTCTAAGTGTAGCAAAACAAGGCATGTGGGTTCTGGGTTTTGGGGTCGTAAATACAGGTTAGGAGCTTTATACTAATTACGTCTATCCCTTGACACATTTCCTTTTTAAGGTTAAGTAGGTTTAATTACACAGCTTCTTTTCCCATCTTTGCTTCTTTTTGACATTACATAAGATATTTTAGGAACAGGGAAAGGTTAATGGGCCTATGATGGGGCCTAGAATTAACTTCCTTAATTAAGCCTCCAGAAGACATCTTTTCATTTCTTTTAATGACCTGTCTTGGTTAAAAAAGACCCAAAGCTCCTGCAGTTTTGTGCGGGTCCTGTTTGTGTAAGACCTGCACGATCCCTCATAGGGTCGGAGCTTTGTCTTTGGTGGTGGTCCTGATTCAGAGAATTGCTGTCACCAGCAGGGGGGCCAAAAAGAAGAAGCATCTGGTCAGTGTTGTGACTTTGGAAAATTTGTTTTTGTGGATTTGGACATTTACAGTCCATTATCAGTTTATTTTCATAGAATAGATGGATAAATAAGTCCTTCCTCAAATTATGCTCAGCAAGTAATGTAAATTAAATTATACTTTAAAGGTACCAGATCAGTAACAAACATCTCGATAGTTAAACACCTTGCCATGAATCTTCTCTCAAACTCATTTTCATACTCTTAATTTCTCTTGTTATTTAAGAATTTTTAACATGTTTGTCTTAGGTGAGGGTCAGCTGTACATTCATTTCTTCCCTCTTTTTTCAGATTAGATCTCTTTGAGGAGCAGTCATCATTGGTGAGATTTTTACAGAGCCCATTTCAACATGATCAGTGCTCTAAATTTAAGGACACTTTCTGTATTCCTAAGTCTTTTGGGTTCGTTTATCAATATCTCACTTATATTTCTTGATATTACTGGAGCAAAATATATATGCTATTAGTGTTCTTGCTTTTCCCAGGTGATAATTCTAGTGGTATTTCCTAATCAGTCATATGTATTAGGATCTCCTTTTAAAATGATGTATCTAAATCTCTATGTACATCTCCAGGCCATAGTGGGCAGGTTCTGATTTAGAGAGATGTAGCAGCCCAATGAAATCTAATCTGTGTTTTTCAGAGTGCCCCAGGGGATATTGATATGCACCCCTCTCTGTACACGTGTTTGGAAATGCAGGCTGCTTTCCAGGTCCAAGCCCAGGGCAGTGGACAGCTTCTGTTCCCTCTTCTGTGAATCTGCTCTCCTACCTGATCACCTAACTGTCTGTAATGGCAATCATTGCCGAATAGCGTCTTGTGACATTGACCTCAGCGCTGAGCATGAAACAGAGAGCTGTTATTATCTGAACTCTAGAAACGTGAGAGTAAATGAATGTGCAGTTCATTGAAAAGGCTTGTTAGGGACAAAAATCCCGAATCGTGTTCCAGGTGTTTCCACTGATGTCCCCTCCCTGGTAATGGAGCAGTAATGATTTGTGTCTTATTATGCAAAGCTACTTCAGTTTGTCAATGGACATCCTGTGTTTTGTTACAGAGACCGCTTATGGAGCCTAGATGGATGTCTAGGGAAACGTCTGCAAAGTGATGCACTTTTTGTTTTTAACTTTTTTTTTATATGGAGAATAGTTGATTAGCCATGCTGTGTTCGTTTCAGTTGAACAACAAAGTGATTCAGTTACACATATACATGTATCTATTCCTTTTCAATTTTTTTTTAAATTTTATTTTTGGCTGTGTTGGGTCTTCCTTGCTGCGTGTGGGCCTTCTCCAGTTGCAGTGAGCGGGGGCTACTCTTCGTTGCGGTGCGCAGGTCTCTCATTGCAGTGGCTTCTCGTTGCGGGGCATGGGCTCTAGGCGCCCGGGCCTCAGTAGTTGTGGCTCGTGGGCTCTAGAGAGCAGGCTCAGGAGTTGTGGCACACGGGCTTAGTTGCTCCATGGCATGTGGGATCTTCCCAGACCAGGGACTGAACCCGGGTTCCCTGCATTGGCAGGCGGATTCTTAACCACTGCACCGCCAGGGAAGCCCTCAAATTTTTTTGCCAATTGGGTTGTTACATAATATTGAGCAGAGTTCCCTGTGCTGTACAGTAGGTCCTTGTTGGTTATCCATTTTATTTATCTATTTATTTTTGGTTATCCATTTTAATATAGCAGTGTGTAATGTCAATCCCAAACTCCCTAACTATCCCCACCTTGCTTCCCCCCCAGGCAACCATAAGTTCATTCTCTGTCTGTGAGTCTGTTTCTGTTTTGTGAATAAGTTCATTTGTATCATTTTTTTTTTAGATAGCACATATGAGCGATTCTCTTTCTCTGTCTGACTTACTTCACTCAGTATGACAAACTCTAGGTCCATCCATGTTGCTGCAAATGGCATTATTTCATTCTTTTTAATGGCTAATATTCCATTGTGTATATGTACCACATCTTCTTTTTACATTCATCTGTTGATGAACATTTAGGTTGCTTCCATGTCTTGGCTATTGTAAACAGCACTCCAGTGAACATTGGGGTGCATGTATCCTTTCTGACCATGTTTTTCTCTGGGTATATGCCCAGGAGTGGGATTGCAGGATCATATGGTAGCTCTATTTTTAGTTTCTTAAGGAACCTCCACACTGTTTTCCTGCACCAGTGGCTGCACCAGTTTACATTCCCACCAACAGTGTAGGAGGCTCCCTTCTCTCCACACCCTCTCCAGTATTTATTGTCTGTGGATTTTTTTGACGATGGCCATTCTGACTGGTGTGAGGTGATATCTCATTGTAGTTTTGATTTGCATTTCTCTAATAATTAGCAATGTTGAACATTTTTCCATGTGCCTCTTAAAAATAGCACCGTGTCTTTCTTGTTTCCCTAATTCAGATATTATATAGTGCGGATGCCTGTCATCACTCAGCATTTTATTCATATGACACACCCTGAGTTTAATTGTATTAAGTATCAGCATTAAGTATCCATCTTAAATAGAGTGGGAAATAAATGATCCTATGACTGTCTTTTGCTGTCTTCTTCAGGACAGGACTAGAATTAGCAGATTAATCTGTAAAATAGGATGGCCAGACTGGGAGGTGTCGGGGGCATGTGGCCTGGGGACAGAGGATGTGCTGATGCATCTCCAAGTTCAGAGCATATTATCTGAGGTGTAAGGAAACCCAAAGAAGTTAAATCATGGAATCTACAGTAAACAGCCCATGATCAAGAGAAACCAAGAAGCCAGAAATAGGTGGAAACTTTTCTGGGTCTCTCCTTCCATCACCTGTAAAATAATTCAGTACCTTGTAAATTGGTTTGTTGTGAAGATTAAACTTGTTAATACACATGAAGTACCCAGACTGGTGCCTGGCACATAGTTAGGTTGTATTAATGTGTGAAATAGCATTATTATTATTATTATTGTTTTCATCAGCAGGAACTGGAGGATAGGGTGGGTTCTGGACCTCAGCAGCTGGAGGGGTAGGTGGAAGACAGGGTAGGGGTGTAGCTTGAGCTCTGAGCAATAATGCTTAGCTGGAGGTCCTGAAATCTTTCCCGCTCAAGGGCCTCATTAATCTTGGAGACCAGTTGAGCTGAGCTTGAAGCAGACCATCCTGTGAACCCCAGTGTGGGCATATGGGGGAGCCCAGTCTGAGACCCAGTTTCTAGAACTGTCTTCTCCAATTGAGCTCACATCTTGTCTCTCCCCCCTTTTGAGAACACCATCGGGCCTCAAAGGAAAGAGCTCTATGACCACCAGAGAGAGTGGCTGGTGTCCACGTTTACTGTCAGCTCTGCTTTAGGCTGTAATTCCGCTGATCTGTAGATGACACAGGTGGTTAGGTGTTTAATAAGTGATTTAAGGTAGATCATTTCCCTTTAGGGTGGTGGCAGAGCTAACATAGCTATTTTCACTAATAACATCAGTTCAATTCCTTAGCATCCATCGTTGGAGAATCTCAAAGATTAATCCACTGAAAATATTTCCACAGCTCTGTGGTTGCTGTGTATTCTTCACAGTTCCCAGAGATAGGTGATACCTATTTTCCACAGCGATTATATTCATTTAATCATGTAAGTCATCAGACAGTCATCGAGTGCCTACTGTATGTTGACAGTGGCACTTGATTCTCAAGATACAGAAGAAGAATGTGACGTGGTTCCTGGCTCCAAGGTCTCGTGGAGCAGTGCAAGGACAGAGACAAGCTGACAAACACCGCAGTTCAGTGAAAGTGCTGATAATAGAGCAAATATGAAGTGCTGTCGGGCTCCAAGGATGACCACCTCTCCCTTGGTGGTAGAGTCATGGTAAGGAACAGCCTCATAGAGGGGATAAAAGGAATTATTTGGTCTTAAAAGATAAGAAGTGATTTATCTGGCAGAGAGAGAAAAACGAGTATTCCCAGTGGAGAGGCAGCTTGGGCAAAGGGAGAGGCATGGAACACGTGTCTTAGGAGGTTGACATAAAAGTGGGAGAAATAGGATGGGGCAGGTACAGAAAAGCAACATCACCAAAGACCTTGCTTCAAAAACTTGGAAGTATTGACTTTATCAGAAATCGTTAGAGGACTTTAAACCAGAAGATAACATGATGAGGTTTGCCTTTGAGAACATTCTTTCTGATGACAGTTTGGAGGATGCAATACTACATAGGGAGATGAGGAGAGACTAGTTTAATGCCCATGTTATAGACGATAAGGACCTGAGCTAAAGCAGAGCAGTGGGGATGGAAGGGAGGACTCAGATTAAAAAATCTTTTAGAGGTAAAATCAAAAGGGCTTGGTGGCCAGTTGGATGTCTAGAAGTGAAGGAGAGGTACTTTAATACCAAATATATTTACTCTTGGTTATCACAGTCCACAACGCATTTTCCTCCTCCAAACGGTCCAAACCATATCCATTTTTTGCTCTTAGAGAAAAAAAATGGAGGTGATCTTGCTGCTGGAGCAAAAAAAAGAATACATTTTAAGGAAGTATTGGATTTTATTGGGGTCCTTTCTCCATTTAAACACCCAGAGAACCTGAGGTGGTCCCCTTACTGAAACCTTATAGATGGAGCTAATGGAGAAGGCAGAGAGGCAAGGTCTTCATCTCTAGATCAGTGCTTCCCGCATTTAATGTACATACAGTCACCTGGAGATCTTGCTAAAATGCAGATTCTGATGCAGTGGGTCTGGGATGGGGTTTGGGATTCCACCCATTTAACAAAGCTCCCAGGTGATGCCAGTGCACTTGACCTCAATTTGAGCAGCAAGTCTCCAGATTATTTATTATTCCCAGAAATACAGCTTGTTAGTGCAGTGAGACAGCCACCACCAGATTGCACCAATAGAGGAAAACAGCACACGCCCCAGATTATGCTCCCGCTGGTCTTTCAGGTCTCATCTTGGTGGGGCCTCTTGGGAATGGGGTCTGTCCCAAGAAGAGAGCTGACAAAGTCATATACAGTCATAGACGGTCTGAGCCAATAGGTGTCCTGGTGTTTTACAAAGAGCCACTAAGAATCTTACCACCATGCTGCCACTGGCAAGTCTCACTGAGTAATGAAGTCCTGACTCAAACCTGAAAATAACTCCAACCCACTGGCCTGCAAACAGTCCCACCTAACTAACATGGGATAACATAAGTTTTGTTAAACTTGCCGTGGGTTGAGGAATATTTTGGGTGAAGTTATAAAAGCCTCTTTTAAGCCATTGCAATATTTATGTCCCTGTCGCCAGAGACAAACAAGACTGGAAATCTGCAAACTGGCTCCTTCTTATGAGTCAGCACTCGTCCACATTAGGCCTCTACTTGCCAGCCGTGTCGTGCTTAAGTTACAGTTTGTTTGTATGTGTCATGTGTCGACTCTTGAATCACAAGAGCGTAAGTGCTAGGGACCAGGACCAGATGCCAGGGTTGGCATGGCCTGGTGGGAGACGGGCACTGACAAATGGCCTTGGGTGGCTCAGACCCAAGCTGGCCTGCTCTGGTTGCCTGAAATAGAGAGGAAATTTTGCTGTAGAGAGACTGCAGTAATAGGCTCTGAAATGGAGAGGTGTGTGGTATGAGAGAAAGGGCTGTCTTGGGAATCAGCAATAACCGGTTATGTGATTTTGGATGAGGCGCTTTGTCTTTCCTGGTCTTGATTTCTCTCTCTGAGAAATGAGTAGGTCGGCTAGGTCAGTAGTCCTCAAACTTTCCTCTGCAGAGCCCTGCAGTCCTCCTGGAGGAGCCAAGAACATCAGACAGGACCTGCCCAAATCCTTTCCAACTCTGAGTCATGTGAGTTGGTAGGTCCCCAACATGTCTCTGCCTTTGGTTCTCGGTGTCCTGGTTATCTCTTTCCAGTCCGCAGAAGTGTTGTCATTTGTGAGGCCTTTGATTTAGATTTTGGACTTCCTACAAGAGTCCTATCTATACTCAGCACTGATAAAATTCTAGAGGATAAGAAGGCTTCGGAAAAACTTAGCTCTAACGCTGCCCTCAGGAATTCCATGAGCATGGTTCACACATGTGGAAAATACTTACAAGAAGGGATATTAACAGTACAAATGTGATAGCATGTATTGTATCTCCAGAGTACACCTCATCTTAAGAAAACGGATTGATTTTTTTTTTTTTTTTTTTTTTTTTTTTTGCCGAACGCGGGCCTCTCACTGCTGTGGCCTCTCCCATTGCAGAGCACAGGCTCCAGACACACAGGTTCAGCGGCCATGGCTCACGGGCCCAGCTGCTCCGCGGCATGTGGGATCTTCCCGGACCAGGGCATGAACCCGTGTCCCCTGCATTGGCAGGTGGACTCTCAACCACTGCGCCACCAGGGAAGCCCTAACCTACTTTTTGAGAAATGCATTTATTTGGGTTCCTGGACCATGAGCTGGAGTTACATGGCTTGTGCAACCACTAGACTTATCTTTGTCTCAGAATATTTCTTCTAAGCAGCCTAGAATCTTAGCATCTCATTTAAAAGAGATTGGCTTGTTTTCATTGTCTCCGTTGTGTTTATATATGTTGAAATTCTTTCTGTGGACTGCACTCACATGGATAGTTACTATCCTGATTTTCCCAGGGTGGTTGTCCTCTAGCAGGATGTACAGGTATACAAGTGCTGAAGTGCCTAGAGGCAAAGTTCAAAGTGGCTCTGTAACATACAACTTGTAAATACAAGGGACCGTTTCACAAAGGATTTCGCTTTGTAACACTGACAACAGCACCTTAAAGGCAGCAGGCATACTTGTTGAATGACTGAATGGCCATTCTTCTGTTTATTTGTTCCATGGAGTTGACCCCTTCACAGAGCTTTGTCTGAATTACTGTTTTCTTCTTTGGAGAACTGAAATAAAGCTATGCTTTTCCTAATAACTAAGCTCTCATTATGATTCACTTAGCCAGCTGGGGCTTCATGGTTACCTGACTTTGATTGGTAGAAGCTGTGCACTGTCATCTTACTCTTCTGTTTCCTTGGAAGGGTCCCCCTCATTGGCTCTTCCCCTTGAGCACAGAAGAATCATTCAACACAGAGGCTACTGACAAAAAGGGACATTTTGGGTGTCAATAGGGGTAAGTCATGATTAGTTAATAGAAGCTTGATTCTCAAAAATCTCGGGGATTTTTATCACACTCAATATGGTTTTCTATTGGACTGTGTCAGAATATGCAAGTTCATGTGCACAAATTTTGAATTCGTTTAGATTTTTTTCTTATTACAAACAAAAACCTGATGGAAACATGACATTAGAAGGTTGATAAATTGGACTCTGCTTCCGATGGGCCTGAGAGCATCTCTAGAAAATAGTATTATGTTCCTAGGGAATTGGCATTTTAAAACATGGTGTATGAGAAAGGTGGTTAATAAACTATAAAAATTATGGAATTGTAGGCTCTAGGGAATCTGTTCTGGAACTCAGTGGGTAAATGGGTCCAAATCATTTAGCTAAGAAAAATATAGGTAAGATAGCATGAGACATGAGTGCAGACATACTGGGAGAAGGGAACAGAAGACTGGACTTTTTATCTCCTTGCTTGACCTTGAGCTGGAATTATCTTGTCCATTCATAAAGCAAGGACAGGAATATCTGCCTCTCACTTTTCAGTGATCTTTGGAGGTTTGTTGAAATGATGATGGGAATATGATAATGTTACGTGTCGTAGCTATACAATGACTCATCGTGATACAGCTATGGCAGAAGCATAGACATTGAAGCCACCCAGACCATTGTTCAAATCTCAAACCCTCCCACTTATTATGATACCTTGAGAAAGGTATTCAACTTTTCTGAGCCACAGAACTATGACATTACCTTTAAAATGGAGAGAATAAAGGTGTTGGGGTAAAAATGTAATGTAAGTATATAAGATACCATACTTTACACAGTAGATTTTCAAATCACGGTTCTCGTTATCATCGTCATCATATCACAGGCAAGAAATAAGAAGTCCACTTCCTAAGCATTCGTTTATTCAACAGATGTTTTGAGTGTTCACTGTGTACATTGGAAATTAGATATGATTTAATGTCAACTTACGATGTCAGTGGAGACAAAATGAAATCATGTGAATGCACATACAGGCAATATGATGCCCTTAAATAAAAAGTTAATGTTCATAACTGACCAACAAGATTTAAGTTGCCCACAAATTGTTTTGTTTGTTGTTGTGTTTGTTTTTAGATTTGTATAATAAATCATTCATATCCTTGCCCATTCTTCCTTGTGATTAACAACATATTTGCAATATGGTCACGTAGTAGATTAAAACTGGAACCTAGCTAATAAACTATGGGCTCCTTTTAGTGCCTAGGTAGAGCGCATGTAGACTTTAGATTTTATTCTGGAGGAGATAGAAGCCATTTGAAAATTTTGAGCAGAGGAGTATCGTGAGCTGACTATATTTGCAGAGACTTATTCTGCCTCTCCGTGGAGAACAGATGGTTAAGGGGCAAGGGTGAAGGCAGGGACACCTTTGGATGGTCATTGCAATGATAAAGGGTAAACATGGTAGTGACTTGGTCTTGAGTGGCAGTGGTAGGAGGCGGTGATACACGGTTAGATTCTGAATCTGATTTGGAGGTAGAACTATAGAATTTGCTGGTGGATTGTAGTGTGATGTGAGAAAAAGGACTCAAAGACTCAAGCCTGAGTCCAGAGATTTTGGACTGAGTGATGGGAAGAATGATGTTTCCACTTAATGGAAATGAAGAAGACTAGGAGCAAGTGGGACCATTTTCAGTGAAGATGCAGAGTTGACAATTGGATGTTTGAATCTAGACTTTAGGGGAAATGTTGAAGCAGGACATAGAAATTTGACAATCATTGGAGTTTAGATGGTATTCAGTGTCAAAGGACTAGATCACCAGAGACTGAATGTAAAGAGAAAAGAAGGTGAAGCCCCAAGACTGAGCCCTAGAGCCCGTCATTATTTAGAGGTCAAGAAGGTGAGAAGGAATCAGCAAAGGAGAACAAAAGGCAGATTGATGGGGACATAGAAAACAAACTTATGGTTACAAAAGGGGAAGTGGGGGGAGGGATAAATTAGGAGGTTGGGATTAACAGATACACGATACTATATAAAAAATAGATAACTGGGCTTCCCTGGTGATGCAGTGGTTGAGAGTCTGCCTGCCGATGCAGGGGACACGGGTTCATGCCCCAGTCTGGGAGGATCCCACATGCTGCAGAGCGGCTGGGCCCGTGAGCCATGGCTGCTGGGCCTGTGCTTCTGGAGCCTGTGCTCCACAACGGGAGAGGCCACAACAGTGAGAGGCCCGTGTACCGCAAAAAAAAAAAAAAAAAAAAAGATAACCAACAAGGACCTACTGTGTAGCACAGGGAACTATACTCAATATTTTGTAATAACCTATAAAGGAAAAGAATCTGAAAAAGAATATATATATAAAACTGAATCATTTTGCTGTATACCTGAAACGAACACAACATTGTAAACCAACTCAAATTAAAAAATGCAAAACAGAAAAAAAAGGCAGACTGACAGGAAGGAGGAGAACTTGAAGAGAGACTGGTGCATCAGAAACGAGAAAGGCAGTAAAAAAGTAAGATGCGGGCCTCCCTGGTGGCGCAGTGGTTAAGAGTCCGCCTGCCGATGCAGGGGATACGGGTTCGTGCCCCGGTCTGGGAGGATCCCATATGCCGCGGAGCGGCTGGGCCCGTGAGCCATGGCCGCTGGGCCTGCGCATCCGGAGCCTGTGCTCCGCAACGGGAGAGGCCACAACAGTGAGAGGCCCGCATACCGCAAAAAGAAAAAAAAAAAAAAAAAAAAGTAAGATGCATTTAAGGAGACAAAGTGGCCAACTGTGTGTCAAACGCTGCTAATAAGCTAAATAAGATGAAGACTGAGAACTGATTTTTGGATGTGGCAAAGTGAAGGTTCAGTGCTAACCTCGGCAAAAGCTGTGATGCCGAAAAGATTGGAAAGGTGACCTGATTGGAATGTGTTCAAAAGAAAAGAGGAAGAGAAATAGAGACAGTGAGAATAGACATCTTTGCTATGAAGGGCAAGAAAGTAATGGGGGAGGAGGGGAGAATGATTCAAAGAAAATGTAGGGTCTCAGCAGGCATGATGTTAATAAATATGACCCAGGCTCTGATGGATCAGATTGGATGCTGGCTGTGGGTCTGGAGCAGAGTCTTGGTGGGCCTGCTGATCCAGACTTAAATTAAACCTTTTGGTTGCCGGGCTATGGAATGTCCAGGAGGTCCCAGGGGAGAGGTTGGGTTGGAAAAGTAGGCGAGGGGGTACTTGGGAAGCTCAGTGTAGTGGGTGTTTATCAGCAGGTCCAGAAGTGTTTCAGTATTTCCATAATCAGGATGGTAGTACCAGTGTGTTCCAGCTGAACATCTGCCTTGGATCCATAAAGAAAGTTTTTTCTTTATTACCTTCATTTTTCAAGTTGAGGGTATTGCAGCATATTTCCATGATGATGAGAATGACCAGAAAAGAGGGAAAATTGGAAAATGTGGTGATGTCAGCAAGGTGAGAATTACAGGACCTCCTCGAGTTGGGGGGTGAGGATGGGGCTAGTGCATAAACGAAAGGGTTGGTTTTGATTGAAACACAATCTCTTTGTTCCTTAGGACAGGAAGGCACACAGAGGAGAGGGCTCCAGACGTACGTTAGCTGCCAAGTGGTGGTGGAGGGCGTGTGGGATTTCTTTCACGGTTGCTTCTGTTTTCTCTGGGAGAGAGGAAATTTATTGACACCCCACATTTTTCTCTTCCTCAGAATGACTATGTACCTACACTTTATCTGAGATGTATGTAGAATTCTGGGGAATCCAGGTTATTAGACCAACTTTGGATTCAGAATCTGCGTCTCCCACTAAGAGACATCAAACCACGGAACTTTGGTCCTCTTATTCCAGTGGATGATTATTAGAGCCCAGTTTCCTTTGGAGCCAGTTTGTTTGGAATGTGATGAACCCTGGCTGTCTAGTGCCCTGCTTTGCTATGGAGTGGCCCAGAAAGGAAGCATTTCTTGCCTGGCACAGTGCTGTATCCAGGGCCACCACTGAACCTGACTCAGAGTAGGTAGGTGTTCAATAAATATTTGTTGAATGACTACAGGAAGGAAGGAAGGAAGCAAGGAAGCAAGAAGATATTATTCAGTTTGCATCAAGAAAAGGCACACCAATCCAGCCTAGTAACATATGTTTCTGCTCAGGAGATTTACATCTTGTTTATAACTAATTCCTCAGTCGCATGTTTGGCATTCCAAGATTTTTGCCTAGCCTCAGGAATACATCCAGAGTGGCTGAAGGATGGCAATGCTTGATTGCTTGCCTCTCCCTCTACCTCTGAAGTCAATCTGATGCTATCTGAGTGCAAAGACACAGACAGGGAGGAGGTTAATGCAAATTTAGCCAGGAGTCTAGTGCCACTTCACAAAATATTGATTAGGTGTCTGATTTGCTCTCCCCTGACAATGGGCCAAAGGAATGAACCAATGAGGTGGGCTCAACGCCAGCTCGTCATGGTCATTCGATAAAGCCAGGCAGCCAATGAGCAGCTGCTACCTTTTGATTGGGTGAGAGGCCAGAGAGGGGGGAAACCATCTTAGCAACAGCAGGAAGGATTGCACACGCCCTTGCACAGACCTGATGCCTTACCACCCTGCTGCAGGGAACGGTTGCCGATTGTGTCTCTCAAGGCTTTTGTTCAGCCACAGTCCTAGCTTCCAGAGGACCCGTTTCTTTTCACAGATCACACTGCTCACCTGGTCTGTCGGCTCATAATCCCTTTTTAATGGAATGAGGGGGCGACCTTCCTCTCTCTGCCCTCTCCGACGCACATCTTATTAAGAGCCAACTTTGATCTGCAGGTAAACGGCCCAGGCTTTGTTCTCAAAACGGGCTGTTCTGACCCCTGTCACTACCCCACCACTGCCCTTCCCGACACCACATGCAGATGGGGAGGGAGGTGGCGTGGAGGCCAGGCCCACGGCCCACCTGTTGTTTCCTGTGCTTTCTGGAAGAACCGTAGAAGGGGTTTCCCCAAGCCAGCGCAGGCTTCTGTGTCGCTGTTATTTTCCGTACAGGCTTCCCCTTCATTGTTCCCTGGCCTTCACAGCCAGGGCCCAGGAAAGCTTTCCTGTTTCCAGCGTGACACTTGGCAATGCCTTTCGTAGCCATGGGTTCCCAACATTTAACATTGTCATTTGAAAGGCTTCCCTCTTCTGGTCTCCACTGGGTTTTTATGTTTTCTGAGCAGCTGCCCTTACTCCCCAGGTGCCAGGGCCTTGGGGGCTGCCTGCCAACCCTTGGTTTCCCCAGATGAGTAGCTGCCGTGGCCTCCTCGTCTCCCTTCTGTGCCCCCACCTCATATCCTGGCTCTGAGTTTATTTTGAGGCCAGGGGTGACGGGGGGGAACTGGGGGGCTGCACACGGGTTCCCAACATCTTTCTTTCCTCCAAGGACTTTGCCGCCTTGCTCTGACAGCTGCTTTCAGCATGAATCTTCGATCCAGGAGCATCTGTCCATGGATTATCCAGTCCCGCTGGTGGCTCTTAACTCATGTTCCCTGCTGACAGTTATAGTTCTGTCTGCATAGGAAAGCCTATCAGGTAGGACAGACTTCACTCTAAGCGGTGTGTGGCTGTATTTTGTACCAGAGAAAAGGAAGTTGAGATCATGTCATAGGAATTTTCCAGTCCAAGAAGGATTATTGTCTAGGAAATGGTAGCCAGCTGTTTTCCATCTTCTTGCCTAGCAAACAAAGGGGAATGACCTGAAATGGAAGCAAGGGAGAATTAAGACAGACATGAAGAACTCATTTCTGAATACTAGGCTTAACAGAACCTGGAGGATGTTACCAAGTGAACATTTGGAATTACTTTCTAAGTGAGGTATGATCCCCGCCCACTCGAGTTTTGTTTAGGTGTCTTCTCTCACAGGTGCAGTGGGATGGACGTGATGACCTCCAGAGCAGCACAGCTGGGCTTTGGAGTTAGACTGGCCTAGATTTAAGTTGCAGCTTTGCAGCAGCCCCATAATGTGGTGTTAGCAAATTTCTTAACTTCTCTGAGCCTTTGACAAAAATCTGTACAATGGAAGTCACCATATCAACCATACTGTTTTAAATAAAACCATATGTGTAAGGCGCCTCGCTTAGGGCTTACCATGTAATAAGCATTCAAAACTGTTGACTCTTCCTCCCAATTCTAGAATTCCCAGAGCTTCATTCCATCAGTGGACCTACAGATACAGTATTATTAATCAATTTTGAAAATTGAACATCTCCCTGGAGCCTAGCTTCCTGAGATCTGCCCATGGTTTCTGCCCATGACAATTTATGTTTTAGGCCGAAAAAGAAGCCAAACAAGTGATATAACAGGGCATCCGTGTGGCAGGGCAAAGCTAATGCCACTTGTGCAGAATCAGTGCGTGTAATAGGAATGGGCTGTCTACCCGGGTTAGAATCATCCAAGAAAACATTGCAGGAAGGTTGGGTTTTAGTTCAGGAACTATCATTTATGTCCTTTGACTCTGTTTTCTTAGCTGTAAAATGGACACAATAATAGGATTAAATGGTATTGGAAACAGATGAAATGCTGCAGGCATGTTTGACTGCGAAGCTTATGCCTTAACCAACACACACACACGGCCCTCATCACAAGACATCCAATCAAATATTTTTAATGTGTCAAATGAACTGATAAAAGGGATAGCTATGAATGACAGCTGGACGGAATTAATCCTGTGCTGCCGAGGAGCTCCACGACAGTGACCTCTGGTGTCCTCCCTCCCAAGCAGCCGCAAAGAGACACTTCCCCCTCTGTGGATTGTGATTCACACATACACATTTTCCCTTTTATCTCCCCATTTGCATGCTCATATTAGACATGGATTTGGTTGGACCTGCGTCTGTTGAGATGGCCAGCCAATAACAGAAGCCCCACGGGGACGAATGCCGTCTGGTTTCGGGAGTGGGTCTAGCGAGTGAGGTCTAGGTCAGGAAGCTGCTAGCCGCCGAGATGGGGAATATATTCAACTGTCATCACTTTTTAATTAAAATAGCCTGGTGGCATTTGCATCCCCCCACTCCGTCGCTCTCGACCCTCTGTCTTGCACTGGGTCCTCCCGCAAAACAGGACAAGTATCTTCTCCCTGGTCCAGAGTCTCTGGGGCTTGTTCAGAGACCATGAGAACCCTGACTTTAGGAGTAAACAGGCACAATCCGTGTTCTCTCCCCAGCTCCACCTTTTGTAATGGCAGGGTGGTGAGAACATATATAGCATGGAAATCTGTAAATGCTACAAACCAGGGCTTTTCCCTCCCTGGAGAGTGACACATTAAACATGGACCATCACACCCCTAGAAGAGCCTTGGGGTAAATTCCCAGCTGGTAATTCCTGAGATTACTATCATAACATGGGATTTTCTGTACTCTAGATTTTCTTTTTCATTTTCTATCACATTAAATCGACTTGTTTCATTGCTTAGATGGAATGGAAACTTGAGAAACAAGATGGGCTCATTTTTAGAGCCTGCTCAGCTGACCTAAGTTAAAATCCCTGCTCCTTGATTGCTTGTCACATGCTTTGAACTTTTTTACTTAACTATTTTAAGCCTTGGTTTTCTCATCTGTAAAATGGGGCTAATAATAGTATCCACTACTTAAGGTCATTGTAAACATTCAGTGTAATCTTTCACTAAAGCACTGAGTGTGGTACCTGGCATGAATCAATTGTGCCGTAAGTGGAGGCTATCTTATGAGTCAGTATTTATCATTCTGATTGGGGGACACGATAAAAAATTGATCAGGGGTAGACTAGCCATGTGTGATTAGGCTTGTCATGAATGTAGAAGTTTAATAAGGACATTATTTGACACAGTTATCTGAACCATGTAACAGAAGTGTATGAATAGGGTGCCACAGCACTTAATTAAAATGTTTATTACCCTGGTGTTTTCTGCATTTAAAGATACTGTGCACAACAAAACGTAGCACAGTCCCCACTCTCTCAAATTGGTATAATACACAAATTATATCTTCAGCACTTATAGCAATATGCAAATAAAGCATCAACATAGTTGCAGCTTCATCAACACAAAGCATTTATTTTGTGCCTATTTTCCATAGGTGCACCAGAACAAAATGATTTTGGACAAATCCAGCTCCTACTCTTGGAGTTCATGGTATATAAGAGATAATACAGGCAAACCTTGTTTTAGTGTGCTTCACTTTATTGCGCTTCGCAGATAGATTTTTTTTTTACAAATGGAAGGTTTTACAACCCTGTGTAGTCAGATGATGGTTAGCATTTTTTAGCAAGAGAGTATTGTTTAATTAAGGGATGTACATTGTTTTTTTTAGACATAATGTTATTGCACACAACAGATTATAGGATAGTATAAACATAACTTTTATAGGTACTGGGAAACAAAAGAATTTTTGTGAATTACTTTATTGTGATATTGGCTTTATTGCATTGCTCTGGAATTGAACCCACAGTATCTCAGAGGTATGCCTGATACTGAGATCTAGCATAGGTGGTAAGACAGATCGGAGATTCTGAAGGCAGAATGAAAATTGTTGCACCAGGAGCTAACTCATAGAAAGGTGAAGTTTCTTATCTGTGTGGTGAGATAGAAATTCGTTTTAGGTGAGTGTGAGTAAGCCTCTTTGGAATCTTATACACAGGCCAATAGGCTTTGATTAAAGTCTGTTGCCTAGGTTGACAAATTTTAAATTGTTTTTCTTTGAAGTGCAATTTTCTTCTTCACGGTGAGCCATGAGGGGCCAGTTGAGCGGGGACCAGTGGCAAAGCTCACCCAGCATTTACCAGTCTGTTCTCAGAAGCCACCCCACCCCCGCTGCACTGGTTCCAGTGGTAGCTTTAGATTTAGTGGTTCTCCACAAGGCTCTTCTGTGTGATGAGTCTTCACACTCTCGAGATAAGTACCCTCAAGTCACCCTGCATTAGAATCACCTGGGGTGCTTATGGAAATGAAGATTCCTAGGCCAGAGTCCAGCATGATAAGTCATGGGGGTGGAACCTGAGAAGTTTGCGTTTGATCGTGGGCCTCGGATCACTGCTGTCCACACCAAACCACTGCTCTAGATCCTACCCTTTCAACATTCATCCTATCCCAGGCCTTCTTATTACTTCTGCTGCTGCTGCCTTAGTTCACTCGTCTAGCCTGGCTACTACAGTCCTCTCTTAATTGGTCTCCTCGTTATGCTCTTTATTAGTAATAGTAAGCTAAATAAAATTCAAATCTTACAGTGTCAGATCCTATATAAGATCCTACAATCAGCCACTATTTTCTATAGGATGACTTCGTCTCTTTACTAGGATAAGTAAGGCGCTCGCCAGCCTTGCCTCCTGCCTCATCCCCTGGGTACCCCTTATACGCTGCAGCCACGCTAAAGGCGGGTCCCTGAGTACACTCTGCGTCAAGGGTCTGGGCCCTTGCTCGTCTTCTGGCATCTGGCTAGAATGGCCCCCCATCACTCCCCCCACCCTTATTCCGCTCCTGGCTCTCTGACAAATACCTACTTTAACACAACTGCTCAAGAATTACCTCTTCTGAGATGACTTTGCTGTCCTTTCCCCTTTTTGTGCCTGCATTCTCCCTCCCGTCTGTATTTGCTTTGACGCTAGCACTTACAGCACTCCGCTGCAGTGTTAGTTGACAAGTCTGTCACTCCCTTGAAAGCACAGCCCATGTCTTTCTCCTCTTGGTATCTCAAGGCACATATTAATGTTTTCCAGAATAAATGAATGAACCCATGAATTGTACAACATGGAACCTAAATTTATTCCCAGACTAAATTTGCAGCCTAAGAGCTGTGGCCACATCATCCTTCTTTTCATGATGTATATCTTATCAAGAGTTTTGAAGATCACAAGCAAAATGAAACAACTTGGAGTTTCCCACATGTGAGTGGGCTCAATCCAGTTTGACTAACACATTCTAAAGCCCACAGAGTGTTCCTTCCCTTCATGATGTGGAGATAAAAATAGGGAGAATGAAATAAATGAAACCAGTGTCTTTGTTATATAAACCACAGGGTAAATTGGGGTAAATGAGCAATCTTTATGGCAAATGTAACTGATCTTTCTGGAGAGTTATTTTATTTAATTGATTAATTTAATTGCCTAGCAAATGAAATCTGAAAATACTATCCCTGAGAAGACTTACTTGCTACAAATCCCTTCTCTTCTCTAAACCTCATTGATTCCAGTTAATTTTCCATCATGCCTCCTCTCTGTCTACAGTGTGCTTTGAGCATTTCACATTTTCTTTCAAGGCTGAAGTTCAAAGATCGGACACAAAGAGTGGAAGATTTTCAATTCTACTGTCTAAGGCATTTCAAGAATCAGTGGTTGCTCTCATGTGTTGCTGGTGGGGGTGTGAAATGGAATAGCCACTTTGGAGAACAGTTTGGCAGTTGCTTAAAATGTGAAATGGAAATTGAGTATGAGACTTCTCCTTTTCACCCCTACGAATTTACCCAAGACAAATGAAAGGTCGTGTACACGTAAAGACTTTGTACGTGAATATTCACAGCAGCAAAACCATAATACCCCCAAAGTGGAAACAACCCAAATGTTCATGAATTGGTGAATGGAGAAACAAAATGTGGTATATCATACAGTGGAATACTAGTCAACAGTAAAAAGAAATGGAATACCAATGGGTTCTATAACATAGATGAGCCTCAAAAATATGCTAAGAGAAAGAAGACAGTCACAGAGGTATTTATACTGTGTAATTCCATTTATATGAAATGTACAGAGAAAGCAAATTTATAGAGACAAGAAGCAGAGTGGTGGTTGCATAGGATTGGCGGGGTAGGAGCAGAAGCTGCAGCTGGGAGGAAATTTGGGGGGTGATTGACATGTTTGAAAACTGGATTGCGGTTACAGTTGTCCAACTCTCTACATTTACATATAATCATTAAACTGTACAGTTACAATGGGTGGATTCTGTGGTGTGCAAATGACACCTGAATAGAGCTGTAAAAATGGTTGACACTGGCGCTTTGCTACCTTCGTATTTTTATTATGGTGGTGGTACACTTTCAAAAACCTTTCCCAGGTAATATGTCTTAAAAGTCTTTAATCACAGCATCTAGATTTTAAGTTGGTTTCTTTCCTTTTCTATGAACCCCTGAGGCCCTTCACCTTTATACCGGTGGAGACATATTCAGACTGTAAAAACTTTTTTCTCCTTCAAACTAATTAAGCTCTGATGACATCAACTGTATTTGCAGTGCACCTGATTAAGGCCATGATACTAATTAAATTCTTGAATGATTAAAAATGCAAATTACCAGACTGGGTTGAGCAACAGGCTTGCTTCTGGGCTCCAAAACAGTAGGGAACAACAAGCTTCATCTCAGGTGATGGAGCTCTCACGTCTAACTTGAGTTGAATGAGGCAATATTAACTGTGAATGACTAAGATTTACCTACTTTTTATGGGTCAATATTTCATTTACAGAGGCAACACATTTCTAGGTGGCTCATACCTTTGTGAGTACATTGAGAAGTGTTGTATTGGGATGGAAGGAACCCCAAGCTTTGGAGTTAGAACTGAGTTCAAATGCTGCCTGTCACTTACCAGTGGTGTGATCTGTGGCTAATTATTTAATTTCTCTGAGCGTGTATATCTTTATAACAGGGAATTTGATTATCTAGCTTGAAGAACTTGGGGGCTAATTAAATGAGATCACTTATGTCACTGGGCCTAGCATATAGGGAGCATTTAATAAGTGGGACCATGGGGTAGCTTAGATAATAAGCTCTTGGTTCATTCAACAAATATTAACTGAGTGCCTACCATTCATTTACTCCTTCAATTTATTATTTTATTATTATTTTTTTATTTGGCTGCATCGGGTCTTAGTTGCAGATCTTCATTGTGGCACACGGGCTTCTCTAGTTGCGGCGCGCGGGCTTCTCTAGTTGTGGTGCGTGGGTTCCAGAGCACGTGGGCTCAGTAGTTGCAGTGCACAGGCTCAGTAGTTGTGGCACACAGACTTAGTTGCCCTGCTTCATGTGGGATCTTAGTTCCCCGACCAGGGATCGAACCTGCGTCCCCTGCATTGGAAGGTGGATTCTTAACCACTGAACCACCAGGGAAGTCCCTATTCCTTCAATTTAGAAAATATTTATTGAACACCTGCTATCTTTCTGGTAGTATTTTTAGTGTTCAGGATCCATAAATGAATTTAAAAAGACAGATTCACACCATAGCAAAGCCTACTTAGAAAATATCTATAAACATAATAAATAATTAAATTCTATGATATGTTGCAAAGTGCTATGTCCTATGGCAAAAAACAAAGTAGGATGGGGGGGGGACCTAGAGTGATGGGACTGAGGGAGAGGATGGATTGCAATTTAGGGTGATGAGGGGAGAGCTCAGTGAGTAGTAAAAAATGAGCAAAGCCTTGGAGGAGGTGTGGGAGCTGGGCATCACCCAGCAGCTCTAGGGAAGAGCCTTGCAGGCTGAGTAAACAGCCAGTATATAGGGCCCCAAGTGTCATGTTCCAGACACCTTCAAGGAGTACTGGGAGGCCGGTTACCATGCCAGACGTTAGATACACATGGTCACCCAGTGGTCAGAAGTGAGTTCAAACTCTGTCTCTGTCACTTGCTAGTTTGGTAATCTTTGGCAAATCTTTTAATTTCCTTGAGCTTGTATCGGTTCATCTATAAAATGAGATTTGAATATCTGTTTCAAAGGATTATCTGTCCCAAAGGATTGAAACAGTCATTTACCCCAGTCATCTCTGAAGCTACAGTTTGTAAATTGTGCTTCAGCAGAATGGGAACTATGGTTTTATCTGTGTCTGGTTCTGATCCACTTAGTTACGTACAGCATCCTGACACGGAGCCTATTCTAGGACTTCGGCGTGGTTGGTGGGGCAGCTAGGAGGTGAGACCGGCCGAAATAGAAGGACCATTCTGAGATGTAAAAAGGAATGAGAGAGAGAGCATTAATTTATTCATTCAACCAATAGATAATTGAGTTTCCGCTATGTTCCGGGCACTTACTGCTTGGAGAAGAACAATGTGGAGTGTGGTAAAGCGTTTTAAATACTGGGAGGATAATACATTTTATACATATGTAAATGTGTGCCTGTGTGTGCATGTACCTGTGCAGTTTTTCTCAGAATCAACCATGTGCCAAAGGTGACTCAGACATGGATGGAACCTTTATCAGGGACTTCCAGTGAACTGTGGGTTGGGGGTTGAGAGAACAAGGAAAGGACATGGGAGCTCCTTCAACTTCGATACTGGCCTTCTCAGATGTTTCTCTCCTTCTGTCTCGCTGGCTGTGGACTGTGTTCTGGAAAGAACACTGGATTGAGTCAGAAGACCTTGGTTCCACAATCAGCCCTTCAGGTTTTAGCTGTGTGACTTGGGCTTGTCATGTGACTCCTCTGAGCTTTATGTTTCTCATTTATGTAATGGAAATAAAACTTCTACGTCACCTGCCACCCAAACGTCAAAGGTCAAATGAGGAAATAGATTTGAAATCATTTGATAAACTATAAAACTGAACGTGAGTTGAAGGAGGTGCAGGTCATTGTTGGAGAAGGAGGCTGATAGGACACGGGGATGGGTAGTTATCTGTTGTAGGAAAGAATGGCTTTGGAATTTCTCCAAAGAGTAGACATTTGGTGCTAATTTATGCACATTAGTTAATTCTGCTTTGCTGGGGGGCTCAGATGGGACTCCCTGATGGATGTGCCATCCATGAAAGAATCATGAAAGCCACATGGCTCAAAACTGTGATCCTTTCAGGGATGGAACTAGAGAGACAGGCTCTTGAGAGGCACAGGCTTGGCTGACAATTTCAAAATCGTTTGCTCAGTGAAACCCTGCTGAACCCTGGGCAGCGGGATGAGTAGAGAAAACGCTTTCGTCCTAAAAACTGTTAGGTTCATTTTCCACCCCGCTCCCCAGTTATCTAGGTTTTACATTCCAGGCATGTAGGGATACAGTCACCCAGTGGTAACTGGTGATGCTGGGCCCTTCTCTCCAAGCTCTGAAACCATCTGGGCTGGCTGAGAGTGAGAAGGGAAAAGGCAGCACACTTTTCAGGAGGAGAAAAACACCCTCAAGAGTCAAACTTGAGGCAAGTTCTTGGAGAAAAGAGAATTATTGAGGGGGAAGGCAGCCAGATGCTCTGTAAAAGCATGTGTCTGGTTATAGCATAAATTGAGGATGGGCAAGAAAGAATCACTGAATCTTAAGAATTGTTGAACCTTATCATGGGCGAGACTCAGGTGAACCACAGATGCCCTTGTATCTCTGTTTATGTGTTGGTCTTACTCTCCACACAGTAAGCTCCCAACCAAGACCAAGTTTTGGAAAGTGCGGAGTCCTAACCACTTGACTGCCAGGGAATTCCCTAATCATTACATTTTAAAAGCAGATATTAGATGTTTCTAAATAGAAAATGATTTATTTTACTGGGAGAGTTTATACAAAGTCCATATTTAGTATCTTCCGTAACATTTGCTAATTTAAAAAGTAAGTAATGAAATTTAATTAATTTTATTACTAAGTCTCAAATAGAATCTCCCAGATTTTTTCCAAGGTATCCCAGTTATGCAATTGTTATAGCTTCCTGTGTGTGATGATATAAAAAAGTTAGGGCAACATTGCCATAAATTATTCTTGTTGCAATTTTTCACCCTGGGAGTTGGGGTGTAAGTGGAAAGAACGTTAATCTTGGTGGAAAGGATTTGTTAGAGAAATCCAAGATGTTGCTATTTTTTGCTTTTAAAGTTCCATTTGCTAAAATAGTGAAATAAGGAGGGCATGTTGAGCTTGAAGATATTTCACAATGCTGGACACTGTCTGATGGGGTTGGCTGTGTTTCTGCAGGTTCATACCTTGCCAGCTGCATCTCCCTTGCTTCTTCCAGGACAGAATGGGTTGAAAGAGCCAGCAGGAGCTGACAAGGTAAATGTCACTACATCCAGCTGGCCATACTTTGAAATTAAACATGGACTTAACAGATTTCAAAGTGTAGTAGAATTCATACAGTTCATGAAACCACATTTAAATGAAAAGCAAGCAATAACCCTCCTATTTCAAAACATCTGAGCAAGTGTTTTTATATTGAACAAAACACTTAAACTTCATTTCTCTTGAATAAATACACCCAGTACAGGAGAAAAAATACCAAATGGGTCTGAAATTGACCTTAGATTACTCGTCCAATATTGTGGAGGGAAGGGGCTTCCCTGGTGGCGCAGTGGTTGAGAGTCCGCCTACCGACGCAGGGGACACGGGTTCGTGCCCCGGTCCGGGAAGATCCCACATGCCGCGGAGCGGCTGGGCCCGTGAGCCACGGCCGCTGAGCCTGCGCGTCTGGAGCCTGTGCTCCGCAGCGGGAGAGGCCACAACAGTGAGAGGCCCGCGTACCGCAAAAAAAAAAAAAAAAAATTGTGGAGGGGTGTGTAAGGGGTACCCCCTTTCTTCTGGAGGGCTGGCTGGGGAGAGAGGTCAATGCTGAGAAAGTACATCTGCAGCTTTGAATGCGTCTCCCACCCCTCGCCGCAGGGGGACGGGGAGGGGGGAACAGGCGTGAACTCAGGGGTCTCAGGATGAGGCTCCCATACTTAGCAAATAAAAATACAACAACACATGGAATATCAGGGATATATTTATACTAAAAATTATTTGTTCTTTACCTGAAATTCAGTTTAAATTGGGCATTCTGTTTTCATCTGGCAACCCTACTTAGAAAGAGTTGGAGGGAGAGGGATGTGAGAAAACATGCAGAAGCAGGACAGGAGCCGACAATAGCGAATTTTATAGCAGGAAGATGGTGACAACAGCGTCATTCCCCTGTCATACACTTGGAGTGAGATTTGCACAGGATTTCTAAGGACACACAGGGCAAGGTGCTGGTCAGGAAGGGCTTCAGATGGGATCAGTACTGATTCTTGAAGAAGATGGAAAACTAACCACAAAAGGAAGATGGTGGGAGATGAGGAAGGACATTCCAGGCAGAACGAAGCAAGTCCAAGGCGTGGAGGATGAAACAACTACAGTATCTGAGTCCATGAGGCCTTTCTGGTCCCACCCAGAGGAATTCCTCCTCCCTTCCTCTGTGCTCTCCTGGCCCTTTGATGGAGCCTAATCGCTGAGCTCGTACGCTTTCTGCTATTGAGACGTCTGTGAGGTGGGCCCATCAAGTTACAGGTGCTAGGTTATAGAACAGACTCAGTTACTGTCCTAGTTGAGCAGTAAAGCCAGCAGCGAACTGAACTGAACAGACCCTGCTTTTTGCAGAAGATTGAGAACAAATACATCAAATGCTTTTTCTCAAGCAATGCAACCTGCTGCATATATGTACATGTACTTAAGTAAACATAGAGAATTGATTTATAAAACATCAGACCTTAGGTATCTAGGATTGCTTCCCCACAAGAGAAATAGCAACGTGAAAGTAAATGAAATGGAAAACTAAGTAAAATTCCTTGCATTCCCTGAAATTTATCCCCAAGCCAACCTACACTGCTTCAGTATATGAGGTAAATTCTCCATTGCGCATCCCATCAGTCTACTGCTTTTGAATGTTCTCTCTCAGAAGAGACAGATTGTCCTATATCCTGTGTTTGGCACTTTTACCCCCCTGCTTAGAATTCCCCAATTAAAGTTCTTCAAGTTACGGTGCTGTGTAAATAAATAAGTAGGACCATGCTTTCTGCCCTTTGGGGCACAGAAACTGAGAAGCCTCGAGTGTCTGTGGGAGGGGAACTTTCTGGCCATCCTGTTCCCATAATGGTATGATTTGGAGGCAGCTTACCCAGAGATAAGAACATTGAGAAGGTGGCTTTGTCTAGTAGCTTTAAGATGGAGATATAATCCCTTTTTGTGTGTATGTTTGAAAATGTTGCTTTCCAGAACTTTACCAACCAGATTAAGTGCTTTTGTTGACATCGTTTGTTTTCATTTTGTTGTTGTTAGGGGGAAGGTTATTTGGAGAATTATACTTTACCCATCAGCCGTCTAAGGGGTCAGAGTGGTCTGAGCCTTTCAACTCTAGGAGTGTTTATCTTGCTCCTGAAGTTAATATTGTATGTTGTTTTCCCTTTTCTTTGCACATGTCCTAAAGATGCTGACCATGCAAGGATTTTACTCAGGCCTCTTCCGACCTATCTTGGTTTACCTTTACCTGAGAAATGCCCGTATCTGGCTGTATGTTCCATGGGGATAGTCTGCTTTTTTTTGGCACCATGCGGAGAGCCTGGTCCCCTTTGCCTTTCTCAGCCCTAGCGCCTTTCTTCGGGGCAGAATGAATCCCATGCTTTCTTTGGGCCCCACCAAGGGTTGGTTTCTGCTCTCCTGCGCCACCTGCTGTCACCTGCTCCAACCACAGCCTTCCCAGGCTCCAGCCCCAGGCTCCCCGCAGGAGCCCATGCCAAAACCTCAGCCCAAGCAGATGTTACTTAGGCTGCCAGGTTTCTGTCCCGGTCTTATCTGTGCTGCCTCCACTGGCTCACCCGATCAGAATCCCAAATGTCCCCAGATGACTTGCCTCAAGTCACGCAGACCCTGAGCTCCTTGGCCAGAAGAAGGGAGGCTGCCAGTGTAGGGGTTGGTGATCAGGGGCTCGTGCCAGCTTCCTGAATATGTGGTCAGTGGAGGCCAGCCTCCGCCCAGCAGTGAAAATGCAAATAGATTTCTGTCACAATGTCAACACACCCAGGCAGGGCACTGATCTTTTCATGGGCTCATCAACGTGTCCCCAGTATGTTCCCTGACTGGGCCACTAGTTTTCTCCCAAGTTACTCAGAAACTGGAAAGTTTGTTTTTTTAGCAGTCTGGACTTTCTTACATTCTCACAAAACTTGGTGATTCTAATCAGGGCACCACAAAGAAAGTGGAGGGCTGCTTGTTAATAGGTTAAGTCCCCCTGTTTATTCCCTATTCTAGGTTAGGGATCTCTTGATGGCTGGGACTTCAGCATGTGTTTATTCTCTCACACACAGTCTGGCACATAGTAGGTGCCTCCCAGAAGCTTGTTGAAATGCACAGATTCTCTCTGGCCAAAATCCTTCTTGAAAGTCCTTTTCTATTTGTCTATTAAAAGTAAAAGCTGTCAGATCTGAGATTCTGATTGTTTGTCCTGATTTAAGCCTGAAAGAAAGTCTGACTTGGTAGAAAGAAATGATGAGCAATAGCAGTGATTTCTTCTGCTACTCTCATAAGAATGAGGATGGTCACCAGCTGAGGTTAGAATAAGTAGCAACATATGTGTGCAGGGGAGAGTTGGGTTAGCTACGAGATAGAACTTCCTGAGAGCAAAGGTTACAGGATACTCATATAAATTACAAGTGGGGGTTTATGCCAGCAACACATCCATTTAGTTCAGTAAACATTTATTAAGCTCCTACGTCGTGCCAACACTGTGCTGGAAGCTTGATAAAATACAGTGCCCGACCACAGAGAAGACTGAGACACATAAACAATTTCAAGTCCTTTCCTAAGTGCCATGAGAGAGAGGTGTGCCTGGGGTGTTGTGGGAGCATGATGAAGGGGTACTGATTTGAGCTGTGTCGTCAGAGAAGGCTTCCTGGAGGAAGTGGTACGTGTACTGAGTTTTACCACTGGATGAGAGGTATCTCAGTGGATAAGTGCAGTCAGTGCATTCCAGGAAAGCTGGACAACTGGATTAATTGATATAGAAACATCTTTAGATGATAGAAAATCCCTTCAGTCCTACTGAGTTGAGTCATCTGCAGAATGACATTGTGCCATAGGAAATGTCTTACAAACCTGGTGACAAGAAGGGGCTCAGTTTTCTGTTCCACGTTTGATCTGTCAGACATTATTAAGATAGCCTTCTGTAATTTTAGGAGGGGAAAGGTAAAGGAGGGAATCTTCTTTTCTTCATGGATCATGGTCCTTTCAGCAGCCTCTCTGCTCCAAAATTGTGAGCACTGCAGAGCTGGCATGGCCTTGATGCATCGGACTTGACATATTTGGGGGCTGCCCGCAGAGCCATGCTGATGGGAGCCCCAGACCAGGCATTCTCCATGCGTTCCAGGAGGCCACAGAGAGGAAGGCTGGGGTTGGGCCTGCCTGCTGGCTCAGAGAGAATAAACACACTGCTGCCTAGAAACTCTCTCAACAGCTTCTCTTTGAATTCCAACAGATTATTTTACCAGGCCCCATTGTACAGGTGGGAAAACTGAGGCTGAAGAACACAAAGCCACTTCCTAGGTCCTGGGGAGTAACGGGTGGATGCTGTGTATTAATTTAGCTTCTTGTTTGTCACTTCAGTGCCTCAGCTAGTACCTCCCCAGGGTGGGAACCTCTGAGAGGCATTTTTCCCAGAAAGAAGTGCTTTTGAAATGGCAAGCCAGTTAGTAATGGCCCGTTTCCGCTGTATACCCGGCTTATTGGGCTGGCATGGTGGGGTTGGGGGTTCCCCGCCTCCTCCAGAGAGGTCATTCAGCCCCAGCCATGGCAGCTGGTGTCTCCGGGCCCTGGACCACCACCGGAGAAAGGCATCCGAGGAAGGACAAAGAGTGCAGCCCCGGCTGCGGACCTGAGCCCTCCACGCCCACTCGCCAGAGGCGGCCCTGGCCGGGTCGGTGCCAGGCACTGTGCTGCTTCTCCACCCCCTTCCTGGGCCTCTCTGCTCATCTGCTTGCTCTCAGCGCTCCAGCCATCCTGAATGGGTCTTTGTGTGCGCCCCAGGAGCTGGCTCAGAAGAGCCCTGATAGAAATGCTGGACAGAGATATCTCCTCTGGATCCAGGCGCCACTCGGCGCGGTGCCCATCTTGTGGAAGGCAGGTCTTTATTGTGCCGCCGGCTTGTTCCATATCTGGGAGCGAGCTGGGGCCTGGGTGAATGGAAGAATGTTCTACACGCCTGCACAGTGGGGTCATCACCAGGGCCAGGGGGATGGCAGTGCCTTGGTCACTTCCCGGAGCTCTCTTTCCCACTCTTTCTCTTTGCTACTTTGCCCCCAGAGGTGACTCTACTCATATTAATACCAAGAAGTGCAATTAAATGGTCACTCCTTATGTGCCAGGCATTGTGTTAAGGGTTTTATCCCTTTGAATTAAATCTCCCCAACAATCCTATGAGATATGCTCCCATTATTATCCCCATTTTACAGGTGAAGAAACCAAGGTGGGGAATATTAAGGAACTTTCCCCGGTAATTCTGAACACAGGTTGGATGGGTCTTAGGAAGTCCTAAGCCCCCTTTACACTTGGCCCCCTGAGAAATCACCAGCTCTAGGATGCTGGCCACCACGGGAAACCCAAAAGGAGGCAAAGCCTGGTTCTGGCAAAATGCAGACAGCCTTCTGGCCTTCTGAAGTCCCATCTTGTTTATACTGTCACCCCTTTGTGCTTTTTAAAAAAAATCAAGAGTAACATTTTATTTTATAAGAGAGAAGAAACTATGGATGTAGAAGGAAAAAGTTGGGGTACAACTCCATAATAAAAATTTTGCTAAAGAGCCCTACCTTCACTGCCAGGAAATAGAAAGGTTTTGCGAGGCAAACACCACCCGAGGGCTAAAGCCCAGGATTCATTTTCGGGGTCACCCCCTGCTCTGGCCTAGCGTCCCGCTGTAATGAGAGGATACAGGTTAATTCCCAGTAGCCGACCCTTCAGCGCTCTCTGGGCAGAGGTTGAAGTTCAGGCACGAATCTTGCTTTGACTTTTTTCTTAGTAGATAGAAGCAGTGGTCACGATGGCATCTACATTCACACACATATGCCAGGGCTGTCTAGCTTGAGAGGTGTGGTCCAGAGCTTTCTTATGGAGCAAAGCTCAATGGCCCTTTTCAGGGACAGACGTTTTAACCATGGATTTGAGAACAGCCCCGTTAGCTGAGGCAAATGGCCAGCTGGGAAGGGCTGTTGTTTCTCTGTTGGCAAAGAGGCTAGAGCGGTCTATGGTCAAACAAACAAACAAACAAACAGAAACAGCAAGAGAAATGCAGGTTAGATCTTAAGAAGAACTTCCCAACTGTGCATCATGGCACATTGACAGTCAGGCAAAATAAGTTGTCCTTCAGAGTCTGTTCGTATTTGCTTGTTTCTTTTCTTCATTTTCTCCTTTATTTTTCTTTTTTAAAGAAGAGTTAGCTCTTCACCTTTCTAGGCTGTTATCGTTGTAGTCTGTGTTACTTCTGGGGAAAGGGGAATGACTGTTATAGGCCTTATGTAGAGGAAGATTCCTTTATGTCCATCTTTCACACATGACAAGAAACTCTGCAGAATTGGAATCCTCAGATTTGTGTGTGATGTGGTGTGTCTTCCCCTCTCCCCCACTCCTAGCTGCTCTTGCATTCAGCCCCAGAAATGGCAATGCTGTAAAGATGGGCAAAGTGACTGAGTAATTTTTCTATGTGTTATTCTCCAAGTTGCTTTCTACAGTTTTTATGCATTACTCTGATTAATATCCAAGGATCTTTACCCAAGCATGTTTCTCCATTAAACCATTCCTATCATCATGGGATATTATGACCGTCTAACTGTGGTGATCATGTTTTGAGTAACTGAAGCATAAGCACAGAAGAGAAATCCCCATCCAAGTCAAGAGGATAGTCTGTGGACGGTTAAGGTCCTGAGATGCAGGGAATCGAACAAAGAAGAGTCACAAACACCCATCAGCTCTCCTTCTCCGCTCAAGCTGTGGTCATTCTTTGATGTTTTTCTTAGGAGTCACTTGTTCCTTTTTTACTCTGTTAATCTCATTTCTGAGAGTGGAACTCACTATTAAAAGAAGTAATAGTTAGGGCTTCCCTGGTGGCACAGTGGTTGAGAGTCTGCCTGCCGATGCAGGGGACACGGGTTTGTGCTCCGGTCCGGGAAGATCCCACACACCACAGAGCGGCTGGGCCCGTGAGCCATGGCCGCTGAGCCTGTGCATCCGGAGCCTGTGCTCTGCAACGGGAGAGGCCACAACAGTGAGAGGCCCACGTACCGCAAAAAAAAAAAAAAAAAAAGAAGTAATAGTTAAAGATAGCAGAATTCAAGAGCCTGAGGGATAAGTCAGGGTGGACACAGGAAAAGGACTTTTTGATTGGGACAAGGAGGATGTATAGGAGAGAAACCCATTGGGACAGGACAAGTGAAATTCACCTCCAGTACATGGGCTACTGAAGTTTGAACAACTTTCTGAGTCTCAGTCCTTTATTCATAGGATAACATGTGAGTCCCTGGACAATTCCCTCTTTGTGAATAAAGCTATCAATTTATTCATTGGATTTTGGTCGATCAGCAATGCAGAATCACCACGTTTGGACTGTGAACAGCAGGCAGCAAAGTATCACCGCGAGTGTTTGAACAAAAGAGTGACGTGATCAGGGAGGCATGCATCAGGGAGACTCAACCGAGAGTCATGTGTAAAATGGATTACAGTGGTATCGGGAAACTAAGTGGGAAGATAGAGCAAAAGCCCAGTGGAGAAAAAAAGTGAGAACTTCACCAAGGATGATTGCAGCAGGAATCAAAGAAGAGGACTAATTCAGGAAATGCAGTGGAGAAAGAATGGACAGAGCTTGGCAACTAAGGGGCCATGAAGGAGGGGCATGAGAGGGAGGGATTCACAATGACACAGTCGCTGTGAGATTTCCCCAGAGAGCAACTGGGCATTTGTCCAGTGGCCAGTGGGAGTAACTGAACTTTCTGCACTTTTCTTGCTGAGAATCAAGGAGGGAGCGGCAGTGGCCTATTCACTGTGTAAACTTACCCCTATAACCTATCATTATGGGTAGACTATGGCCTTGACAGAGAGTGAGTGGGATCATATGATCCCATTGCCACCGCTGTGGCCCCACTCTTAACGGTGATGATCTCTAGCCTTCAGGTTACTGTGAGTTAGTGGGGCTCTCTGCACACAGAAGCAGGGAGAATCCCCCAAAGAATTGAGAGGGAAAAATTTAACAGAAAGTCATACAGAGTGAAGTAGGTCAGAAACAGAAAAACAGATATCGTATAATAACACACGTATGTGGAACCTAGGAAAATGGTACAGGTGAACCTATTTGCAGGACAGGAATAGAGATGAAGACGTAGGGAACAGATGTGTGGTCACGGGGTGGTGGTGAATTGGGAGATTGGGATTGACGTATGTGCACTGCCATGTGTAAAACAGAGAGCTCAGCTCAGTGCTCTGTGATGACCTAGCTGGATAGGATGGGGGGTGGGTGGGAAGGAGGTCTCAGAGGGAGGGAATATCTGTATACATATAGCTAATTCACTTCTTTGTACAACAGAAACTAAACACAACATTGTAAAGCAACTATACCCCAATTAAAAATATATATTTATTAAAAAAAAAGAGGGCTTCCCTGGTGGCGCAGTGGTTGAGAGTCCGCCTGCCGATGCAGGGGAAACGGGTTCGTGCCCCGGTCTGGGAAGATCCCACATGCCGCGGAGCGGCTGGGCCCGTGAGCCATGGCCGCTGAGCCTGCGCTTCCGGAGCCTGCGCTTCCGGAGCCTGTGCTCCGCAACGGGGGAGGCCACAGCAGTGAGAGGCCCGCGTACCACAAAAAAAAAAAAAAAAAAAAAAAAAAGAAAGCTCCATGACGATATCCTGCATGACCTATTTTAATATTATTGGGTGACATTCAGTGTTTTAAATTACTTTGCACCCTCACTCTTCTTGTCACCATTTTCCAATCCATAATTCCTAGGCTCTGATACCAGATTTCCTTGGCATTGAGAGTGAAATGGGAAAGGAGTGGCAATTGAGTTCTGTGTTCATTGCTGTCGTGCCGTCTGAAGACAGCAGGCCCTGGGAAGTGTGGTGAAGATGGCATCTTATTGGCCTTCAAGATGAAAGAGTTCAGTAGGGGACCACTGGGCTTGTCTCACTGGCATCTCCCTGTGGGCCTCTCAGATAACCTGGCAGCACATTCTTTTACCCTGACTCCAGGACAAGAAAGAATATTCTTTCAATAAGCAAAGCCCAGATGACTAAAAGCTCTTTCTTTAAAAGAAAGGCCCAGGGGGTTTCCTCTTATGATCCAGGTTGGTCTTTGGCCAAGGACCTATGAAATCCCCTGAAGATGAGCATCTCTGGGGGGTCCAGCTGTATTCTTAATAAAGTGCAAGAAATTTGACTCTTCTCACAACCTCACTTGGTTTCCCACATTGAGGCTGCTTTTAGCCTAAGCTATCCTTTTTTTTCTTGGTTGGAAATGCCAGTATCTGCTCTTCATCAGTTGATATAGGAAAACTAAGCATCCCTGTTGTTAGGTCAGGCAAACCTCAGTTTGTAAATTTTCTTCCAAAGCATGGAGATGGGGTTACTTCCTTTTTTTTTAAATTTTAATTTTAATTTTTTGGCTGCATTGGGTCTTCGTTGCTGCGCACGGGCTTTCTCTAGTTGCGGCAAGCGGGGGCTACTCTTCGTTGCAGTGCGTGGGCTTCTCATTGTGGTGGTTTCTCTTGTTGCAGAGCCCGGGCTCTAGGTACGCAGGCTTCAGTAGTTGTGGCACGTGGGCTCAGTAGTTGTGGCTCGTGGGCTCTAGAGCTCAGGCTCAGTAGTTGTGGCGCAAGGGCTTAGTTGCTCCTCAGCATGTGGGATCTTCTTGGACCAGGGCTCGACCCCATGTCTCCTGCATTGGCAGGTGGATTCTTAAGCACTGCACCACCAGGGAAGCCCAAGATGGGGTTACTTCTGATTGCCAGGTCCCCACAACGGCTGGAAACTGCTGGAGAGCTTCTGGGTCAGACGGTGTGGTGGGCTGTTGGATGAGCCCCTTCCTGGGAGGGTTCTCAGTATCAACCCTCTTTCTCTAATGCCAGGCTTTTTGATAAAGTCACTGAAGCCAGCTTAGGTCCCTAGAATGTATTTACCCATCTGCAAATAAGACTTGACCTGATTTCCGTCTTCTAAAAATGGCAGGTTTGACCCCAGAACCCTTTAGTTTCCATCTGAGTAGGAAAGCTCAGTACTGAATGACTGCTCTAGGTGTTTCTGGATACATGTGGGTCATCTTGCTGTATGAGAATGTGTTCAAATTTTACTTTTCAAGAGACCCTGTTTCCCCCACCTGAAGAATACCCTCAGACTCGGAGCATGAACCTGCAACTCTGTCACCTTAGCCATGCACTGATGCCAAGAAATGAGGAAGTACTTCTGTGACCATTTTCTTCTTGTTGTTGTTGTTTTTGCAAGGCCGTTTGGCTAATCTTGCAGGCACTTCTCAGAGGCAGTCAGTTCTCAGTGATCTGCACATGGATTACATGCCTTGTGAATTGTTCACGGATAATTGTTAATTCCATAGTGGCTGTTTGACAGCCACTGCTTGACAGGCTCCCATGAAGATAGTCCTCAAGGCTTTCCCCTCAGCTAGGGACACCTGGGAAACATTACCACATTCTAACGTTCGCATGATAGAAAATAAATGGGTAGGTAAACTGATTGAAAAATCATCATATAACAGTTTCCAAATCAGAAAAACCCCACAAAACTTTGGAGTAATCCTTTATGGAATTGGATTATTTCTACCCAAACATCCCTCCATGATTATTAAAAAAAAAAAAAAATCAAGCCATCTATAGACTGACTCCATCTTCTTCCCAAAGCCACAACTTACAAGAATGTAATTACAATATTGAACCCTGAACTGAGTGGAAGTTCAGGAATGAGAGAGGGTATTGACACACATAAATTCTTCTGCCAACTTGGGATCCCATGGGGCTTGCACTAAAAGCTTCCCTAGCCCTTTCTCAAGACAGTCTTCAAGGGAGCTGACTCCGAGCCGTCTTATCCATCATCTAAAATGGAATGAAACCCAATCGAGCAACATAAAACCAAAGCAAAAATTAGTTGTGCCTCATCCTCTCTTTGGTCAAAGCCTCCCATGCCTCCGCCACCTTAAAAGTGGAGCATGCATTTTCTGTGTGCAGAGACTGCACGAAGTGGGCCCCCTGCTCTTTTCAGGGAGGGAATGTAAGCAGATCCCCGAAGAAACCACTTGGCTCAGCGATTTTAGGGCTTGTTGTTATTGGCCTGGCCTAAAAGAATTCAGCGAGCTGCACCTTTGCCAAGGAAAATGCAAAAGCTTCCCCAAAACAGTCGTTGAGGGTCATGGGCTCATCTGTGAACCCAAGTAGGAAAGCAAGGCAGACAGAAAATTCAGGAAATTGGAGAGGCTCCTTAGAGATGGTTTTCTCACTTAGCCATGGGCGGAGGCCAAATGAGCTGAAGAGGTCACGCCAGGCAGGGTGAGTGGGGTCCAGAGGGGAAGGAGCTCAGGCAGAAGGCTTCCTCCTTCCATCATGAGCTCCTGATTTCCTTGAGGAGTAGACTCAGTTTCTTGCCCAGTCTGGCTCTGTGCCAGTCCCCAGCAGTCCTCTGCTGGGCTTGGCATCTGCCCCCTTGCTCTGGACCCTGAGAAGTTGTCAGGCAATGCTCTCTGCCACTCTCAGGCCAGGAAGAAACTTGCCATGGCCTGACTCCTGCTTCTCTTGGCTTCTTGCATCTCTTTTTTGTTAAAAATGTGAAAATCACGAACCCTATTTTTGGACGTCATCTTTCTCTGAAGCACCCTACAATTCTTCGTAGCAGTTTTACATTTGGCTCTACCAACCCCCACATCCCCACTATTTGTGACCTCCATGTCGATAGGCCTGGTGATCCCAACTATATAGCTCGTGCTGACCATGGTCCCCAGCTGTAGTAGTTCTAAATCAACGATTGTTAATTGACCGATAGTAATTAAGATTACTATGGGACATTCTTTTTTTTTTTCTTTTTTTTTTGCGGTACGCGTGCCTCTCACCTCTGTGGCCTCTCCTGCTGCGGAGCACAGGCTCCGGATGTGCAGGCTCAGCGGCCATGGCTCACGGGCCCAGCCACTCCGCGGCATGTGGGATCCTCCTGGACCGGGGCACGAACCCGTGTCCCCTGCATCGGCAGGTGGACTCTCAACCACTGCGCCACCAGGGAAGCCCTGGGACATTCTTTAGCATGACTTTTTACTAACACTTTGATTTCTATTTCTATCACATGTCTGAGCATATAGGAGGTGTTCAGTCAACACTTGACAGATTCAGATTTTTCTGATGGATTAACAATCTTTTGCAGCCAGGAAGAGACTAAGTCTTATGATGAGTCTAGCTTCCTCTCTGCTTCTTCCCACTCCGGAGATCTTTCAGGGCTTTGTCTCTTGCATCCCCCTAAACATTTACCCTTATCCCCACCCCTCACCATCTCTTGAGACCCCATGATAGTTTTGGAAACATCCCAAGCATCTTGGACCTCCCTTGAGGCTCTCTCCTCACTTCTCCCTACCTCTCAGTTCCCTCACTGATCTTGTGTTCCTCCCTTTTCCTCCACTCCTAAACACTGTCTTTTCCCTCCTCCACTTAAGCCCTCCATCCTCTCTACTCAATCAGAGGTCAATTCTTTAATGCCCTGTTTCTCTTGTCTGCCATCCCTACCAGCTTTGCACTCATTTTTATAACTCTGCCCCAGTCCCCATCATACAAGCAAGTGAAATACATACCATGTACCAGCATCCCTCAAAGGCCCATACCTTGCTTTCCTCCTTATTAGCAACCTTCACCATTTTAATTTCTCCTGCTCCTATTCTTCTATCTTCCCACCCGGCACTGGAAGGCTTGCACATATACGCAAAATATAGCCTGACGAGCAGCAGTTTCACCTATGCTTTTTACCAGTACCATGTGTCATTAAGTAGTGGCCACTCACACTGGAGGTGGTATTTTATTTTATTTTACTTTATTTTTTCACTTTTTCATTGAAGTACAGTTGATTTACAATGTTGTGTTAGTTTCAGGTGTACAGCACAGTGATTCATTTATACATATCTGTCTACCTTTCTGTCTGTTTATTCTTGTTCAGATTCTTTTCCTGTATAGGTTATTACAAAATATTGAGTTCCCTGTGCTATATAGTAGGTCCTTGTTGGTTATCTATTTTGTATATAGTAATGTGTGTATATGTTAATCCCAAACTCTTAATTTATCCCTCCCCCACTTCCCCTTTGGTAACCAGAAGTTTATTTTCTGTCTGTGGGTCTATTTCTATTTTGTAAATAAGTTTATTTGTTTTGGAGGTGGTATTTTAAAAATTTACTGTAATCTGACTTTTTATAATCCTTATTAATATTGGGTTCTGTCTTTATACTCTGATACAGTGCATATTAAAGGTACCATTTTTCTTTGCCTTTGTTTCCATGTCTTGCTGATGCATTTTACATGTGCTAATTTCCCCATTGGAATGGCCAACAATGAAATTAGCTTTGGAGGCAGCATTCAAACAGAGATCAGGCAACACTCAAACAGGGAAGATAAGGAAGGAATTCGGACATGAGGGGTGGGGGTCTTTGACCAGTTGGCTTCCAAACATCTCTTTTAAAACCGGAGATTCTCCTTAAACTGATGAGAGGGTGGGAGTGTGGCCTTCTCCTTTGTGTTTTCCACTATTCTAAAGGGCATTTGCCTCACCTAGGAGGTACTTAAATATTGGAATTCCTGAGACAGTAAAATAAATAATTCTGTTCAAGAGAAACAGAGGAAAAGGTGTAAGCACATTTTGCATTTAGGTGATCCTTGAATATATTAGGACATGTGATCCCCAAATAGGAGTTATACTCTCTGTGTGAGGATTTCCTGCGTTTCTCTTGTCCACTTTCTCCTCTTGGAACTCAGGTTGTTCAGAGACCCCAACACGCTTAGAGCTAAAGGGATTCCCCAAGGGTTACTTCAGTCCAGAAGGTCTTCCTGCCTGGGTGCATCCTTTGACCAAAGAACTTCCAGTGACAGAGCCCTCCTGACCTTCTCCAGGCAGGAAGTGATCCTCCTAGTTTTGGATTGAGCTGGCAGGGTATTTTTCTTCTGTGAGTCAACAAGCATTTTCTTTGGAGTTTCTCCCCCTTGGTTCCATTGTATTCCCTGAAAGCTAGAGCAAATCCCATCCCTTCCTACCTGAGCGCCCTTTGGATATTTGAAGATAGAAGTCATTTCCTGTACGGAGTTGTATCTTCACCTGCCTAAACATTTCCTCTTTTCCAGATTCCTCCTGAGACGACTTCTGGTCCCTTCTATCCTATGGTTGCTCTATTATCAGCATACTCCAGTTTGCCTGGGGTGGAGCAGAACGGGATGCTCCGACCAGCCCAAAGGGAAACAAGACTATCCCTCCCACCCAACTCATTTTCCTCTTCTTCCACCCATGAGCATGTGTCCTTTGCGTGCTCCAGACCCTCTGATACCTTCTCTTTGAGAAGTATTCCTGGATTTTTATTCCGTTCTTCACAGCAGTCCTGTCACTGAAGGTCCTCAGGTTGAGATCCAATTACATGAAAGGAATCTTTTTTTGTTTGTTTGTTTTTGCAGCTTTCCTTGAATTCTCCAAATCCTTGTTGCTGTTTTTTTACTTGAATTCAGTTTATAACAACATGTAAGTGTCTTCAGGGTGGGTTGCCTCTTTCACATTCAGTCCAGAGCCCAGTATAGGTATAGGTATAGTATAGAAATATTTAGTGAGTTCATATCATGACTCGACACATCTCCTTCATCACATTATTTCAGCTCCTTTTGCCCAGGGTATTTCTGTGTTTGTTTTCTCTTTGGTTCTATAGTGTCAAGGTTGCTTATGGAGAAAGAGCCAGTGAAGAAGCGATGGTTTTTAGTAAGGGGAATTTTATATTTTTACTCCCAGCTCAGTCTTTCTGTGTGGTTCAGTACAGAGCTGCTACCAACATCAGGGAGGTAATGGAGTTTAAATAGACATCAGTGGGAATTGGCTTGAGATTTGGCTTGCTGAAATTAGTATGCCATGGCCTGAGTCCCCTGGCCAGGACAGTTAGAAGAGTCACGGAGGCAATGTGATATGGTGAGAAGAGCTCTAGGCTGAAATAGATTTAGGTTTGACCCGTATCATGGCCACTTATCTTGTGGGCAATTAACCACTCTGAACTCAGTTTCTTCATCTATAAAATGGGGTTAACCCAACTCCATCTCAGAAATGGTATAAGGGTGAAATGAGATAATGTGTCACCACACACGTGGTGGCTTGTGAACTCTGGCTGGGGCACTGTTGTCGTTCTGCAGCTTCCTTACTCGGTTCTGGCGAATAAAGAGCATCCCAGTAGGCCCACTGGTTGTTTCCCCAGCTTTTGACACAATGACACAGTCTCTCCGGCTGGCTCGGTCTGGGTCCAGCTGTCTGTGTCACACCCAGCACGTGGTCTTCACGGCCACCGCGTCGGTCAATACTCCTTAAGGGTGCCGCTCATTGCCCTGCGCTGAGGAAGGCCCCGGAGCCCCACCACCCCCGCTCTGCCGAGACAGAACACAGTCTAGACACAGGAGGCACGGGGAAGTTGGGAAACCTGGGCCCTTAGCTCCACCGATGGCTTTTCTAGAGCACTGGACACCTTTCTAGGTTGCATGAGCCTCCCATTCTGTTTGCAGAAAGAGTGCTATATTTGACTTCCTACTTGACTGCCAGGGTAGGTGGGAATGACTGAGGCGGAATCTCTCCGGAGAAAGATACTATGTGAACATACAGTCTGTTTCCATCAAGTGGGGAGCAGGAAGTTGCCAGGACTCCAAAAGGATGGGTGCCCACACTGGCCAGAGTCCAAGAGCCTGGACCGTCTCCCTGTCCTCAGACGGCGGAGACCACGCCTGTCCCACCAGAATAGCCCTGTGTGAATGTCCGACTTTATGATACATTTGTGCTGTTGAGGGAATTGGACGTGAAGAAGAGGCAAGTGGTTGCCAGTCACCACGTCCATACAGAGTGTAAGCTGTGCAAGCTCATGACTCCATACTCACCTGGACCAGAGACCCCCAGGCATGGGGAACTCTTGTCTCTCCCCAAAGCGGTTCCCTGATTAGTTACAGAGGGGCTCACACAGGGGCTGTTATTCATGGCTGGAGCAGGACTCCACAGCCCCGGGGGTGCGCACCCCGGGGGTGTGTGAGCTCCTCTCCCCCTCCTCCCGGAGGCCCTGACCCGCCTGGGTACCGCCTTGCCATGCCCTGCATCTTCCACAAGGGGGAGCCCCCGGAGGGCAGCAGAGTTTGGGAAGCGCTGAAGTTCTCTCCTCCTGTCCTCTTAACTGATTTTCGCGTACCCAACTGTTAGATTCCTTTGTTGCAATGTTGGGGCCTGAGCTGACACTTCTGGAAGCTTCGGGTGAGAACCACAGCTGATACGCCATCTTTTCTGGTTTGTTGTTATTTACCTAGCCTCATCAACTAAGGTGGAAAAGTAACAAAGAGCTTGAAGACTTTCGTGCATCCCAGGCCCTGGATGGAGGCAGGCGGCTTCAGACAGCATCAGACAGAGAACCAAGAAAGCCGAGGGGCAGCCGGAAGGTGCCTGTGGCTGCCGAGCCCAGGTAGGTACCCGGGAGAGGACAACGGAGGGGCACACGGGGCACAGAGCCCCCTGATGGTGGGAAAAGTGGATGGACAGGAGAGGCGGAGGGGGAGAAGTGCAGACAGGACCTGGGAGACTGAGGGAGAGCGAGGGAGGAGCCCCAAAGGAGTGCAAAAGAAAAACTGCTCGCTCGTAGGTCGTGATGCAAAAGACTGACCACAGAGCCGGAGAGGGAGGGTTTGGGGGCTGAATCAGAGACTTAAACTTGTTTGAAGTTGGTTCCAACTCAGCTGCCCAGAAACTTCACAGGACATTGGAGGCCAGGAGTTTGCGAGCAAACGCTCAGTTGCACAAGAAAATTCAAAGTGAGTAAGTGTGCCTGGAAGTCGCTCTAGCCGTTCTGGTTGTGTGTCACAGGGCCACACCTACTCCGGCCTTTTGACCTAAACGAGGAAGAATTCTGGGCTGAGGGCAGTGTGTTCAGGTTCTTCCCACTCTGAACCAATGTCTCAGGCCTTCCCTCCTTCCGTCCAGTTTCCCACAGTTGCTCTCAGGAAGGACTAGGGGTCAGGTTCTCATTCTGCCATTTAGCGAGATTAACTCAAGCAAGGAAACCTCTCGTCTCCGTTTTCTTTGTCTATAAAAGGGAGATAATAATGTATTCCTGATGAGCCTTATAGGATTTTTCTGAGGGTTGAATCAGTAAGATAATGTGAATAAATGCTCTTAATGGATTATGATTGCTAGCCAAATAAAAGATAGCATTAATAATAATTAGTTAATATACCCTTACTGCTCTCAGCAGGGTATTTTCTTACGGAGCTTTGGAGGAACCTGTGTGTGTGTGAGTGTGTGTGTGTGTATCTATATATATGCATGTCTTTGGCAAATAAGTGGGAAACTTTGTGTTCTTTCCCTTTTAGCCATCTTCGAATGTTCTTTTTCCCAGCCTCGGCTACATTTTTCTCTGTCTCAAACATGCAGCTAGTGATTGATGGTGTCTGCTTTGCTCGCTGGAAGCATGGTCTGGCTGTGTCCTGGACTCTGTGCCGCCCATGTCAGTGTCACACCGTGTCTCAGGCACATGCTCAGACTGAATGTGCTTGGGAGAAGCGAATAAGAGGCTGTGTTTTTAATCCCGTCACCATATTCCCTGCCTGGGATGTTCTTTCCAGTCTGCTTGTTACTTAATTCACTAAAATCCCTCACATGGGAAACTGGGGTCTGCATTCTGAGTCAGGCTGGTTGAGGCGACCTATGAAGGCTGCTGAGGTTGGCTTTGATACCTGTGGACACGTTCACCCTTTCTGCGGGTTCCAGATGAGTGTGGAATACGGGGAAGGCAGTGTAGACTGGGAGCAGATCCTTGGACTTCACTGAGCCATCTCTTCCCCTTCTGTCAGGTGAAGTCCTTACTAGCCTTCCTTGCTGCCTCCAGATGTAGATGGGAGACACTCCTGAGATTATATCTGAGCACACCAAAAGTTTGTAACTCGACAGTGTTGCATAATTATAAGGTATCATCATTGTTATTCTGCTGCAGGTTTTTTACTAGTGATTTATCCGTATTTTACAGCTTGCATTATTTTAAAAGCTATCTTTCCACAGATGTTAATGTGCCCTCCTTTTCTTCTCCACCAATTGACTGATAAATATTTACAGAGATGCTCAATGATACACCTACTCACCTCCAAAAAGTTGGTATCCCATCCAAATCACGTGTATACGTGCACAATATGTACATAGACTGTATTTTCCTACAACCTCCAAGCACGTATGTATCCCTTCTCTTTTCAAGCATGTACTTACTCCCTTTTTAATATAAAATATATGCAAATATATATTGGAGTAAAAGACATATGCTGACATTCACATGGCATACTTACTTAGAGAACAGATTTAATGGGCAAGAGGAAAGACACATCACCCTATCAGCATTCCAGCTCTTTTCGAGTCCAGAAGTGACCACAATACACAATTTGTGTGGTTACAAAAAAATCATGGATCAATTTCTGCCCTGTTCCTAGTAATGAATATCAATATCTTACCTCTTGCAGACAGACTCTTAGCAGCTTTAGATAATTTTAAATGAGTTTTTTTTTAAATACACTTGCAAAGTCAATTATTTTGAATCTCATCTGAAGCAATTAAAAAACATCCTGACATTTAAGGTGATACTTTTTTCCCAAGTAAAATAATTATAAATAATACTAATTATGAGCAAATCATTCAGTTACTCTCAGTCTGGTTCAACCTTTAGGTTAATAAACCAATCCATTAAAATTCATCTTGCTCAAAGGACCAATTTGTTAAAAAATGTAGTGACCTTTCACCACAAGTGTGATTGATATTTTCTTCAACAATAATCAGAGCTGTCTTTCCCAGAAGAGAGTGTGGTCAAGTGATAGGTGTAGAAAACTAGGGTTCTTTTATGCCTGTCTCAGTAATACTTCTCAGGTACAAAATGATGTTGATGAAGATGGTGATGGTAATACACAAAACTAAAACTCTGATTTCAAAAAGTACCTAAAAGAGATGTCTGTAAGCCTCAGGACAGTTGCTCACAAGAAGTGACAAAATCATTAGCACCGGGAAAGATTTTAGTAAGACCTTCTGTCTGCCTCTGAGGTTTCATTTCCTTCAAAGATGTAGGTCAGGGATTTGCAAATATGGCCCATGGGCCAAATCCAGTCTGCCACCTGTTTCTGTAAATAAAGTTTTATCGGAACCAAGCATATCCTGTCATTTGCATATTGTCAGTGGTTGCTCTCCTGCTATAAAGGCAGAGTTAAGTAGTTGCAGTAGACCCCATACAGTCCACAAAGCCTAAAGTATTTCTTATTTGGCCCTTTACAGAAAAAAGTTTGCTGACTCCAGGTGTAGGGTAATGAAAACAAAAACAAAGCCAGTTGTCTTTGAATTTACGCCAACAACTAATATTTAAGCAGCACTTTACAGTTTATAAAGTGTCTGAATTTACGCCAACAACTAATATTTAAGCAGCGCTTTACAGTTTATAAAGTCTGACCACGTTCTTTTGCAATTTAAAGGACAGAGAAATTGCAGACTTTTCCATGGTCATTCAGCCAGTAAGTGGTGTGGGTAGGACTTAGCCTCTAGAGAGTGAGGGGCCCCGCCTTGATGGCAGCCTGGACGGAAGTGGCCTGTGGAGGTGGCTCTCAGGGGGAAGTGATGGCCGTCCATCTCTTTCATCTGCGCAGAAGTGCTCGTTGCTGAAAGATAGTTGAGGAAGCAAAACTCTTGACATTCTGTTCCCTCTGTATCTGACCTTGACATGGGTGATTTTAACCTTGTTCTGCTTCTACCTCCCTATTCTCATAACCAGAATGGTACTAATAAACCAAAAGGAGAGGAAGGTGCTTTGCAGTCAAACAAAGCTAAGCTTTATTGCTTCAACTCTCGCTTATCCGCACTGAAGGAATATGACCACCCTGAAATTGGCACTGGGGCGCAGGTATTCTGAAATAGCCAGTAACAGCAAAGTCTTTGTGGAGTATGCTATCTTTTTTTTTTTTGCAGTACGCGGGCCTCTCACTGTTGTGGCCTCTCCCGTTGCGGAGCACAGGCTCCAGACGCACAGGCTCAGTGGCCATGGCTCACGGGCCCAGCCGCTCCGCGGCATGTGGGATCTTCCCGGACCGGGGCACGAACCCGTGTCCCCTGCATCCACAAGCAGACTCTCAACGACTGTGCCACCAGGGAAGCCCTATGCTATCTTTTTTAAAGTTTGCTTTTTGAAATGGCAATACCTCTCAACTATGTTTTCCTTTTACTGGGTTTATGGTCAAAATTATATTTTCTCACTTGAGCTTGTTGTATCTACTAGCAAGGTGGGCCATAGGAACTGGATATAGGAGGAAGGAAGGCTGGGATGAATACCTTGCCTTTGGGATCTATGGATATAAACCAAGTTCTTTGCAGAGACCAAAGACTTTCTGAATCTTATATTTTCTTGGAAAGGAGATAAGGGATAAAATGAGAGAGATGAGAATTAAAAAATTCTAAGTCAGACCTTTCCTAAAGATTCTGAGCCAAAGATAAGGACTTAAACAATTGATCTAATTCAGATTTTCCTCTAACAATGTTTATTTGGAGTGTGCACTCTGGCACGCACCACTAGGAGTTGAAGGAGTATCACATTGACTAAGATTCAGATATTCTTCAGGAAGTGATTTATCAGAGAAATGAACATGCGTGTACGTGTCTATAATGCAATTAGAAATAATTAATGGAAAGGGAGCACAGATTAAAAAATCTGCGCATGCTCAAAGAGACATTATTCTTCCTTATTGGAACATCACTGATGATGCTGTGGAGGAAGTGGCATTTGGTGAGACTTAGAGAGTATGTAGATTTTAGACATTTGGAAATAGTAGGAGGTGGGCATTCTAAGAGGAAACAGGGAGCAAAGTCACAGAGCAAAGTATAGGATTTGTATGTGATCAGAAAATCATTCATCTTATTGGGAGCATATGGTTAATATAGGCATGCAGGAAGGTATGGCAGGTGAAGAAGGTCAGAGCCAGAACCTAGAGGGAGTTGTAGATTTAAAAAGTTTGGTCTGGGGCTTCCCTGGTGGCGCAGTGGTTGAGAGTCCGCCTGCCGATGGAGGGGACACGGGTTCGTGCCCCGGTCTGGGAGGATCCCACATGCCGCGGAGCGGCTTGAGCCCGTGGGCCATGGCCGCTGGGCCTGCGTGTCCGGAGCCTGTGCTCCACAACGGGAGAGGCCACAGCAGGGAGAGGCCCGCGTACCGCAAAAAAAAAAAAAAAAAAAAAAGTTTGGTCTGTTTTCAGTTGATGATGAGAACCATCACATATTTTTCTGCAGGAGAATTACATGATCATACCTGTGATTTACTGGAGAAGAGTGTAACAGATGTTTGAAAAGAACTTGGATGCAAGGTCGCAGTTAGAATCTAGAACAGTGGTCCAGGCAAGGCGAATAACGTTCACTCCTTTGTCTTGTGCTGTGTTCACAAGAATGCTCCTCTACAACCTGACTGTCATAGGTTATGGCACTGGCTGGGGGCTTTCTGAGGGCATTTATTTAATGACATGTCAGTGGCATTTACTCATAAAACCAAAAAGCCATTCGGGCCAGAAATAGGGGTTTTGGTTACTTCCCCAGACAGGATGCAGTTGGGGTGATTATACATGTGATTCATCGAGGTCGGGAAACAAGTCCTCCACAAACAAACACCCCTCCCCTCCAAGCCCAGTGACTCACGGCTTCTTCAGTTTGGAAAGCTCTGGAGTCCAGGCAGAATGTGAGGTATGATGTTAAATCATAAATCCTCAGTGTTCATTGTTACAAGAGAAACATTTTTATTCATTCTTATGATCATTGAAGCAATAAACATCGAGTGAACTCTTACTATTTTAGGCACAAGGACATGGAGTTATAAAAGCATAGTTCCTGCCATAAAGTATTTTCCAGTTTACCTGGGAAAACAGATATAACATAAGTAGAGTATTCCATAAATGTTATAATAGAGAGATGCAAACAGTACTAAAGGGTCAGAGGAAAGACCTGTAACTGCTCTGGGAAGGGAGGAGTGGCATTGGAGTTGGGTCCTGCACAATGACTGTTCATCATGTATTCATTCGCTCATTCAGCAAATAATTATCGAGCACTTACTATATGCCAGGCACGGTTCTAGACAAGAGATTTCATACTTTTATGGCGCTTGCTTTCCAGCAGGACAACTTGGATATTAAATAGAGCTGGGAGCCAAACAAACAAGTTGCTATACTCAGGGAATTTACATTCTTGTAGAGGAACATTACAGAGGGTGGCAGCTAACACTTTGTTCCAAGAAAGAGCAGCAAATGCAAAAAGAAACGTGAAGCCAGCCCTACTGGGAAAGAATGGAGAAAGGAACTGCAGGTTTGGGGGTATCCAGTATGACAGGAGGGCTTATTTACAGACCTTAAATTGGATGCACAAGTCTCCATGCTGTTCTTTGGCTGGAGTTGACAGAAAATGGAGACTCTCCTTACATGGAGACACACAGCATTGGGTCCCCAGACATTCTGATTTTGCAGTGCCTAGCAGGCTACTGGGGTCACTGATTCAGGAATCTGAGTACTGTGGTTTGGACTCACTGATGATTTTTCCGTACCTTTGTCTGACTGTCCTGCAGTGACCTAGTGCCATGGGGCTAAAAATTTAAGACACTGGCTGCCTCCTTGCTTAAATATTCAGGTCAAATTCTGTCACAGCCAACTCTGGCTTGGAGGTCATGCTTGATTCTCGTTTTATCAGGTTGTCTAAAATAACCTGGCCATGAGGTGGTTATTGTTATGGTACTCACTGGAATGGGATCTGACCTATATAAGGAAAAGAACTAGGACAGAAATAGCTCTTCAGCCCATCACAGACTGGAGAAATCCAGTATAAGCAACTGCAGGATCACAGAGCTGGATGGGACTCAAGGTGACTTAAGGTTATATTGACACCTGCCTCTAGGCAGATATATGCCTGTCTGGAAATTTAATATAAATTCTAGAAGTCATTATTTTAACAATACGTAAAAATTTACCCATCCTGAATAGTATAGTTCCTTTCAGGGCAGGGATGCTGCCTAGCCTCGGGCAAAACATCTTTGAACCTCCTATTTTACAGTAGACCTCAGAACCCATAGCGTATTCTTTTGGATATACTTAGTAGGAGGAAATGGTTGTCTTTGGAGGCTGTTTTGCATTTTCTAAAAACCAAGTGCCGTATCCAGTTGGTCCAGCTGAATGATACCATTTTTGATTAAAAATGAATTTAAGGGCTTCCCTGGTGGCGCAGTGGTTGAGAGTCTGCCTGCCGATACAGGCGACACGGATTCGTGCCCCGGTCCAGGAAGATCCCCCATGCCGCGGAGCGGCTAGGCCCGTGAGCCATGGCCGTTGAGCCTGCGCGTCCAGAGCCTGTGCTCCGCAATGGGAGAGACCACGACAGTGAGAGGCCCACATATCGCAAAAAAAAAAAAAAAAAAAAAAGAATTTAAATGCACTTATGAAATTATGAGGTGACATTTTTGTTTGGCTCGTAACCGGTTCAAAGGAGACTTGTCAGCACTTGCAAAAGTAATAAGTACATATTCTCCCAGATGGCTAATTTGAGGGTCTATGAGCTCTGGTAAACGGTACAACTTCTCATTCTACTTGGTCAACTACTTGAGGTCAAGGTGTGCCTTGTCTCAAAACACCCACCTACCAGATGCATGCCAGGGGCTAGTTATAGAATTAAGTAGAAAACAATAACATCATCACTTTACAGTCGTATCATGAGTTCTTTGCCCATTGTGATTTTTTCACCAAATGTGAACCCTGTTATCACTTCTTACCTTGAGGCTAATTACCCAGCAGATGCCAACAAGGGCAGCAGTCTGTGTGGACACAGCCCTGTTCTGGGAAGAGAGTTCAGCTTCTGTTGTGAGTCGGATGGGTACCTTGGGGAAAAGTGCCCAAGCCTGTGTCCCCATCTTTAAATAAAGAGATTGAACTCGATGATGGGAAAAGGTCCATTTGAGGAATAAAATATCGAGTAGCTACCTTGCGCCTATCTCTGCATGTTGTGGGAGATATTAGTAAGGTCTTAGTGTGGATCTGGATTCTTGTGTTTGCAAGTGACAGAAAACCAGCTTGACTAAGTTGAGGTAGAAAACCAAACTTCAGCAAAGGCAGGGGTCCACCAGACTCCAGACATCACCAGAGTCAGGGACTCGAGCACTTCCACGACACCCTTCCTCCAACTTTGTCCTCAGCTTCTCTCTCCCAGTCAGCTCTGTTCTCTCAGATTTGCTTCCTTGGTGAGCCTGAAGAAATTTTCAAAACCTCTGGGAAGTCCTCTGGGCCAGGGGGACAAGATACCGTGCATGACTTGTAGCTGCTGTTAGAACCGTGAGGTTGGCTGGAGAGAGGGGCCGCTCCCCCAGAGAAGGGGCTGCTGTACAGCCCAAAAGTAGATAGAACCCCTCTAAAGCCTGCTGTCGCCCTTTGCGGCCCACTCCCACCCTTTTCTCTCAGCTCCACGCCCATTGGCTGGGGACCTTCTACTCTTCTTGAAGCTTCTGCCCAACTTCACTGTCTCTGAGGGCCGAGCAGCACAATCCCTACCTGTCTGCACTCCCAGAGCACCTTGAACCCATCTGCACCCCGGATGTTGCTTGTCGTGGTCTCTATTTTTTTTTTTGCGGTACGCAGGCCTCTCACTGCTGTGGCCTCTCCTGCTGCGGAGCACAGGCTCCGGACGCGCAGGCTCAGCGGACATGGCTCACGGGCCCAGCCGCTCTGCGGCACGTGGGATCCTCCCGGACAGGGGCACGAACCCGTGTCCCCTGCATCGGCAGGCGGACTCCCAACCACTGCGCCACCAGGGAAGCCCTGTTGTGGTCTCTTGATCGGTCTTTCTCCCTCATGAGACTGGGAACTCCTCAAAGGCGATAACTTCCTTAATTGGTTTTGTGTTACTGTATGTATTTATTAGATTACTTATTTATTAATTATTGACAGCCTACTGTATACTAGATTCTGGGGATTGAAAGTGAAGGAACCCAAGATCGCTGTTCTCAAGATACCCAAGGTCAAGTGCGGACATGATAAACAGACACTTGCAGTACAGTGTGGTGGTGTGAATCCTCCACAGACGACTGCACTGGTGCTCTAGGAGCACATGGCACCCAGGAGGGTCTCCTCCCTAAGCGAGGACAGGGGTTGAGGAGTCCAGAGAGAATTTCCGAGAGGTAGGAAGGGACCACCCCTGGTCTGTGCTGGGTTCTGTTGCATAGGATTGAACCTGGTTGTATAGGGTCTAGAGGGAGGGGACATTCTTCAGGGGTCTCTGAAAGTACAGTGTAACCAAAGGCTTATGTTTGAGTGGGATAGATAAGGCAGATATTCATTAAATAATTGGTAAATAAGACAGTTTTAAATAAAGTACTAGTTTTACTAGTACCTTTGCACAAGGAATACAGAAAAAATTGAGATTACCAGGAACTTATAAGGGACATCCTTTGGAGCACGTGGGTAGTACTTCACTTCATGGGGAGTTGACGGTGCTGAAATCAGAGAGGCTGGGTTTCCATCTCACTCTGCCAACTATTAATTTGGTGATAATCTCTCAATCTCTGATTTCTACATCATAAAATGAAGACACTAAGTTCCACCTCTCAGAGTTATACTGAGGATAAAATAAGACACGTAAATGAAAGTACTTTATAAACTGTAAAGCACAATACAAACTTAAGTTATTCTTCAAATGCATTTATTGTTACAACAGAGAGTTCTTAATTGACAACAATATTTGGAAGTATGAAAAAATGAATAAATACCGTTACATGGAAAGATACAGTGTTCGCCTTGAGAGTTATGTTAATTTTACTCACTGGCTAAACACTGTGGTTAATGCTATTGCACAATGCATCACACATTAACGAGTTGACTGACTTTTCCTGTATCTCTCACTCTGAGGATAGTGCAGTTTGACTCAGCTGGCCACGTCACAGGGTAGGAATTAAATCGTTTGGATGTAGTGATTATAAGGTGTTCTCTCCACCAAGTGAACTGTATTTCTGTAGACAGAAGGTTCGCCTAAGGATTTCCCTCTAGCTATACTACTCTAAGAGGTGAAACTTTCCCTTCAGTGCCTCTGTTTCCTCCTCTTTGAATAATCATAAATAATGATAGTATTGTAAAGAGTCACACTCACACAGAGGATCTGAAGAAGTGTGATCCCATTATATTCTGTGTGAATTTGTCTTAGGTTCTGCTCAGGTGTGGGAGAGGGCAGGGAAGTACAGCCAGCAGATACAGAATGACCCTCTAAAGGAGTCTGAACTTTGAGTCCTTGAGTATATCTCAGAGACTAGGATGAAATACTAAATTTTAGTTGTCCCAGTGGTTTAGGCACACTGTAAAACTAATCATTCACTCCATGTGCTCCTCCAGTTTTCCAGAGCTCTTGGCCATCACCTGGGAAGGAAGCCCTGCCTTGTCTTCCACGGACACCACCAAGGCCAACCCAGAGCTGCCCATTATAGGAGAGAATGACTCTGCTGCTTCTTCATGTTGCTGTGAGGGTAGCCCTGAAAATCATGGAACGAGGCATTAGAGATTTGTCACTCACTCTTATTCAGTGATGAACCCAGAGTCCATGGAAGTAAAGGCTTATCACTCCCAGGCATGGGGTCAAAGCCATGGCCAGTTGGTAGTTTTCTTTCTCCACCCATTATTCAATTTACCTCGTCTTTCTAAAAGTTATGTAAGGAAAGAGAACGTGGCTCCTTTTTGGAATACTAGACCTATGAGATTGTAGTACAAGTTCCACAAAATAACAGGGTATTCTAAGTTCAAACAAGTTTGAGAAATTCTGAATATGTCCCCAGTAGAGATACAAAATGTACATGCACATGTCTAAGGCTGCAAACAATTGAACTCAGCTTTCCTAAAGTTATTTGACTCTAGAACTGTTTTATTTAGTAATATTCATTAGCATCTTGAGTGCCTCTTTTTCTTCTTTAGTACAGTTTGGAACATGCTATCTTCAGGGAAGCTTCAGTAAATCTTCCTATTAAAGGCTGAAGTCTATGTCTTAGATTGAAGAAAAGTTGAACATAGCTTAGATATGACCTTGTAAATAGGGAATACTTGTCTACCATCCCCGAGATTCTTTTCAACAGCCCATTCTTTATTAAATTGGAGGTTTGCAGGGAGGGGAACTGAAATAAGCATTGGCGTTCTAGTTCGTTCATCCGGTAAAGCTCTATTTTCAAGATTAATTCAGAAGTGAAGTTTTTCTTCTTTCTCATTAGACTGGATAGATCTCATGGAAAATCCCTTGAAAGCGTTGAAATTGATGCCCTTCCCTCCCCTCTGCCCTTTTGCCTTCCTTTGTAGAGAATGTCTGGATTTGATTTATAACTATTATGGTTTGTATTTGATGGAACCCTATGGAAATCTATTCGCCAAGGGAAAGAGTAATAACTAGTAGTTTTAGCTGTAGTCACAGAAAAATCCTTTCCTCTCCTTCAGTCTTTCCATGGCTCTGTGATCATAAGCCATACCTTTAGTGAAACCTTTCTAATAAGTGCTAAGGTTGTGTTCTCTTTCCATAGCTTCTCCAAAGTATGTTTTCTTCCTACTGACAAAATAGTCAGGAAGGTAGTGGAAATGGGATCAACTCCGTTCATCATAGGCTTCATTTTATTCCTCTTCTCAGCGTTCATTGATGAACTTTCTTCTCCAGTCACTGGTTTCCCCTGCATTGCTTCAGAATTTATTCATATCATAGGATGTCATATTACCTGTGGTGACACAATGCTTTGCAACCGACCTCAATCCATTCATATATGTATTTTCTCTGCCAACTAGAACTTAAAGTCTATTGGCAGTAGGTACAATATATTTACATCTTTCGCATTATCTTCAGAGTCTCATTCGTATATAGTGCTCTGTACAGAGTAGACATTCATTTATTTGAATTGATGTAAGAATAATTTCCATGGAGTTGAATGTGAGTGAGGATAGCAGCTCCTCTTTGGGGCTTAATATCTCTGTGCCTAGAACATAAATATTGGAGTCCACCTGACCTGAGTTCAAATGCCAAGCCAAAGAAACATTAATGTGTGCTCTTGATCAGGTTACTTCCCTGAGCTTCCATTTCCTATACATAATGGAGATAGTATATCTACCTTTTTTAAAGCACTATTGAGGATAGTAGTTAATAGTTTAAGTTCTGGTGTCAGACAGATCTGAGTTTGAATCTCATCTCTGCATCTTACTTGCTACCTGATCCTGAGCAAGTTAGTGAGCCTCTCTGAGCCTCATTTCCCTCCTCCTAGAACTGGGATCCATCATAGTATTTATCTCATGGAGTAGTTTGAGTTAAATAAAATAATGCCTGTAAAACTTAGAATGGTACCTCATAGCTAGTAAGAATTCAGTCAATGTCAACCATTACTATAGAAGAACCCCTAGCATACCTGGCACTGGTGGGCTCAAATAAACTCTAGTTCTTTCTCCTGCTAATTCTCATCTTTAAAATAGTTGCCACCAGCAGACACACTTTTTAGACCCGTTGGCTAATGGGACTTCATAACTTTTGTGTATGAGTGGTTCTATGACTCTTTTACCTGTCTTAAATGGCACCAAAGTCTTCTGAAGAAAAGGCTTTTATGTGGGGGAGATCATGAACATCTGGATTAAAAAGAGTTTACATTCTTAAAGTGAGTTGGGTTGGAGATATTTTTTATTAAGCATAGCCATTTTGTGATTTGATTTCCCCAGGATATGAATCAGAGAGAAAAAACTGAAGTTTTGTCCCAGAAAAAAAGGGGAGGACAGGCAGAGGATTTTTCACTGGTAAGGCAGTTTACACACTTGTCCTTTTCATAGTGACTCATGGTCTGTGATACATTTCATAGCGATGTCTATGAGTTTCCAAATCTGGAAGAAGATATATCAGCCAAATAAGGGAGAGAGAAGAAAACAGACTTTTAATCCACCTAGTTACCATTCACAGAGCTTTAGAAGTAGAACTCCAAAAAAATGGCTATTCCAACACCCCACGTTTAGTCACATCTTTAAACCCATTGAGAGAGAGAATTAGCTTATCACTTCCAAAATATCTTCAGCAGACCAGCAGAGGAATTCAGTCTCTAGCTCCAGTGTTCTAGAAAAAGTTCTTTCTTCCCAATCTCTTCTCTTCCCCAACCCTCCCCCTTTCTTTATTTTTGCTATAATTTGAGGCTAAATCTTCACTCTTTTTTAGCTGTCATATTGTCTGACCTAAGTCCATCTTAAAATGAGTTTGTAAACTTTTTAAAAAGTTATTAAAGCTTACCCCTTAGTCTTTTTATTTTACTATTTAAGCAGTCTCAACTCATTTAAAAAACTGTCTTAAGTCCAGTTTTTCCCTACTTTACATAATTTCGGGTTACTATTCTGAGGGTGTTTCCCAGATAGTCTAATAATAGAGTAAAAAACGCCAGCACTTTGTTATATCCACTTGGGTACCCCCAGGACCTAGTGCACTCAGCATACAAGTGCTTAAATAAATGTTGAGCGAATGCATAAATATGGCTTCATGTTTGTATAGCTTCTAATACTTTATGGAAAACTTTAACTTCCTTAAAAATTTGTCTGAGGTTCTCTTACTTTCACAACAAAAAAATCTTCCTTTCAGTTTTAAACCCAGTAAGTGGTAAAATGGAGACCGGACCTTAAGTCTCCAATTCTCAGCCACATAAGTTTCTTGACTTAACTTGAACATTTTCTAAAGCCAGAGCTGCTGGTGTTTTGAAAAATACAGACCCCCAAACTCAACCTTATACTCAGATAATGGAGAGAATGATGGAAGGAGTGCATACCAGTTGTAACATGTCTTTGTTTGGAAATATATCTGAACATCATGTTATGTTTTCATTGTAAAATGTGATTTGTTCAATAGATAGCTTTCCGTCTCCTCTGACCCTGAGCTCCAATTCCACTGCCTTTCTGCAAGCTTATCACTTTTTTTTTTCACATAGTATCTCCATATTTTGTTATGGCATGAACTATTAGTAGGACATGACAGGGCACTTTTAAACTCTTCATCAAATGTACATGGTGCCTTGATTAAATGGTGCATGATCAGTGTAAGGGTCTCAGGACACCTCACAATGCAGTCCTTGCTGGTCCAAGATTTCTTTAGTGCTGAAATCAACCAGCTTTACCACTTATTTCATTTACTTTGCTCGAACTGACAATGGTGGGTATTAAATGATTAGGGAGACAGGGTATCTTGAATTGAGATCTTTAAAGTCAGGGACTGTGTCAGAAATTTTTTTTTTCTCTTTTTTTAGTAAGCACTGTTGCATTTATTAATTTATTTATTTTTGGCTGTGTTGGGTCTTCATTTCTGTGCGAGGGCTTTCTCTAGCTGTGGCAAGTGGGGGCCACTCCTCATCGCGGTGCCCGGGCCTCTCACTATCGTGGCCTCTCTTGTTGTGGAGCACAGGCTCCAGACATGCAGGCTCAGCAGCTGTGGCTCACGGGGCTAGTTGCTCTGCGGCATGTGGGATCCTCCCAGACCAGGGCTCGAACCCGTGTCCCCCCCGCATTAGCAGGCAGACTCTCAACCACTGCGCCACCAGGGAAGCCCACAGTCAGGGACTGTGTCAGAAATTTTTATACTCCCTTCCCCTAATCCATGGTCTGGCACAGAGCAGGTGCTTAATACGTATTTCTTATATTGAATTGGCATTTATTAGAAAATCCCAGACATCTGAGACTCAGTCTTGACTTTGTACATAACAATGTGCCCTTGAATAGGTCACTGAGCTTTGTTGTGTCATCTGTAAAATGGGATATGTATCTACTCTTAAAGAACTAATGAGAGTGTGAGAATTACAGGAAGTTGGGCTTTACGGAATATTGGTTTTGGATTTCACAGACCAGGCGGAGTTCTGTTCTTTAAATAAATACTTTACAAACTGATGGTCTTTGTGTCATAATCCTCTATCAAGCAAATAATCAAAGCAAAGTGACTCTTGGTGACCTACTTGTGGATTCATATTTGTAATTAGAATGTCATTTTTGACAAATTCCTACAACCCTCAATATCTATTTTTTCCCCTCAATTCACATTCCATTGCTATAGTCTTTATTGTTGAAATGGAATTGTCAACTTGAAGCTAATTTGAAAAATGGTTTGCTTCAATCTGGGTTCATAAATCTTAACAGGAAGAACGAAGAGCCAAGTAGCGCAGAGCATTGTGAAATCATTAAATTAGGCTCCTGGAATATGTGAGTAGTCTTCTACTTTCTCGTTAATCTGAAGCAGAATGCCCAGAAGGAGTATTTCATAAATGTTAGTGTTGGGCGCTGGATGACCTACGAGTGTATTGCATTTATCAGTGAAGGCAATCTGTATTCTAATGTTACCTTGTTAAAAAAGTAAGTCATTGTAAACTTGAAAATGAACCATAATGATGATTTCTCTCATTTTGTTTCCTCAGTGTTTCTTAAACCAAATGCCTAACACAAAGTAGGCATTAGAATCACCTGGAGGACTTGTTAATTCACAGATAGTTGGATACTATCATCAGAGTTTCTGATGAGGTAGACTTAGAGTGGGATGGGTCCCAAGAATTTGCAATTCTAACAAGTTTCCTGGTGTTGCTAATGCTTCAGGTCCAAGGACCACACACTGAGAGCAGTTACCTGATCTCCCTTATGATTGCCAAGGCTGATAAAAACAAATATTCCATGAACTGCTCCTCTTTTTCAAACTACTTTACTAAAATGGGACTTTGAAAAGCCATCAATGGCACAAACCACAGGTGGACGTCCGTGGGTCAGTGTCTATATAGAACTGTGATGAACACTAGAAAAAGAAAGCCAGATTTTTTTTTTAAGTTAATCTTCTAGCTCCTTCACACTGTTGTGGTCTTTTCCAAACAACTTCTTGAGTCATCTGAAAACATATTACCTGAATCTTTAAATGCAAAAGAAGGAAGATGTGTCTCCATTTTCCCCCAGATTGTCATTTTTGGTTCCATACTCTCTTTCCTAGAAAATAGACCATGTATTCAGGTATGTATTCAGGTATCTTCTCTTCTTGCTTTAGGATAGACTTAGATCCTAGACAATAATTCTCTATCAAGCTATTTTAAGTCAAGCCCTTATTTCCTATAGGCACGATGTTATCAGTTCAGGGGGTGTTTTTGGGTGTATTTGTGTGTGTGTGTGTGTGTGTGTTTTGTTTTTACTGGAAGCCTATTTCATTCAATTCAATTCAACACCCATTGAGTGATTTCATATGCCAAGCACTATTCTAGATGTTCAGGAAAAGACATGACCAAGATCTACTCAAATTCCTGCCCTTGCAGAGCCTACATTCTAGCAGAGACAGACAGTAAACTTAATACATAAAGCAATATATAATGTTCCTGGTAGTAGATGCTATGGAAAGGAGGAAAATAAAGCAGGATAAGAAGGTTCAGGACTTCAGGAGCTGGCAGGAAAGGGTCGAGTGTGCACTTGCAATTTTAAATAGGGTGCCATTTGAGAAAAGACCTAGGACAGGTAGGACTGTAAGCATGTAGTTATCTAGGGAAGAGTGTCACAGGCAGAGAGAACAGCCTGTGTGAAGGCCAAAGGGCAGGAGCATGGCTGGCATATTTAAGGAACAGCAAAGAGGACCGTGGGGCTGAAGCAAAGTGTGTGAAGGGGAAGTAGTGATAGATAGGAGAGGTAGTATCAGGGTGAGGTCATGATCATGTAATGTTTGGTAGGTCACTGAAAAAGACGTTGGCTTGAATCTGAGTGAAAAAGGAGTTATTGCACAATGCTGACTTTTTAAGAAGGACCTGTTCGAGTGTTGTGTTTAGAGAATACTGAGTAGGGCAAGGATAGGAGCTAAGAGGCTGGTTACAAGGTTATGCCAGTAACTCAAGCAAGAGATGATGTGGCTTGGGCCATGTGTTGATTGATCAGTACAGGTGGTGAAAAGCAGTTAAATTCTATATATTTTGAAAGTAAAGAGCAACAGGATTTCATGAGAGATTGGATGTAGAATGTTAAAAGAATCCAGGTGTTGGCCTGAGAAGCTGCAAAGATGAAATTGCTATCAGTTGAGATGTAAAAGGCTGTAGGAAGAGCAAGTTTGTGGAGAATGTTGGGATTTTGATTTTGGATATACTGAGTTTGAAATGACTATTAGACACCTGATGGGAGATGTAGAGTTGGTTGCTGGTCATGCACATATGAGGCTTATGAGAGTATGTGGAGTATGTTTGGGCTAAAGGTGGAGTCATCAGCTTGTCAGTATTGAAAGTTTTGAGGCTGAATGAGACGATCAAGGGAGTCGGTGTAGATAAAGCAGAGGAGAAGAAGAAAAGGACTCAACCCTGGGATTCTCTAGCACTAAGAGGTCAAGAAGGAAAAGAGACACCACCAAGGAGAGATTGGGAAGGAGTGACCATCCAAGGAGAAAAACTGGGAGGGTTTGGTGTCCTAAAAACCAAGAGAAGGAAGTGTACCAGTTAGAGGGGAGTGAAAAATAGTGTCAGATGCTGCTGTTGGGTCAAGTAAGATGAAAACTGAAAATTTACTCTTGAATTTCACAACTAGAGAACATCAGTAACCTTGACAAGAACATATTTGGTGGCATGGCGATGGTTAAGGTCTGCTCTAAATAGTGTAAGAGGGTGATAGAAGAAGACTTGGAAATGGTGAGGAAAGACAACTCTTGAAGTTCCTGCCGAAGAAAGCACAGAAATGGGAGGGAAACAGGTGAGGAAAGTGGGGTCCCGCTAAGGGTATATTGGTGGAAGTGGTGGTGTTTGTGTTTGTTTGGGGTTGGGAGAAATAATGATATGGTTGTGCAATGATGGAAGTGATCCAGTAGAGAGGGACAGATTCGTGTTTTAGGAAAGATAGGAAAGATTCCTTAAGCAATTTCATTGGGTCTGCAAATAGTGATAGTATCTAGAATCCAGGTGGAATATTCGGCATCCCAGAAATCAGGGATTTTTATCTATGGTAACAGGCATGTTTGTGGGGGAGTCATGCTGGTGGGGCGGTAGGTGTAGTTGTCGAGACCATGTGTAAAATCCCTTTTGATTGTTTCAGTTTTTTCCATGAGGGAAGAGCCAACATTATCTCGTAAAATATCAAAAATGATTCAAAAGAAAATACAGCCCACATACATGCCTCTTCAAATATTTATTCAGAAAATAAAATAAAGCCAAACATAATATGAAAAGTATGCAATAAATGTTTCATTTTAGGAGCTTTTCTAAATAAACTGAATTGACTGAGGTTTTCAAGTAGAGATGTAATATCTTTTCAAGTAGGGACTCTTCCTGACGAATGTCTCTGCATCAAGCATAGACATTCTTTGTTGCTCTACTGGCCTTCACATTTATTTAAAATTAGGGGTATTTGTATAGAAATTTTTATTTGCCAATTCAATGTGCATGAATGTCTACGTATGACATTTTTTCAGGTGGTGAATGTGGGTAGAACGTCTCCGTGAGAACTCTTCTACAGTGATCTCTTGCTCTCCATTTCAACAGTATGGGTGATCACTACCATCTTGTCAGTGGGGTCAGTTTGACATTTTGTAGCTATTGGCTGCAGTTCTTAAGCAGATATTAATAGGAGTTATAGCCATTCTTATTTATGATGAGGTCATAAACTTAATCAGAGATAGGAAGCACCTATATGATTAAAAAAGAGAGATAATGGGCCCTTTAAATAGTTTCCTCTCTGGGGTAAAAAAAATATGTCACTTTCTGGAGGATTGAAACTGTATCTTAGTATACAGTATCAATGCTTTGTATCTTAGTGCTTTGCTTGAACAAAATTTGAAAAACATAATTCAGAAGGCATTCCGTAATGTTTTGCAGTGATAATAAAAAATACTTATGTAAGATGGATGGTTAGAAAATACTCATTGGGGTTCTTCATATTGGGGAACAAGTGAGTTTGAAGCAGAAGAAGATAACCATAGTACTGAACTCATAGGGTTGTAGGGAAAATGAAATGATATTGCCCATATGAAGTTCTTGTTACAGTAGACGGCTCATGTAAGTGTCCAGTAAATTATTATAGTAGGTATAAGGTGATGGGGTTCCTTTGGAAAGAGACAACAAAATTGTCAAAATTAGGGGACTGTTCTTAGTTAGCTGTGGTTTTTCTTCTTTTGGGGGGTGTCGGGGGAGGGTGGCAGAAAGTTATTACAGCCCAAGATTACTTTATTGAGAACCAACCTTTAGCAGTAGAACCATATAGGGGCCAAGAAACGATCATTCAGCTTTTATGTGTCAGGGCCTATAGTAAGCATCTAATGTATACATTTTATTTGGTCCTTACAAAAGACCTGCACAGTAAGTTGTATTAACGCAATTGTATGGATGAAGGAATTGAATTGGGGAGAAGCATTCAAGTGCTACAACAGGAAAACTCTCTGCAAAATTTTAAGTAAATTAAAAGACTGACCCCATCAACTAAGCTACTCACAAAAGAGCAATATCCTTACCAAGATCACAATGTGATTTGATTCCTAAGCTCCCATTCTTACTATACAGGTTATTGAATAGCTCATCTAAATCCAACTCAAATCCAAATGCCTGTTGCTGGCTTGGTCAGAATCAAGGAGTCAGCTTACTTTGCTATCTTTCATGGCATTCAGTTCATGCTTCCAAACAAGTATGTAGAAATGGTTCACACTTTGGTATTAAAAGGTTGAAGACAAAAGGAAAATCTCATCTTTTTTCCCCTGAGGGAAAAAAACTCTTCCCATTCCCGAAAGCTACAACATAGTTTCTTTGGAACCTGGTTGCACTTCATACTCAAACTAGTAACACTCTGGTTGATGAGAAAGAGAACATTCGCTCTCTCTTCCTAGAGGAATGCTGAAATTGAAAGAACAAAAAACCCAAAAAGAATATCCAACCCAGTAATTGATATCTAGTCTCATAGTCTGTCATACAGAGTGAAGTAAGTCAGAAAGAGAAAAACAAATACCGTATGCTAACACATATATATGGAATCTAAAAAAAAAAAAAAAAAAAGGTTCTGAAGAACCTAGGGGCAGGACAGGAATAAAGACCCAGACATAGAGAATGGACTTGAGGACACGGGGAGGGGGAAGGGTAAGCTGGGACGAAATGAGAGAGTGGCACAGACATATACACTCTACCAAATGTAAAGTAGATAGCTAGTGAGAAACAGCTGCCTAGCACAGGGAGATCAGCTCGGTGCTTTGTGACCACCTAGAGGGGTGGGAGGGAGACGCAAGAGGGAGGAGATATGGGGATGTATGTATACATATAGCTGATTCACTTTGTTATACAGCAGAAACTAACACAACACTGTAAAATAAAGATGTTAAAAAAAAGAGCATTAAAAAAAAAAAAGAATATCCAACCCAACTTAAAAACTTTTCTATTCAGAACAAAAGAAAACCCAGTAGAACAATAACTTCCTTTTTTCAAGGGGAACCAAATGGTGGTATCTTGGTTTTAACAACTTTCTGGAGAATTCTTCATTCATGGTAATCAATTGATTAACAGTGAGCAGCTCCATTTGTGAAGGAAGCAGGAATAGTTTGGCTGGCAGAACAACTTACAAAATTCTGTTCATGAATATTACGTAAATTCAATAAATTCACTCAGTAACGAATATGTGCAATATAATATTTTACACCCGAGTTTAGTCCAAAACAAAAAAAGAAAACACCAGCATTTTGAAAAAAAGTTAATGTGGAAATGTCAAATCACCCGCTCTTAACCTTCTCTATTTTTTTGTTTTTTCTTAAGATAGGAAGGTGTAAAGTCTCCACTCAGTCTATAGCCATCTGAAAATAGGAAAAATGATTCCAGGACATCAAAAAAATTTTTTTTTCCTTTCTATTACCTGAGGTGGGGCGATGGGAAGTTCTCATTTGAGAAGGGACAGGAGAATTTCCTGGGTTTCCATTATGAGTTTAGTATGAGAATAACTACGTGCAAATATATGAAGGATGCTTACTTTTCGATGGGCGAAACCGAAATCATTCATCCATGTCCACAAAGACCAGTTTAGAGAAATTGAAGCTAGTTTTAGCACAGAACTTAATGGCTAAAAGGGTAGATAAAGACAGAAATTAGTTAATAAGAGGAGTCATGATTTTCTTTTTTCCCAGAGAACTTAAAAATCTGTGTAGGCTCCATCTTGGATAACCTAGGTGCCTTTCTACCTGGAGACAGGATTCAGCAGCAATGATTCTCATGGGCGCAGAGGATCCTGGGAAAGTCTTCCTTCCTCCCTGTGTCAGGACTTGTTTATACAGTGTATATGCTTTATACTACAAATGAAACTTCATTTCACTTGTTTGACAATGTCTCATTGCCCAGTGGCCAACTCACTTGTTCCTTTTGGCTGATGGCAGAAGGGCTGCAATCCCTGGAGAGGAGAAAAACAATGAGAGGGCAGAGACCCAACCCAGCTTCCTCCAGCTTTAGTCCACTTCACTTGAGGAGTCTATGACTCATCCCTGAGTTCCCCCCACCCCCAAGCAACCTCCATCAAATCATAGTCCCCAAATGTGTTGTTGAACATTTTTCTTTAGTGGTGCCATCTTGTTCCGAGATTACAGGGAATGCCGATTTTATTAGAGTTCTTTCAACAAACTCGTTTAATTGTTGCTGCCCTTTGGCAAGTGCTGAGTCACCCTCAGTGCTTCATAGCATTCCAGGAACACCTCATCCTTCTAACTTTCCCTTTTTTTTTTTTATGTCTTCCTTTTGTTTGGTTTAGAACAAGTCTCTCCTCTTTTTTCCCCAACAGACTTGTCTTTGGAAAAGACTCAGAAGAGCCAGTAAACTTGGCTTCTTCACTTCTGCTTCTCATGTGAGTATAATTTATATTTCTAACTATTATGCAAGTGTCATTAAACAGCATATTTCCCCAGGTTTTTGTGGAAGAACTGCTTGTTTGATCTTTGCGACGCTAGCACTCTTTTAGAATTAACCACGGAAAAACTTGATGACACTTCCGTGCATCTTGTAAAATTCATCTTCGGGGTAATTTTATGGTGTGTGTTTTCCCCCTTGAAAGTTTTAAAGAGCTGGATTTCTCTCTCTTTACAGAGTGTTCTAGCAGCTGTGTCTCATTTGCTTTTGCAAGGGCATTGGAAGAAATTGCTATTTTGGAAACTCCTTAACATATGGGATAATTGTGTACAGCACTTTACAGTTTGCATAGTGCTTGCCCATTATTTTACCTAGTCATTTCTCATAGAAGCCCAGGACATATTATTTACATTTTCCAAAAAGAGAAATAGAGGTCCTGAATAAATAGCAGGAGCTTGGCAGGACAATTTATCTCACTCTGGAATTAATCAATAGATTAAAATCTCTTCCTTCAGATCCTGTAATACCTATGACCAGAAAGCCTCATGCTTTTAGACCAACACACCCACTATGCATCTGAGGACTATGTGGTCCACTAGTTTTAGGTCTACCCTAACAAAAAGCTGTCTGAGTGATTGGACATTGGAAACTGTGCTGTTTAACTGCTTTTATTAAAGTGATGCTGTGGATGGCTAAAAGCGCTGGATCCAGGGTCACACTGCCTGGGTTTAAATCCAAGTTCCAACCTTTATCAGCTGTGTGACACTGGATGAATTCCCTGACCTTTCTCAGCCTCATTTTTCTTATCTGTAAAGTGGGAATATTAGTTGCTCCTTCTTGGAATTGTGAGGCTGAATTGACCGAATTCATGTAAAGCTCTAAGCATTGCACCTAGCACAGAGCAAGCCCTCAGGAAATGTTAGCTGTTACCATGCTGTGATTCAAAAGGTAGCTCTCCGGTCATTTTTTCTGAGATTCATTTAAGTTGATTTGTTTCATGAAATTACACAAGTGGCTCAGTCAAGACCGGAGATAGTTGGCAGTCGTAAGAGGTGGTTGGTGGGGTAGACAGACCTTATACTAGTACTTCCTCTGCTCTTAAGAGCTGTGATCATCATAACTTCTCAGTCTCTCTATCATTCTCTTTAAAGCACAAAGCTGCAATGCTGTTCCTCCCAAATAGTATGGGATTTTGACAGAGTCCTATTCACTAGTACCCACTGTATTTCATCCTAGCACTTTTGGAATGGAAGCACACAAAAAAGACAAAAGATGACGTTGGTTTTCTTACAGTTCCAGGCAGAAGTAAGGTATAGAGGAAATAGCAGGGATCTGCCTAGTTGCAAATGTTCTCTTGTTGGAAGACAGAAAGAAGACTGAGTCTCATGTCTGCCTCAGGTTTGCTGGGTAAACTGGGCAGAGCACTTTGCTTCTGTGTGCCTCAGTTTCCCCACCTACAAAGAGGAATTATAATACCCACAGGATGATCAACCTGTCCCCCATTTGCTGGGACTTTCCCATGGCAAGTGCCGCGTCCCCAGAACCTCCTCAATCCTGGGGAGACTGGGATGGTGGGTCACTCTGAATATCTGCCTCTCATCTTACTGGGGTCACCATAAGGGCAGTGGATATGAATGTGCTTTGAAATTTCATGGGCTGAACAGTATAGGCAACCCAAATCTGAACACCTAAGTTCCCAGAATAGTGCTCTGGGTTATTGGAAGAAAAACATGGTAATACAGTATATCGTTTCTTAAGTAAGAATATCATACTTTAATACTTGGTACATATTTTATAAACTGCTTAGAAATGTATGATGTGACTGGCAAATTCCACTAATGTATATATTGTGTTTTACATCATTCTTAAATGTTTAAATACATGTAATTGAAAGTATACAAAGGCATATTCATATAAAACAGGTAGGACAATTACTTTCACATCACTACAAAGATAATTTGCATTGGAAAAACCTCCTTTGAAACATCTTTACTGCCTGAAAAGTTCAGTTTTGCACCCAAGGCATATTTTTGAAAGGATTACCATTTACAATAAATGGATTAGTGATTTGTCTTCGAAAACTTCAAAGGAAAACAAGATAGTCTGGGGAAGATAACGTAACTGAGCATCTATTTGGTATTTAAAAAAGAAGAACACACCACAGGATAATAGTCCGTTACTGGGAATTAACTTGAGGCAGCGGCATCAGTGTGTAAACGATGTGCAACAAAGAAATTTTTTTTTTTTTTTTTTTTTTGGCTGCGTTGGGTCTTAGTTACAGCAAGTGGGATCTTCGCTGAGGCACGTGGGATCTTTTGTTGTGCGGGCTCTTCGTTGCGGTGTGCGGGCTTCTCTCTAGTTGTGGCATGCAGGTTTTTCTCTTCTCTAGTTGTGGTGCACAGGCTCCAGAGAGCGTGGGCTCTTTAGCCTGTGGCACGTGGGCTCTAGTTGAGGCGCACGAGCTCAGTAGTTGTGGCACGCAGGCTTAGTTGCCCCGCGGCATGGGGGATCTTAGTTCCCCGACCAGGGATCAAACCCATGTCCCCTGCATTGGAAGGTGGATTCTTTACCACTGGACCACCAGGGAAGTCCCAACATGTGCAGAAATATTAACTGAAGTGCACACTCAGGAATTAGAGTAGTTTCCCCAAGATGATTCATTTAGTTTTCTTTCATATCATATAGAGAGTGCACTTGAGTGGAACTTCAAAATGTACAAGTATGCATTTGTTTGAAAATTCAAGTTTTTTTGATGGACTTTTATTGGTGTTTTACCTAGAGGCATCCAACCAGAATTCAAGCCAGTGTAAAGTCTGTAAGTGAGGCTTTTTGTAGACATGAATAACAAGATAAATAATACAACAATATGTATTAGTAAATACAATGGCATATATTAGTAGAAGCATAAAAACAAGTTCAGTCAAACTCAGTTGCTTACATTAATAGAGAAAAGTAATATTTATCTTAAAAGTTAGACTCCTAAAATATAACAGCTTGTTTTCTGCCTGGCTTTTGAAATGGAACATGTAAACCTCTAAAAAGATATTAAGATACTTGAAGACCCTGAACATGTCACAGAATTTTTCTTTATCTACCCCAGAGGACCTACTGCAGCCTTGGGTACGTGACAGATGCTCAGTAAAATCTTGTTAACTTATATTGAGTGTTCTATGTACTAATAATAATTCAAAATAACATAATGAAACCGGAGTGAAAAGGGCATGGTCTACCATTCCACATTCAAATTTTTTCCCAAGGAATGAACTACTTTGCCTCTCAGACAGAAGCAAAGAACTCTTTCAAAAGCAGAGCTGAAGGCTGATGGAGTTATTGTTGTTTATATTTCCCTGGACAGAGGAGTAATTCTGTTGGCTTCAAAGGCCTTTTTCTTCTACCTTCCATCACGACATGCTCGTGCAGGAAGAAACCTTCATCCTATTCCTACATTTTACAAATGGAAACCCAGAGGAGGGAACAATTTGCCCCAGGTCAGATTCAGACCTTCCCAGATATTTGTTAACCTGAGTTTAATTTTTCCAAATTTCACCAAACAGCTGTAGGGACTTTTCTTGGCCCCTTTTTAGTCCAGGAGACTCCCTCCTCCCTCTTCCTTGCCCTCCCATCCATTATTATCCCAATGCTGCTGCTCCTTCAACAACTCCACTGCCTTCTGTCACTTTCCAATGGCATTTTGTTTGCTCTCAGACATCACACTTGAACCTCCCCTCCAAGGTCTCAAGCTAAAGGAATCTTCTAGATTACCCAAAGTGGGATATAAATTGAAGGGCCATTCCTGCATTTCTTCTTAGGCCTGCAGCCTTGGAAACAGTGATGCATAGCTCCGGGCTCATACTGATTACTCTCAAGCTTCAGTAGTGCGAATCAAGGCTTTGCTTTGTGGTTAATTTAGCTGATGATGAGAGCAAGCTGAAACTTGTTGAGGACAGACATAAGTTGGAACAAACCGAGGTCATAGCTTGAGCAGAACCTCCAAGAAAACAGATTGCTTATGGCTCTTAGAGCATCCTTTCCCCAACAGTAGTAGTGAGGCAGACCAAAAGTAGAAAAATGACAGTCTCCTTTGAGGGGCATATGAGGGCACAAAGATTTTTCAAAACTCAGCCCCACAGAGAGGAAATCTGCTTGATATTTATTCAGGCCCCTTTCTTTTAAATCTTGATTACCCTTGGCTCAGCTAGGTGCTAAAATTTGTGCACCAGCGACAGGTGATTCTTACGTAAGGATGGAATCTTGGGTGTGATAAATTTGGTCTTGAGACATCTCAGCTCGCTTGCTACAGATGGCAGTGTCATGATGGCAGAGTTAGAGAGTGGTGTCCTGCTGGGCTGTGGGCTGTGTGTGAAATGGCTACTCAGTTCAGAACTAACTGTCTGAGCCAATTCCTTGAGCCTCAAGGTCATGACCAAGGGGCTCAGCCCAACTATAGGGTTGACATTCATTCTAGCAACATTCTTTCCTGCCCCCTTAGACACTCCTGCTGACTCACTCCTACTCAAAAGTCCCACAAGAATCAGGTAATCTGTGTAATCTGTGTTCTTTGTGAATATCTTTGTAATTTGAGGTCTTTGTCTGTTGTGATTAACCATTGTTAGGTGTGAACTCTATGTTTGTAAGGAATTGCTTATACTACAGAATTTGCATCAACCTGGTTGGTTTGGCCAAGGAGGTATTTTTACCCACTACATCCCTGTCGGGTCCTGCAACTTTCAGGGCACAGGTTCTTAGCCTTTGTTTTGAGGACTCTGGAAATCCCCCCAAAATGCACATACACACACAAATTGTACACATACATGTCTCTTTTTAGGGAGACCAGCTTTCATAAAATTATCATAGAAGTCTGAGATCCAACAAGTAGTAAGAGTCACTATTGTAGCTGAAGGAAATGTTCTGGAGCATCCTTTGTTCTCTTCAAGTAGATTTCCCACTTTGAATTTTAGATGGAACTTGATCAGAGGGTGGCAACATCAGGCAAGCTTTGGAGTCCCATAGCCTTGATTCTGGCTTAGACCCGGGCTCTACATTTCCTGACTGGGCAAGCTTAGACATACCACTTCTGTATGCCTCACATCCTTATTTAGACAACAGATAAAACGGGGAAGATATCACCTACTTCGTTATGCTATTGTGGGAATTAAATGAGAATATATATAAATCTTATGGTGTACCTGGCATTTGTTTACTCTTCAATCAACTGTAGCTAGCAGTGGTAGGAGTCGCGTGGAACTCATGTCTCTAGAGCACGTGGGGTGATGCCCAATGTCATGTGTCTTCTACCTTGCTGCAGTTTAAACCTATATCCTGTCTTTAATCACTGAGTCATCAGCTGCCATTTCCTATTCTTCATAAGCATCAACACGGTTTACCCACCACTCTTAAGAAATGTCACATTCCCGTCCTCTGGCCCACCTCTTATGGGAAAAAGAGTGATACTACCTGGCATTAAACTCCTGGAATCCCATTTTACAAGTGTTACTTTCTTCAGAAAAATCACAGTTTACTAATTTTAACGATTCTTCAAAAGGGATATATAATGTATATTTTAGCTAGGGACATTTTTTTCTTACCTTTACATGCAATAACTTACTTCATCTTCTAGCACATAGTAAGTACTGGTCAATATTTGCTGAATGAATGAAAAAGAAAATCTTAACAAACTAAGAGCAAGGGATGTATGCATGAGAACATTAGTTCTTTTCCTGGTCATTCTCTCGTCCATCCTTATTCCCCCGTTCTTCTCTAAAGACCCTCACAAGCATGACTCACCTTGGAAACTATGGAAAAGGCTGGCTCTATTTGAGGACATTTATCATCCTGGTATCATGTGCTGCTTTTCATTGTGGGATTCGAGGCCAACTGTATCCAATCTCAGTCTCTCTTTTTAAAACTGATATTTCTGTAGCAAGTGTAAAATCATCCTAAATGGGGAACCCCATTTTTTTTTATACTAGAGATGACAGTTTTTTGAGATTGGCCAAAAAAAAATTTTGAAGAGAGAATGCGCTCAGTAAAAAAGCTGTGTTTATGAAACTGTCATGCGAGCTAAATGTGATGCACTGGAAAAACAGGATGGTAAATTTCACTCTGTACCCATGAGATCTATATCTCAACTCTATCAATAAACACTATTCAAGGATATGTAAAAATTCCTTCTGTATATATGCATTTTTGTTGGTCTAGCTCACTGCCTAATCCACAGAAGTTACTTAATATTTGTTGAATGGATGGATTCATATTATATTTTTATTATAATATAAATAACTTATTATTTATATTTATATCATTCCAATAAGGAAAATATAGTAGTTCTCCATGTAATATCTTTATGGACATATATTTCTGAAGCTCAGCTGACTGATAAACCATTAAAACAAAGTATCTTCTACACCTCTTTTCTATGACAGATAGAAATTTTAGAGAAGATGGGTGTAAAGCTGTTGAGTGAGTGTACATTGCCATTTAGTGTGTTAGCAGTTGAGTTTCGCCATTACACCCATTCAGATAGAACGATACTTAAGAAGCCATCAGCAGTTTTGTGGGCATGCCCCCTTCCCTCTTTCTCTCAACCTTACATTTTTCATAAGAGAAATAACAAGCAGGATCAGAATGACACTGGCCTGCCTGACTTAGGGCTCAGAACAGGTAAGTGCAGCAGCACATTCAGCAAGAAGTCTCTGGAGCCTCTTGTCACGGGGCGGGGAGACTTACCTGAGAAGTTAAGGGAAAGGTAGCTGTGTGGCCAGAAGAGCTCCCTCTAGCAGCCAGTTTCCTCGTGAGGCGTAATTGCATCTGCGTCATTGGCATCCAGAAGGCAGTGGTTATGTGGGAGAACCATAGAAATAGGGAGGTCTCGAGAGTAAAAGGTAATGAAACAGAAAGAAACTATCCCCCAAAGGAACCGTATCTTTCTTTCCTCTTTCCTTTATTGCTACCTCAAGCTCTGTATTCGCCTTTGATTACTCAGTACTCTATCTCAGGTGTGTTTTCCCACATCACCACTGATGCTGCTCTTTCATCCTCCTTGTCTTACAAAAACACCTAAGCAAACACATGGCATTGATCCTTACCTTACATTTCTTTCAGGGATTGAGAAAAAGTGATCAACATTTATCGGGCATCTATAGGGACCAGGTAATTTTACTCACTCTCCAACTCAACAGATTTTAGATGAGGAAAAATAAGTATGAGGAAGTTAAGTAACTTATCCAGAGCTGCCACCTACGTGGTGAAACTGGGTTTGAAACCCTTGGCTGTCAAGCCTCTGCATTTCCCCATGGAACTCCTCAGGACAGATAGAAAATCCCGAGAAACTGAATACAAGGACATGCTTGGGGATAAAGAGCATTCAGTTTGAAGATTTACGTTTTTACTTCCTTGAATTTCTTCTTTACACAGACCCACACAGAGAAGCTCTCATTTGTGTACCTGTATATGTAAGTTTAAGCCTTCTCCCACCTTCCTACTCAGAGAACAGCAAAGGTTCCATTTCACAGTTGTGGAGATCAGGGTCTGTGACTGCGCTTCTGGTGTCGGGCAGACCAAGATGGTCACGGGAGGTGAAAAAGTAGAAGAGGGGTGTATCGTGAGTGCCAGACCAAAGAGTTGTGTGTGACCAAATACTGGAGCACTTTGGTTTTCCTCTTGCCCATGTTGGTGTTCGGAGTCACTGCGCTTGAGTTTGAACTTAACTCAATAATGTAACCCATTTGGAGGTTCCTTTTTCAAGTAGCTTCATTCACTGTTGAAGTGCCTGTGCTCCTGTCTTGATAACCTCTCAAATTCCTTCCTCCTCATCCTCGCTCCCTGCCACTCTTCTCTACTGAGTTTGAATCCCTGGTACAGGATAGTACACTGAATGCCAGGTTTAAGTCAACAGGTATCTCTGTGAAAATCAGGAAAAACAAAAGCTTACCACTTCCCAGTACTTGTTAAAACATCCCAAAGCAGCTTGTGGGCTGGTGCCAAGGTCAAGGAGGTCAGCCCACACTTGAGCTCAGGCGTTTGAGTCAGTCAAATGGGAATGTTGGGGTTTCTTGGCTGGATGCGTGTCAATATCACTGTGTACAGAAGATGTCTGTCTGCTGTACCAGCGTTTGCCATCACACTAAACCATCAATTTAAAGACTGACTAATGTCCTGAGCACACTTGTCTTTACAAGAAGTTCCTTGCTTCAGGGGCAGATGAATTTTGTCGACTATTCTTTGGTCTCCTGTTTCCTTTCCTGGTCTCTCCCTGATCACCTCCTGTCTCCTTCATGCCTCTCTGCACCTCTGCATGAGGAATTGTACTCTCTCCTTGCCTGCTGGCAACATCAGCATACGTGCAATGCCTTGTACACCATCTGTCTTCCCTGCTAAAGTGGACATTCCACGCAGACCTGTTTTCCCACTCATATATAATTCATCTGCCAAGTACATGGCTTGCATAAACTAGGCATTCAATAAATGTTTGTTGACTGAATGCAAGATAGAATGAATAGACAAGTACATTAGTTTATTTTGCTGCGTGTTTGGCTTCACTGAGCCATTTGGATTTTTTTCTTTTCAGTGTCATTCATTCTTACTGCCTTTCTGCCTGCCTCAGTCCATATTTATTGAGAGTCTTTGCTGTGTCAGGCACTGGGCTGTATGTCAGCATGAGTGAGACATGGTCCCTACCTCCTTGGAAGGTCCAGAGTGGCTTGTACTGATTATGTTGGTTCTGAGTCAGGCAGCCATACCTGATGAATCACCAGCCACGGGGAGTGGAGCCTTGAAGTGGCTGTTTGTGGGAGGATGCAGAGGAGGAAGACATTATCCTGACCTTGAGACTCTCGCAGCTCATAGGGTAGTGAACAAATAAAGACGTGAAATATATAGGCTAATATATGCCTAGCAGTAGGAAGTGGTGGGGTACAATAGAAATGGCTGGGGTGTCCTACAGAGGTAAAATAATAAGTTTTTCTCCCTGGTACAGAATCTCCTTGATACCTTTAAACATTACATAATTTATATAACAAATATTTTTTCTGTACTACTATGTGCTTGACATTATGCCAGGGCTGGGCACATGGCAATGCAAAGGAAAAGCATGAAACTTGCTTCTAGGAAGGTGCAAGCCAAAACACAAAATGGAAGTAGGGATGAGTGAGCAGAAGTGACAGTGAGAGAGAAGAAAGAAGGGATGGGGATGGGAAGAAAGAGACCAAATCCAAGAGCTCCTGGTCAGTCCCCTTCTTTTAGGTCCAAAGAATTCCAAAGATGGGGGCTTTAAACTCAGGAATGTTAGCTTTCTCCCTTAGAAATTTTTTTTCGAGAAAGAGCTTGACACTTTTGAGGTGATGGAATGTGAATTTTAAAAAATAGAAATATGAGAAATGTCTAAATAACTCCAGCTGTCTAAGTTATTGGAGGCTAGCTTATTTCCAGGTGACTTAACTCTGACCTAAGATATCCAAAGAATTTTCAGATTTAGCCATCTCTACCATCCATACAGTATCAACCATTTAAACAAAGTTTTAAGTCTGTTTCTACTTTCACAATGACTATGATCATTAGATCTTGTGTTCATTTAGTGCATATTTAGGTTTTTTTTGTTGTTTGTTTGTTTTTTAACTTTTTATTTCATATTGGAGTATAGTTGATTAACAATGTTGTGATAGTTTCAGGTGTACAGCAAAGTGATTCAGTTATATATGTACGTGTATCTGTTCTTTTTCAAATTATTTTCCCGCTTAGGTTTTTACATAATATTGAGCAGAGTTCCCTGTGCTGTACAGTAGGCCCTTGTTGGTTATCCATTTTAAATATAGCAGTGTGTACATGTCAATCCCAAACTCCCTAACTATCCCTTCTCCCCACCCTTCCCTCCCTGGTAACCATAAGTTCATTCTCTGAGTCTGTGAGTCTGTTTCTGTTTTGTAAATAAGTTCATTTGTATCATTTCTTTTTAGATTCCACCTATAAGCGGTATCATACGATATTTCTCTTTCTCTGTCTGACTTACTTCACTCCGTATGACAATCTCTAGGTCTATCCATGTTACAGCAAATGACATTATTTCATTCAGGTGCATATTTATGTGGTACTTACCATGTGCCAGGCAGCGTCCTAGGCCCTAGGAATCCATCAGCCCCAACTCATTGACCCTGTGCTGGCATCAATAATTTTGACTCTCCTCTTATAAGGTATATTTCAAGGAGCCTCTGGAAGGGTCTTTAGACTAATTTTTGTTAAAAGGATTCATCATGCATGTGTGTGATTTGGTTGTGATCATTAAAGGGAATATAGAGCAGAGCTGAATAACATAGAAACTCTGAAATTAAAGCAATTTGAGAATGTCCAAAGGCAGGCCCCCGTGAATAATCCTAAATCAACACTCTATCAGGCTCCCATGAGGAAGGCAAGAGAGGCTCAAAGGACCATTACCCTCTGTACTATCACAGGAAGAAGGGTGGTTTCTTTTCAACGTTGACCTAATGCTTAGTATGCCTTGGGCACAAGGCTAGACACTTTACATGCATTATTTCATTCAGTTCTCCCAATAACCTTGTGGAATGGGTCTTCTTATTAACCCCATTTTACAGGTAAGGCAGTTGGCGCTCTGTGTGACTAAGGCAGTCACCCAAGACAATACCCCTAATAAAGAGAACAGAGAACAATTAAATCCAGATTCACTGACTTCCAGCACTTGCCTTAGGTAGAAATCTCTTTCCGAATATTCTTATTACGACTTAGAGCCATTTCTTGGTGAGTCTAAGAAGCTCTTCTCTATCTGAAGACTGAAGGAGGGATTAATTTGGTGTTGGATTTTGTCCTCTAAAAACCGTTGGGATTTCTTAGAGGATGCTCTCACCTGCCATTTCTTGGCCCGCCACACATAGGACATGCTACAGGCTCCCTCTTCAACTCAGCTGTCTCTGCTCTTGGCTTTTGATTTCCATGAAAATGACTGGACACATTCCTCTTATTCCACTCATACCTAAGGCCAGAGAGACATTCTACTGGCTTTTGTCAGTAATACTTCCTAACAGTTGTTATCAGTATCTGTTCCAGGGTCTTCATACCACCTTCCCTTTCTTGTGTGTGTTTGTGTATGTTTGTTATATTATTTCTTATAGTAATTACATTATGTTAATATATTACAGCTATAACACAAATATATTAAAATTCAAAAATTGTATATTTTAATCATTAAGAACCAATGCTCAGAGAATGTCCTTACCAGTTGGTTTTAGCAATTAAAGAATATAAGGTGCAAGAACAAATAACAAGGAGCTTCTGAATTTGAAAAGTATCCAGATGGTAGCCCAGGGACCCAAAGGCAGCTCATACCAGGTCTGAACAGTCCATCTTATATGGCTCAGGTACAGGACTGCCTAAAGGCAGGGAACTGGATTAGTCGTGGTCATAGAATTTTACAAGTTAAAGGAGCATTTGCCATCCAACCTCTACATTGTACAGAAGGAACTGAATTCTGGAAAGGTTAGTGGTTTGCCCAGAGTCAAATAGGAAGGCAGAACAGCATCTAAAGCAGTGATTCTCAGACTTTTTAATCTATAGATAAGGAGATTCTTACAATACAGATTCCTGAATCACAGTCCCAGAGAATCTGATTCAGATCAGAGGTGGGGCCCAGGAATCTGTATGATTAATAAGCCTCCTGGGTGATTTGGTGGCTGGTGGTCCTGAGACCACACTTTTAAGGAACACTGCTCTGGAATCTAGGCCTCATGACTCTCAGTCCAGTTTCTTCCCAAAGGACTAGGCTGCCTCCCCACATTAAAAAACATTCCAGGGCTTCCCTGGTGGTGCAGTGGTTGAGAGTCCGCCTGCCGATGCAGGGGACACGGGTTCGTGCCCCGGTCCGGGAAGATCCCACATGCCGCGGAGCGGCTGGGCCCATGAGCCATGGCCACTGAGCCTGCGTGTCTGGAGCCTGTGCTCTGCAACGGGAGAGGCCACAACAATGAGAGGCCCATGTACTGCAAAAAAAAAACAAAAACAAAACATTCCAAACAAGATAAGACTCTTGGTGATTCACACTAGGGCTCTTCTTTCCTAACTCAGCAATTAATTCCTGAAAGCATCACTCATTGAGTAGTTTTCTTTCACTCACTCCATCAGCCCCTCTGATGTGCCAGGTGCTAGAGATACAAAGATTAAAACACAACTCCACCTCCAAGGAACCCATCCACAGCAGGAGTTGTAGCTACCATTTCCTGAGCCCATTATTTTATTTTATTTTATTTTTTGACCGGGCCTCGTGGCATGTAGGATCTTAGTTCCCCAACCAGGGATCGAACTGACACCCCCTGCATTGGAAGCGAGGAGTCTTAACTACTGGACTACTAGGGAAGTCCTGTGAGCCCATTAGTTATCCATCCTTCCTAGAGCTTATCTCATTCCTTACGTTTAGGTAAGCCTGTACAGAATAACAACATGATCTGGGAGTTGTTTGTATATATAGAATCATGCATATTCTCTGAAATTTTTCTTCACCCTTAATACATATTTGAAGTATTTCTCTCTGTTCTTTATATATGCTAGTCTTTATAATGGCTACAGAGTATTTTCCAATATTGATGTATTTAACCATTCCCATATAGGCGGATATTAAATTGCTTCTATTGTCTCCTATTGCAAAGTCTTTTTATCCCCATTTTACAGAGGAGGAGATAGAGGAAAGTTGGTTACCTTGTCCAAGGTCTCACAATGGCAGAATTAGGATTCAAACTGAGGCTTGTCTGTCTCAAAGACCACAGAGTTACTTCCTTTTCACTATTACACCTTTTAATAATTGCAGTAGAATGGGATAAGTGCTGGATGAGGTGGGTACTGTTGGACTCCTAAAACTCAGCTGCTGCTGGACCTCGGGGTCTTCAGGGAAATGATGTTTGAGCAGAATTTAGGAGTCTTCTGGGCAGAGGGAGAAAGCCAGCCTAGAAGGAGATATAGGTTTATTGCAAAATAATCAGTCACCCGTATTGATCACCTACTAAAGGAAACCTATAATACACGCTTGTGGGGAGATTCAGAGAAAAAAAAGACGTGATATTCGCACACTGGGATCTTACAGCATGATGGTGTGTGTGTGTGTGTGTGTGAGAAAATACTAGAACAACAAACTAGTGAACGTGGTATAAATAAACACCCACCTCATTTGGCAGCCTCGTCAGAGCCCTGGAAATGAGTGGGCCATGGGTTCCTGTCTGCAAGGCGTGTCAAGAAACGTGCCCTCTTAATAACTCGGTTTCTTCCTCTGAAACGAAGGAAGTACCATCTAGTCCCTGCCTACTTGTCAGGGATGTTGCAAAGCTTGGTTAATTTCTGTAAATGTTTTGAGCTCCTCCAAGGTGTGTGTTCTATAAACAGGAAGTATTAGTAGCTGCCATCAGAACCCAGATGAAACTGAACTGACCTGCAGTTCTCTGAGAAAAAACCAGAAATGCCCACAAAGCCTAAAGCCCACCCTGGGTCCATCACATTGACCGTCCTTTAAAAGGGAGCCTGGGGGCTTCCCTGGTGGCGCAGTGGTTGAGAGTCTGCCTGCCGATGCAGGGGACACGGGCTCGTGCCCCGGTCCGGGAAGATCCCACATGCCGCGGAGCGGCTGGGCCCGTGAGCCATGGCCACTGAGCCTGCGCGTCAGGAGCCTGTGCTCCGCAACAGGAGAGGCCACAACAGTGAGAGGCCAGCATACTGCAAAAAAAAAAAAAAAAAAAAAGGAGGCTGGGTCTCATATAGGGCATTGTCGGAGCTCTCAAGTGGGAAAATTCAGGAGACTCGCTGGATTTTCTAACATTTAATTTCCCAGCTGATTACTGTGATTTAAGAGCCCATCTGGCACGGCCCATTTGTGAGGGATGTGTGCGCAGGGAAGTGGGACTCTAGTAAAGGCAGAGATCTAACAGAGAAAAAGAACACGCAGAGTGGAGCCAGGCCATGTTGGAGCCCTTGGCTAAGATGTTTAAATAGGAATTTCGTCGTATTAGTGTTAGGCCAATAGGCCATATGTTGTAAGAAAGGCAGTTAGGGTGCCAGCGTTCCTCTTACTCAGGGCTTTTATGTTCGCTTACTGAGGATTTGCTGGTGCCTTTGTCTGCCAGGGGTCTAGGGGGAGCTGTGAACAAGCTCAGAAGAAAATCCAGCTCTGGGTTTCAGCAGCAACGTATGAACATCTCTACCCACAAACTCACGGGAACTAAGCAGATGCTGGGAGACACACACCTACACTCCCGCACAGGGATAGCGGGGATCGTTTAGGACAGGGGATGCCCTGGAGCTCATGGTCCCCTTCCTCTCATTCCCCCCAAAGAGCGGGGGATGGAGGAAGCCATATGTCAGCGCTCATATCCTCGTGGCCCCTCCAGCGTAACTGCAGTTCCAAATCAAGCCACAGGCAAGTGGATTTCATAAGCACTAATAGGACTTACAGATGTGCAGAAACCGACGTTGTGATGCTCAGCTGAACTCCCGGATGGAATTTCTCGTAATTTTCCAGTACCCAGGGGATCCTATGTAAACCTGGTCCAGACAGAGTTTTTATTGTATCTTATTTCTGAGCTCCAACCGGGCCTTCCCTCTGGAGGTCACGCCTCTCGGTCTCCTTGAAAATTCCGAGCTGAAAGGTAGAGGCTCCCCATTCCTGTGGTCACCACTTCTGCTGGGGCTCCAGGTCCACAAGGAAAAGTCATCAGCGACTTGATCTTAATCCCTCGCTGCCTGTGCACAGGTCACTGAAAAACATCTGGCAGCCCCGACCCTTCATGTCCGTTTGCCAAATGTATTGAAGCGGGGAAGAACTGGCGAGTCCATCTGTGGTCCTCCGTGGTGACGGAGGGAAGGACATGGTAAAGGTCTAACTTTGGGAGGACCTGTGAGCCCTGTCCCTGTTGCTCGGTCAGAAGGATCGCTGACCTCTCTTCCCTGGTTGGAAGATTTGCACCTTTACAGGCTGTGAGGCTGAGTTCGTGGGGCTGAGGCTAGGAAAACGTCCTGTCCCACACCTCGGAAATGTGAAAATAAAGTTGGAGCCCCTACAGGTTGGAATCAATACCTAATTCCCTTTGGGAGACTCCCACCCTGCCTCTTGGGAAGGTGGATTCCGTAGCCGACAGTGTGGAGTTCGGCAGAGAAAGATCCGTAGGAGTGAGGAAGTCTTTGATGGGGTCCTCTTAGGCTTCTGCTTCTGGAAAGGGACTTTTCCTTTAATTACTTGGACCACAGACAAAAGTTTCGCCTTCTTGAAGGGATAGACATCCATTAGCGAACCTGTGAAATACAGTGAGACCTCGTTTACAATGATGGAGCTTCCTCAGGGCCTAAGGGTGTCTGGTGAACTCTGTGGCTGAGTGCCCTGAAGAAAGGGCACGTCTCCTGATTTTGGGTCCTGTTTCATCACAGATGTCTGACCTCCTAGCAACAGGGAGCTTGGCAGAGTCAATGAGGTAGGAGGGAAAACATCCGTATCTCATCATTGTCTTCTCCTTGCCCCTGTTTGCCCTCACCTAGCACCAGGAACCTTCCAAGCTTCCCAGGAGAAATGGTAATGCCAGTCTGGACCAGCTGCATTGCCCAGAGAGAGGTCTTTGTTATAAAATGCATCATCGCACATAGCTTCTGCAGAGAACTAAATTAGGATAAATGGATTTGGCATCCCGGACTGCACAGAAATTGCTCTTTGTCATGATTTTCCTTGCCTTCAACAGAGACTTACCTGTCAGGAGGTTTGCATCTCTCAGTGACTGAGGGAAGAGGATGGGAATTGTTTTGCTATTTTTTCTACCTTTTTCTAGTAACTTAGAGAGTACTCTAAAGATTGTGTGAATAAAATATGTAAGACCTATTACATATAAGATAAAAATTCAACCTGAATTCCTTTTTCATTAGCTAGAATGTCCAGAAATAATGTAATAATAACAATTACACTTTACAGGAATTAAAAACTTTATCACATAGAGGTTGCTGAATAGCTAGCTCTTCCCATTGTCATGAGGAAGACAATGCAAGAGGATTTGGGGGTCAGTCAGGAAGGGCAAATACTTAGTATATGTTTCATCATCATCCTCCTTCTCCCAGGGCAGTGATAACTTACTAACGCTCGTAAAACTCTTTGCTACTGCGATCAGGCAGGATTTCAGAATCCTCGGTTTGTACTCCAGACACCTTCTACCAGTCAGTCAGAGTTGGCACGAGGGGTTTCATTCTTACAAAATAAAGATAGAAGAAGGTGTCATCTTGAGTTTTTCATGGCATCATTAAAATGTTTCAAGAAGGGATTTTGGACTATATCTGTGGCTTTTGCCAGCCTTTTCTGTTTACCAATCATTTAGACGGGATTCAAGACTCGACTTTCCACTTACCCCACCCATTCTTGTCTGCCACCCCAAAAATATCACACCAAAAGAAATGGGAAATATGATCGTGCTTTTATGAGCCATCCATGAGGTGATGTCTGGTCCATATTAAATGTCAGAAATAAATTATTTATGTGAGAAGAAAACACAGAGGTGTCATTATATTATGGATATTAATCCTACCCAAGAAGAGCAGCTTAACCACCTTGAGTCCCCCTGAGGGACACTAGGAGTTTTTCAGTTATCCTTTAATAACCACCCGCCTTGGGCATATATAGAAAATATGTCAACATTTTTCACAGGACACTGTACATTTGATGCCCTCTCTTCAAATCTTGAACTCATCCTCTCCTCGTTCCTGCCCCATGTGTGAAAACAAATAAAAATTCAGCAAGCACTAACAATTACACAGGGAAATGGATAGACTTTAGTCTGGGTGTAGATATGCTAAAAGCATTTTGTAGACTCAGGTGACCTGTTGTCTGTCACTCCTGATCAGAGTTATAGGACCACACAGTTGGATTGGCTTGACTAGAACACACCGCTAGAGACCTTTCTCAAGCTTAGTTGACCTCTGACATCAACCTCCTCTATGAGTGTTTGGTGGTTTATTCTTTGGGGTTTACCAAGATGGCAGCTGCTAGAGTACATGTGGCCAAGGTCTCCTGTATTGGGGGGTTATATGTGATACAAATGCCTGACTAACAAATAAAGCAGAGTAAGAGAAGGGGCACCATGAAATTCCTTCAGCCTGACCTAGGACCCTCTCACCAGTTTCGGGGCAGGGAGGAGAGTCTTAATTCTGATGCTGTCATTACAATAATATATGAGCTTTGGAAAGGCGCTTAACTTTCCTCTCTGTCAGCTCTCTACCACAACATGGAGTAGTAATATCAGCTAGACTTGCTGATGTGTAGAGTATTTTGCAGTCTGAAGCATTAGCTCAGATAAGATGGAGAGGCCAAACATTCTGTTTCTTACCCTGTGTGTGGAGTGTAAGACTGAATTTCAGGGTGGACTAAGGGAAGGTCAGTTTACAAAATGTGAAAAAGATGTGGTCTTTGACCTCAAGGCTAGAGGTGAGAGATTTGGATGACAGTGTGTGTGTGTGTGTGTGTGTGTGTGTGTGTGTATACATATATATGTATATAGGTATGTGTGTGTTTATATACACATGCACAGATATGTACCTATACCCCTGTTAAATTAGAGTTGCATTACTTTGTACTTTGAGAGGTGTCTCTGGGCAGCATTTTAGTTTGCCAGCCACTGTTAATATGGCTATTTTCCTTTCTGCATCTCAAAGGACAGACTCCTTAAAGATTTTCCAGTATGATGTGAAAAACCATATTTTTATCTGAATGTTATCTGAATTGACTTTGTAGGCATCTGATACAGTCTTTCTTCCAGACTAGCCTGGCTGTGTTGATCATTTGTTTACTGGTATCTTTCCTTTTTCCACAAAGGACTGGCAGGGTTGGAGGGAGGGCAGGTGGTGCTGTAATAAGAGGTATCTAACATGTTTTCTGTTCTTTGGGGCATTTGAGAAAGCAGTAAGCCAACTTATAAAGGAAAGCACTTCTTTGGCAATCTAGACGGAAGAGAATCCTTCACTGCAGGACTAGGTGTTGCGTTGATCTTGTAAATTAGTTCTTCCTGTCTTTGATGCTCTAGGATCATGCAGCATCCTAGCAAATACGTCTTCACATTAGGGCAGGACAGTGCTCTTGTTTCCAGCAATAGCCAACAGGCGACAAGGCAGGGTTTCCTGGGGTTTGGGCTACTGCAGCTTCCTGGACAAATGAAAAAATGCAGGTGTCACTGCCCTGCCTCCAGGCCAGGCGGGTCACAGGGCAATTGCCCAGTTGCCCGCTGGGAGAGGCCCACCCTGCTCTTTTCCCTGCAGGTTCATTTTTCATGTTGATTGAGTCATGATGCCTCTGTGGCACAGAACATCTGAGGATATGCCTTGTAGGGAAAAGGTCAGAAAGGATGCCAACGATCTTCCCTTCCCTAAAACCTAGGGCTCACTTGCATGGAGTCATTTGTAAAGGATGGGCTAGCAGGGCTCGTTGCAGGGCTCTGTCTTTCTCTGCAAATGGCAGGAGCAAACCCTCCATCTTGCTAGCTTCAGGGTTGCCTGGCTGCCTTATTTCAACTGAGGCGGCACAGCTTGCTTCAGCTTTGAAGTGTGAAAACCAAATACAGGTTGGCAAAGGGAAGAGATGGAAGCTGCATAGCCTTCTTGGAGCATGAAGGCACACACTCAGCTCTATGCACCCAACGCGGGAACTTTTCCCATCTTCTTAGCAATTCCTTATCCCATGGGCACCCCTGAGAATTGTGATTGAAAACAGCAGTAGGCCTGGTTGGTTGCCCCTCACTGGGGCTCTTCGGTTGTAGCTGGTGGGCAGATGCTGTGAGTTTCTCTAATTTGGGAAGGAACCCGTAGCTGTCCCCTTCCAACTCTCTGGTGTGTGTCTTCCTAATCTGCTCATGACAGCGAGGCAGGGACACACACACACACACACAGGCACACAGACGTGACTGGCTTGTCCCAGCACCCTGAGCAATGATTTTGGCTATTTATTATCTCCCCCTTCTATGTCCTAGAGAAGATTTTAGAAATTCTAATACAGGAGGCTGAGAAAGGAAAATATTGGCTTCTACAGTACAAACATCTCTGTCCTGAAAGAAAATGTTAATTTTCCCCTAAATCAACTGTTGACATATATTGGCCGCTGCTGAAGCTGTGTCACTAGGGGAGAAGGTCTCTGCTCCAGAGCACGGATATCGGGCCAGGGTCTGTCCTCTGAAACGCTAGCTGTTTTAGAATCTGGACAGGTTTGGTTCAGAAGTTTTATGAATCGTTGCAGTTAGTTTTCAAAAAGCTGATCTCTCTGGGACACCCTCCTGAGCAGGGAAGCAGGGAGCCAGGGTTCCACTCTGTGCAGCACACTCTTTTCTGCAGAAGCCTGGGCCCCTCCTGGGCGTCTGCAGTGATGCAGGGCTGCTTACCTCTGCCCAGGGATACAGGATTTTAACCGGAGATATGGGAGGGGGGAAAAGGCCAGCAGAGTAGCGAAAGGACGGAACCCACAGGCATAGGGAAATTTCCAGTGCTTTACCTGCCCCTTTCCCCACTGCCCTCAAAACACACAGTCTAAATATTCTTCTTTGTTCAACACCTATGTTTTTAAAATTCCAAATTAAGTTTCCCCACCCACTCTCTCCCTCCAACTAGACATACACACGCGCGCGCGCACCCTTTTCACTTGTTAAGTTTGAAAGATGATATATACAACCAGCATGCTTTGCCAGTCTGCACGGTGAAGGCCAAGATTAATGCAGAAGGTTGGTGCAGCATTGCCGCAGAGCAGCGTGATCAGAATACAAGATGGAACGCAGGGGGAAAGGCCAAGAAATATGTCTGTGCTTGGAGTTTACACAAGTCTCCTTAGCAACTTGTCTGAATTTATTTTTCCCTTAATGTGTGTGGGTTTCTTCCAAACGCAGAGTGAAAGGGGAGTGGAGTTTCTAAGTCCCCTCTTTCTCTTCCCTGAGGGCGGAATCCTTGAGTTGGTGAGGGAGCCTTTCTCCCCCTTCCCAGCGCCTGCCCACCCCTCCCCTCCCCCATCTAGGTAGCTCTGATCCTTTGCATTGTGACTCTGTGGACAGTTGGTGGCTTTCCAGAAATTCCCATCCCTGTGGGGGATGATGGGACCTGTTTCTGATGGCCACAGCTGTGCAGGTTTCTGCCACAGCCTCCTGCTGCTGGTGCCTGCTCTCGTGTGTGGCATCTGCGGAAAGGTGCCTGTTTACACGCCAGCGTGTTGTAAAATAAGGGAGAAACAGCATAGCTCCTTTCCTCTCAACTGTGTCTTTTATTTTTCTGTCTTGCTCGTTTCCCTTTCTGTCTTTCATCACCTCCTGACACACAGACACACACACACACACACACGCACGCACGCACGCACACACGCGGTCCTGTAATTCTAATTAGAAGATGCATATAAAGCTTTTAGAAAAAAACCTGACTCTTAGGAACCTGAGACGTTGGATTTTATGTGACTGGGCTTGCTTCTGGGGAGACAGCCGTAAATACTGCAGTGGTTTTCCCTACAATTGCTGTACCTGGAAATAACTCTAGGGAAGCACAGTTGCTGCCTTGTTGGAGCCGATGTTGAATATAAATCTTAATATTTCTTCTTCTTGCCCCCTCCCCTTTTAGAGTCAGGGGAAAAAGCAAAAAAAGAAACCTAGCCAAAAAACCGTTAAGGTTTGATTCTGGCTTTTTTACAAACAGATGTTGCTTGTCATTCTGTTGGTGTTAAGTAGGCACCAGATTGGACCAAGCGGCAGTGTGTGTGTGTGTGTGTGTGCACGTGTGTGCATGTGTGTGTGAACGAGAGAGAAGCAGAAGAAGGAGGGAGGGTGGGAGAGAGAGAAAGAGGCTTGGAGGAGAGAGAAGGAGTGTGTTGGGGGTGCGTAGGGGGCTGGAAGGCAAAACCAGACTGGTTTTGGGAAAAGTTGAGAGCAAGAAGTAGGTAATATAGATTCATACCTCTTTTTTCTTTCCAAACTTCAATTTGACGGAGACTTTGTAAAATCGTATTCCATTTGGTTGATTTTTGTTGTTCCAGAGGAAGGGGGAAATGTGGAAATCAGTAGATGTGGAGAGCCCTGGATGAGACAAGCTAAGCTCTCCTGGAGTGAAACGCAGAGAGAGGCTTGGCAGGCTCTCCCTGGGTGAACCTCTACCCTGGAGTAAGGCAAAAGGTCTCTGTTTCAGCTGAACTTAGCTTCTTGTGTTTGATGGGCGCTTCTTTTTGTAAGTATCATTGTGGAGGTTCCAGTCTCTTTTGTACTTTTCCCAGAAGAAGAATCTCCTTGTTACACAGCCAAGGTTCGAAGGAAATACAGACTCTTTACCTATTGCATATCTCCTTTCCTGCAGGATCCAAGTGATCTAATCCTCAATATTCCCCCCAGCTACCCTGTACCCTCACTTCATTTGTAGCTTTCTAATCCAATTGTGGTATGCTTTCTCAAGAGCAAAACATAGCTTTGAACATTAAAGTGTTAAAGTTGCCTGGCATATAGAAAGCTTTGTGCAGCATATAATTCGTTTATATTCAAGAATTGACAGACATCCGATTTTTTAAAAACATGTGTCTCATGTTTCCATACCAGAATCAGGGTCTTCTATGTTTTTTTAAAATTTTAATTCTCGTAAAAGCCTTTTTGGCTTTATTAACAATATAGCTAGAAAGGAATTTGTAGGCTGGCACCCTTGCTTGTGTTTTAAAAAGCAAGAAAAATTGTCATCCTGAGCAAACTTAACGCTTTCAAAAGTGAAAGCGACCTCCTTAGCCAGTTGCACACGAAACAACTTGTTACTGGCAGCCCCTCTCTCTTTTGTTTCCTCGGGTGTGTCAAAAGCAAATTTGCCTCCAACTTCTCACTCTTAAATAGTCGGTCCCTGTTATACATCTGTTGTAAGTGAACACTTAGTGGGTTTAAGATTGCTTTTAAATTACCCCCCCCAAAAAAAAGCACACTACTCAAATTATCTGAGGGTATCTTTTGTTTTCATCCAATCTATTTTATTCTATCACGCCATTTTTCATGTCTTTGTTCTTTAGCCGACCTAGCCACACTTTCATTTTTCATTTGACGTAAAATATTTATTTATTTTTTGAATACAGGGAGTATGTAGTAGGAAGGTTATAAATATCAGTTCCTAATTTTCCCTCTGCCCGAAAGGAACGCGAAAACCATGGCGTTGCTTTGCCAGTCTCCTCCCTCCCCTGCTCCCTTCTGGTCAGTTTTTCCTGGGGAGAGAAGAATTCCTTCTACCTAAGCTAGCTGGCTCTGGTGCCGGAAGCCTCTGTCTGTCTGCACAGGGTGCTTGAGGGACACTCGCACCCTGGGGGCTGGTGTCCTGGTGGCCAGGTCGCAGGTGGAGAAAATGTGCTGTGATGCGTGGCACCCGTGAATTACTCTTGGAGGAGCACTTGCTGGATGTGCCTCTTTTGTTGAGGTGATTGGATCTTTCTACAAAGAGCAGGGGCTGCAGAGGGTGAGAGAAAAGACATCAGGAGAACTGGAAAGCCATAGGGAGACCAAGACTAGCTGTTTCTCCTGCTTCGTGATGTCGGGTTAATGCCAGGGTTAGATTTGAGTTCTCCCTCTCTCTCTTTGCTCCTTTCTTCCTTTCTCTCTCTCTCAATCTCTCTCTCTCTCTCTCTCTCTCCCTCCCTCCTTCCTTCCCTCCCTCCCTCCCTTCCTTCCTTCCTTCCTCTCTCTCCATTTTCTCCATCTCTCACTTTCTGTTTAATTTTCTCTCCTTTTTCTCTCTCTGTCTCTTTGTCTCTTTCTCCTCCCTCCCTCTCTTTCTCTCTTTCTTTCTCTTTCTTTCATAACAGGTTGTTCAGTTGAATTGCTCCTTCCCCCCAGGACAAAGGAGGTCTGCTGAGATTCTGTACAAGGGATACCTCTTTTAAAGAGAAGGAGGGTGGAAGGGCAGGGAATCTGTCTGTCGGTGTCGTTCTGCTGACATCACTGTGGATTTGGTGTTCAAGTCCACAGCCAGGCAAAACTCAAGTACATTTTCCCTTTTGCGAGCAGCTGCACAGTGAGTTTTCCTTCCACTAGTAAAGGAACAATGAAGGAAAAGCAAACCCTGCATCTAAAACCTGGCCAATGAAAGAGCGTTGGAATGGAAGCCAAGAAGCCCGCTGGGGTGGAGGGGGACAGACTCCTGAATCCACCACAATCAGATATTTTACTTCTTTTTAGTGGCCCCATCAGCAGAGAGAAATAATGACTCCCGAATCATTTCTGAATCAAAAAGTTAAAACTGTCTCAGTGATGCTACATCATGCCAGGTAATGATTGCCCAACTTGATTCTACCTTAACCCTGCTTAATTATTGATAGCTTATCTCTTAATCATGTTTAGCAAATGAGCGATTTGATATAAAACATTGGAATTTGGGAGGATTCCGAGACGTCGCATTCCTATTTGATCATTTTTCTGGTAAAATCGTTCTCAAGATTCATCGGTAGCCAGGGAAATTCCAGGAAAAATGTGAAAGTGACTTATTTGCAGAACCTTTCTATCATGTGTAGTTCTGGAAATGAAGAAAACGTAATGCTGCCCAGTGTTTTTCTAGAATTACTTTTATTTCGGTTTTTTGTGTTCCTTTTTACTTTCATTTTGGCATGAATTCTAGTTTAGCTTTATAAAAGAGTTGGGTGACAAAAAGAAACCAACCACAAACCAAGCAAAAAATCTTGATCCATTTAAAATAATTTTATTTTCCAGACGCAGGCAAATGGTTTGAAGATGCTGGCCTAGCAAGATGGCAACAGGTTTAAAAAAATAGGATTCATAAGAAGTTCCTTTTTTCAGGTAATTATATTTTCCTATAATTTCCCCAAACCTTCCATTTCCTCAAGTATTACAAGTTTTTAGGGCATGCTTGAATCATTTAATTATGAAGAATAACTATTTTAAGCTTGATTTTTTGACAATAGCAACTAGTTTTATAATATTCGTAGCCAATGAGCAGATCATTCAATTCTATGGAGCTCAGAAAAATATTTTGAAAGTTATTGCTTAACAGTGCTTATTTCTTTTGACAACGATTTAGGCAAACCTCATTTGAAACCATCAGGCGCCGTTCTTAAACTCTGTGGCTATCTTTAGTAATTGTACTTAGAAATATAAGTATTAGAGGATTATCTCTAAAAAGCCTAACATGTGCTCTGAATTCCTGGAAGATATGGCTTATAGAAGTTGCATAATAACTGATGCTTTCTAACATAATAATGGCATAATAGTTGATGTTTTAACTTTAGTCCTAGATTAGTAATACTGTATGTCTACATACATACAGTGTATAGACATATTTTATACAACTATGCTTACCTTACATAGGTCCAGTGACTAGGATTTGAGCTCAGCTATCATGATATAAGTAGTTTTCTTTCAGTGTTATTGGAGGACTTTGTGCTACGTAAATATGTTTAATAACACAAATGATATATTTGCTTGATAAATTACCTTACCCTACTTTTGCCATTGTTTACAGGCATTTGCCTACATTTTCCAACTTAATTATTAGTGTTACTATCTAAGGTAGCCCCACAGAATCTTGCTTAAGAAAGCAGAACAAGCTTTCCTCTGAAAAGAACCCTTATTATTCTACTCAACACAAAGATGGTTCTTGAAAGAGGTATTCAATTGATATTTTGGGGGAAATGTCTATTCCCAAATAAACCATTCTTCTACTAGGTCGGTATCTAAGTTTCTCTTTTTTCTGCCACCTAGGCATCTTCTGATTTCTCTTTTATTTTCTAAAATTAAAACTCTGGATTGTTTGGAAATTAACACTACAAACTCTTCAGAATGAATAACCTTTCTCTGTCCTGTATTTTCCACACACGCACACACAAAAGACACAGAGAAGCCCCCAATTGAAACACGGCATTGAGTTCCTTTTTATGGACTTCGAGGGTGCAGATTTACAAAGGTGATGCCTCTTGAATGATTCAGTGTAACACTCTGACAGATCTTCATCCGTTGCTAACAAATATTGCATTCTGCCTTTTTAATAAATGGTAACAACAGTTCTCATCACTTCGGGAGCCTAAGCCTATTCCTTTATACATTAATAAGAGCTCCTGTGTCACACACATTGCCGCCATCCTTAACAGTGTGCAAAGTGCCCATCCTCAAATACCTCTGGCCCTATGACCTTGTCAGGGAGATCAAAGAAAAATAAGAGGCTTGGAGTTTATTTTAAAACCTTTTGTTCTATAAAGGAAATGAACATTTTAAACTAACAGAAAGTCCAAACCATTTTGAGGTAACTGGTTTGGATCCTCCTTGCTTCCACTTGGGATGGTTGTTTCTTTGGATCTAAACGTCAAGCCACGGAGCTGCAGCGAAATTCTCGGTCTTGGCAACCTTCACAGCACCAGTGAACTCTGAGCAGTGATGCTTGTGGTTCCATCGTGATTAAACAGGCAGACAATGACGTGTCTATGAACCATTGCCTCCTCTTCCCTATTTGTCCCACTGTTGGTTTCCTGTTTTCTCGCTTTCACCTTTTCAGTTGTATACATTGGGGCCTGCTCTTTTCTCTGAATAATTCTCAAATTCAGCTGTGTTTTTCTGTTATTAGGAGAGCCTCCCAGATTCTTGAGATAGGAATGAATGTTCCTCTGTCAAGGCAAAGATCTATTTTTTTGTTTGTTTTTTTGAGAACCAGGATCTACGGTCATTGCTAACAAAAGTTGAAAAGGTCTCTTTTTAGGTCCTACAAAGAGATGGAGGCACATGTTTTTCCCCACATCTAGGGAGAAGGATGATTTTGCTTTCCATCATTTGTCCTTGAAGTACTCACGCTTGAGACTCTGTCCTCAATAAAATTCACAAAAGGAGCCATTAATGAAAGTACATTGCCTTGGCTGCTCCTTTACTTGTAGAACACTGATTTTGAAGAAAGGATGTTACACTGACGAACAAAATCCTTTTATGAGAAGTCCTTAGACATAGAGTCATTCCCACAACCTGGGACAGTTTTGAGGGGAGCAACTCTACAATTTCTTTTCTGGTTCAGATGTTATAAAATATGCCCAGACTTGCTCATTGTTGGTGTTTGGACCAATAATGGGGGCAGAGTGAGGGTGAAATACAAACTTTTCCTCAAGATGAATCTTCCAATTTAATATAACTGGAAATCTCCTCTAGAATAATTTCCGGGAAATACTAACAAGCCCATTGGTGGTGCTTGCTAGTTTATTACAGCTGTTTGCCAGAATGCAAATAAAAAAGGAAAATTTCACCATTTTTTTTTCATGTAATTACAGGTATTTAAAAGAATGAACTTGCATTTGGGTTCTCCAATGTTTCTCTCTTTGTCTCCCTACAACTGAAAGACTTTTCTTTATTCTGCTCGTTTGCCATATACTGATATCGCTATGCTCAATGTGCGTGTTAAGGTCTGAATAAATGAGTCTTCTGTAATATTAAACAGTAAAATGATGAGGTTTACCTGAAGCCCGTTGTGTCTATGGAATAAGTGAAAAGAGGGAAGTATGTGGGGGAGAACCTAGAAGATGCTGCTTAACTTTTGCCCTTTTAAGAGCGGGATGAAGTCTTCCCGCTTCTGGCGTGAAATGATAGAATGGCAGAACCTTTGGTTGGACTAATGGTGTTAACGCTTCATTTTCAGACATGTCAGACACCCACACGAGAGAGATGCTAAGGCCTGTTGCCACAAACCCGTAGATCCGAACTTGTGATGATAGTCCACACAAGCTTGTGTCTATAGGTATGTGTCTGTGGGCAATCTCACAGACCACGGGCTTTGCCTGTCTGCCGTCAAAATCCCTTCCAATTCCTTGATTCTCCTTCTCTTCCCCTTAGTTTCCTCTAAGAGGGGTAGACACCGAAAGAGGGGCTGGTGCGGAGGAAGGAGATCTTTTGTCCTGAAGTGGATGAGGCTCTACAATGATTCACTTATAGGCTCGCCCTCAATTCCCTTCTTTCTTGTAACTGCTCTCAGCTGTCAAACAAAGAGCCTGGGCTCACAGGTGGGGCAGCAGGAATGGGGGTGACTCAGACAACTTACTGTGGAGTGGTGAGTAAATAGATACATACACGAGGGTTTGTTTTGTTTTCTGTGAGCCTAATTGTTCTCAAAGTTATCGTTATCATGATCTTTTTTGGAAAGTAACAGAGATTTGTTTATAAGACCCGGTTCACCCTGGTTTGGGTTGTATCAGTACCTTGTAGCAAGTCTTCCTTTCCCGTTGTTCTCCAAGTGCCGTCAAATCAGTCCTTACCTTTAAAAATAAAATTAATGAGGGGAATGGATGTGCTTAACTGTTTATACTTCTGGACATACCCAGCACTGTAAGAAAAAGAACTTTTATAGAAAAGAAATGGCTCATTTAGGTCTAGCTTCATATTTGTCCAGAGCTGTTTTATAACTCTTCACCATGTTTAAAAGGCTGGAATGAAAATAATTTTATCCCCTTGCCTCTTAAATGTCACCATTGTGCCAGGATTGGAAAGCCAAACTGACTCCAGATCAAAGCAAAATTGGCTGTATTTGTCTCATTCCAACAATGTGAGCTGAAGAGTCTGTAAACAGAACCCAGGGTGAAAAGTTGATCAGATTTGGATGACTCTGAAACTTTTGCATTCCCTTTTGGTCAAACATAGTGCCAGGAGTTCCCTTAAGACATTTTTTTTTTGGTGAAGCCTCTTCTAACAAAAAAACAGTCAATATGAACTAGTTATTAATATCAGCAAAAGGTTTGAAATTCAAATGGATACATTTTTTTCTTTTTTTCACTAAATTCTGTCTCCTCATAAGAGCTGCACTGTTCACGGGTAGCTAGAGCTCTTTCTTCTATCAAGCATGTAAAAATGAAACTTTGTATGTCGGAATTAGGAAGGCCCAGATACAGGTGACATTGTTTAAAGACGTCTTGGAGAATACCAAGTTCTGCAAATGCTACACCCTGAGGATGTTGTGTGTATGCGTTTCCTTTGCATTTGCTCTGCAAAGCATTGAGGAGGGTGGTCTGTAGATCTTGACTTCCAGCTTACTGAGAAATTGTTGCTTTGTTCTGGAATGATGGAACGTTACATCCAGAAGAAAAAGTCTGTCCCTATTGGTGTGTATCATGTATAATTCCTTGCCCAAGGCCTTTATCTGCGCATTAAGCACACAATCTACTGGATTGGTTTTATACACCTCTTTGAAGTGGTCGACTTGGAATGGATAAGCTGCTAGCAAATTAAACCTGTACCTTCCCTAGATAAACACTTAACGTTTGATAAAGGCAAAATCGTGTCTCTACTCATCATCCCTTTAACCTGCTATTAAATGTGCTACCAGTGGGACCAATGGAGTTCATGAATCTAGGGGATGCTGAGCAGCCTAAATTCCCTATACAGGGACAGCATTAAGACTACAGGGTGACCAGTAAGTGACTGTCAGATCGTTTCTTTTAAGGGTTTTTTTTAAACCCAGTCATTACCCTAAGAAAAAAGATTATGCAGAGCAGTCCATCTTTTCAAAGTTTCTATAAGGCCTAGGACGTGACTGTTTGATTCACCTGGCTAGAAAATATTCTAGTGGAAAGCCCAAAGCCCCTGGACACTGGTCACAAGAAACAGGATATTAAATATTTTATAGGATGATGAAATTCAGTATTTTTCCCTTCTTCCATGTTCATGAATGAGTGGTTCTGTAGCTATTAATTATTCCCTTGGGACTCCCTCAGAGTGGACCAGATATTTTACAGGAAGCTGCAGAAAGTAAAATAACTTCAGGTTTTCCTCAGAAAGACTCTAAAATATATATTTAGTAGTCATTATTGCTTGGGGGTGTAGAGAGAATGGGTATAAAACAAACTCATTTTATTAAAATTCTCAAATTATCAAAAATATATTTATGAAGCTGTAACACGAGGATATAATTTAGATTTTTTTTAACAGAAAAAAATAATTATTATTCCAAGAATTGTGTTTGATAAAGCAGTTCCCCCTGTATCACCAGAGTTTGGAGAGAGTAGGAGGAACTGGTGTTTAATTTTGAAATGGTTTCTTGTTTGTGTTTCAAAATTAATAAATGGATTTCTCTTCATGGGAAGAAACTGATACATACAGGACAAAATTAACTTTGGGTTTTAAGTTAATATGATTTCTTGTTTCTCAGTGTGCTTACCAGTCATTCCCCAGCATTTGTTAGGTGCTCTGGATCTTTGCTGACTATGTTAGTTAACTTCATCAGATGTCACCTAGCCTCTCTAATTGAGATTTTAAAAGTTTCTTAGGCCTGTAATAGTGCTGAAATTTTACAGAGAAGTCCATATGAATGACTCTCCCAAATTTGCAAAGACTTATTAACACCTAACATGTAGCTCAATAAAGTATGAGTTGGAATAAAGCCACTTTTTTTTCGCTGTAGCCATATGGCTAGACAAATGATAGGATGCATCCACTCGTTCATTCAGCAAACCTTTATGAATGCTTACTATGTGTTCAGTACTTTGCTAGAGGGTGAAGACATTCCTCTGACTTCAAAAAACTGATTATCTGGTCAGGAGTCCCTTTGCAGAATTGCTTGTCGGCCATACCGACACAGACTTTAATGAATCATGTTTTAATCATAACGTTTGTCCAGCTTTCAAACACAAAATCAATACAGAACATGTTTACTAGTGGGGAATCCCTGCTCTTCCATAATCTCAGACACTCGTAGAATTGTTCAAGATTCACCCTCCCTTCATTTGGAAAGATTGCTGCTGGTAGCACTTAAAACCTCAATGTTCAATAGTCTGAGAGTCTGTCTGTATGTATTCAGAATACCTTTAAAATACGTTTTTAAAGTTAAAAGAGTAAAATAGATTCTCTATACCTAAAGATATGTAACTACTGTTCTCCTATAAATGCTATTTATTTTATTTTTTTACTTTCCCTTTTCAATAAGACCTTTTATGACATCACTCCATATCATAATTGCATGTTGTTATTACATGCCTACAAATATTTACACTAATTATGTAATGAGCCATAATTGCACTAATACATGATAATGGGCTAAAATCAGTGTAAATAAACAAGGAAATTCACACAACTAAAAGAGCAGGGTGTTGAAAACCATTAGTATTCTAAGAGCAACATCTTTTTATCTTTGACCCCTAGAAGAAGAAGGTACATGGAGAAAGATGAATGTTTCCATTTCCAGATATTTAAAAGCTCTGTAAGCTCTATGCTTATACTCATAGACTAGTATTCTAGCACACTGGAACTTAACCTCTCTTCGTTGTATCTTCTTTTGCTTTCTCTTACCTGCCCCTCCACTGCCTTGTTTCCCATTTATAAGAGTTATATCCTGGCTGTGTTTATAGAATCAGGCAAATGGTCAGTGCAAGGAAATGAATTATATTTTCTTTTAGTGCCCCAGTGGATATTAAATCATATGCATAAGTGAGTATCTAAAAGGCAGGGGACTTGGAGTTACTTCTTGAATTTCCATATGAGATCCAGGACTTAAGGCATACTTGTCAGGTTGAATTCAGTCATTCTACAGTTTTCCCCCCTCTGGAATCTTGATAGCAAATCCACCTTCCTATGATTGAAGTTACAATGTAAACGGAAGAACAGGGGACCTGACATAAAAATAAAAATCACCTAGCCTTTAACTTTAGGTTCATTTATACTCCCACTTTATTCTTTCGTTCATACATGTTTGTTTTCATGAGCATGTTTTTAAGTCTCTACTATGTGCCAGGTAGTAGGCATGCAGGTGGTACCAGATTTGCGAAGGTGAGTAGTGCAGCCTCATCTTCAAGTAGCTCAGGGTCTAGTGAAGGAGACAGATAAGTGATAATGCAGTGGTGTTAGGGCTAGATTAGAAATGTGTGTATGAAATGACGAGATAATCAGAGAAAGAACTCTTTGAATTGAGGCTTGAAGGATGAATGGGAGTTTGCTTGGTAAAAGTAACGTCCCAGTCTTTCCCCCAAACCAGGTAGCATTGATTGAAGAGAGGCAGCCTCCCCAAAAAAGCAGCCTTACTCCTCGATTGCTGCGTGAGGGAATAGGGTTGGAAAAATGGGAAAAATGAACCTTCGCCAAGTTAGTTGAGTAACATGAAGAAACACGAGCTCTTCAACATTTGCATCTGTCTTTTAAACCCAATCAGCATGATAGAATTATCATTCTTTGATTCCCTGTGTGCTCAGACACCCCTCCATCTTATACGGTTAGGCCCAGCCCCTCTGAGGAACAGCCTTTACCAGGCAAAACCAGAGTCCACTTGAGCGATGAGGAGAGATGGCCACAGAGCAGTCCTCATGGGAAAATACAAACCTGACCAAACATGGGAACACACAGAGATGGGAAGTCACCAAACTTATGAGTCTGTCTGTCACTCCAGCATTGAACTGGCCCTGAAGATAAAGGAAAAACCCAGTTTAAAAATGAAAAGTACTAACAGGGAAATTTAATCCCTTATAATGAAAAAAATATAGAGTCACATTTCTATACATTGCTAAATAAACAGTTAGGGATAGACTTTGTGAAAAAAGTGGTGAAGCAGTCAACTCTGGAAAATGGGCGCTTTATAAATATGTGAATTACGTGACGTACATGATGAATACTGTTGAGCGAATGTTCACCGTAACTTCTATATTATTTGTTTATCTCTAATTTGTTCATAGTCCTGTTTCCTGTACCTTTTCACCATGTTTTGGCTTAAACTATTTCCCCTTGTTTACCAACCCTTTAGAGATTCCAGTTTTCCAGGTTCACAAGGGAAACATTTGTCTTTCTAATTCTTTCTTCGGCTCCTCGAGTTTAAATATTGGTCTGCTTTCATTGTTCTGTTAACAGGTACCAGAAGACATTAGATTGATCAGAACGACAGCCATTATATAACCTTACCATAATTTTCATGCACAAATAATTTCTAGAAGACCAGTCCCAAGTATTTCCTTCCAGTCTGCACAGTAATCTCATGCCAAGGTTCTTGTGTTATTTTCTTTACTGTCGGACCCTTTGATGTGCTGTCTCTTATGAATGGCCCAAATAAGTGACAGCATGAAGAACAATTATAAGACTAACTTGTCATTTCATTGCTTAAGAAATGGTAGCTTTCCAGCCATTGTGACTGCATGCTCCCAGGTTGAGGTAGTAGGTTGTATAGTTTAGAATTACATCAAGGGAGATAACTGTACAGCCTCCTAGCTTTCCTTGGGTCTTGCACAAAGCAACATGCCGAGAATGATCATGGTTCCTCCAGGCCTTTTCTTTTCCTAAGAAAGCCTATTAAAGGTAAGATTGGGTACAGTTTTTTTAGAATTCATGTTTTATTTAATTCTTGCACCCTGAAGTTCTACAGCAGAAATAGGAGCAAGACCCTCAGGCTCCTATATGGTCTTCATTTCTTAGCTAATACATCCACCCTTTAGAAGAACCTGTGGCCTTGCCCTAGAAGACACTGTCATTACTTTGTCACATTTATTATGAGTTTGACAGGAAACACAGCTATTACCTGTGTCTGTGTTGGATAAGAGTTTGTGTATTAAACACCTGTAGCCACTTGACATATAAGGACCTACTTAGTATTGTTTATACATTTATAAAGATTTTTTAAAAATCAGATTACCTCCCTGTGCAGGACAATAATGGCTTCTCCTTTTCAGTGGCATAAACTTGAGTGATTTCACACAGCCATGGTTTCCAAGGGCAAAGTAGTGTTTGGGGTCCTGTTTCTGAAGGCAGACTAACTGTCATATGGTTGAATTTCTACTGACTCGGTAATAAGGTTGTATCTACCAGAGTTTAAATCATGCCATCTTTGCTTTCAGAGTGGCTGTGGTGTCTAGGAGGTCATACCCTTGTGTTTTTTGGTTGGACACACAGTTTGGGAACTGCAAGGAAAATAAATTATGGAGGCTACTTTAGTTACAACTTAGTGTCAGTTTCATCAGTAATGGATGGGTAAAGCATTCTTCAAAACAATTCATTCTTTATCTTCATCTTTGGTGAGTATGGGTTCTGTTTCCTCAGGGAAACTCTTCACTGAATTTTATATCTGACAGTCATTCTTAGCCCCAGAAATTCCAAGTACACGATTAATACAAATTACCGTAGTTTGTCTTCTGAGAATTAATCTTAGGATTTAAAAAGAAAAAAAAAAGTTGCAGCATGCTACATTTTTAAAATATCCTCAAGAAATTATAATAGCTATAATGGGTGATGTAAGTGTTATTTTAACTTTTCAGAATCCAGTGATTTAAACCAGCTATTTTCTAGCACACATGTAAGTTTCAAAACATAAATGTGTTGCTGGCAACTTGACCTTCTTCATCAATCAAGGAACGTTTTGCTGACACAGTTTATGGAGACTCTGGCCAGCTAGAATAGCAAGTTAATAAACTTTCTTGAAGATATGTCACCTGTACTTCTTTATTTGCACTCATCAGATTCTTTTTGACTTGGTTCATTAGTAGAGGCATTTAACTAGTATGTGATAACCCAGTCAACCCCCTTCTGGTACTGGGTAATTATGCATTTCCACAGTCATTCTTTTTTTTTTTTTTTTTTTTTTTTACATCTTTATTGGAGTGTAATTGCTTTACACTGGTGTGTTAGTTTCTGCTTTATAACAAAGTGAATCAGTTATACATATACATATGTTCCCGTCGGGACAAACACTAGCCTTCTCAAAGCTGGCTTTGTCATACTGTCTTCCCCGAGCCTTTCTGGAAGACCCAGGGAGGAATAAGTAAGCCAAGTTTTTATTAATTCAATCAATATGTATTTTCTAAATATTTAGTGCACATTTGGACTGCAAATAGAATAATACCCCACCTCATTTCTATTCTTGTCCCACTGTACTATTTTCCCTTCATCTCTTGCCCTCCAAATTCTAACCCCACTGAAACACTTGTTTTTCTATTCTGAAGCCAATCTTTGATGGTCTTTAATAGCTTGTTTCTCTAACACTTGTCCTTCCAAGTTCTATTGACTGCTTCCTTTAAATAGTGTTTATCAAACTTTAATGAACAGGAATCCCCCAGGGATCTTGTTAAAAATGCAGATTCTGATTTAGTAGGTCTGAATGGTGCCTGAAATGCGGCATTCCTACCAACTCTTAAGTGAGGCTGATGCTTTTGGTGTGTGGAGCACACTCTTGGGTAGCAAAGCTTTACATAATCAGATGTTTCTAAATTCCAAGATGTCCAGACACTTAGGCTGAGGGGAAAACATTTGGAGACAGCTCCCTGTCTATAGATAAGTAGAGCAAAATTCTCCTTTAATTGCAATCACACAGCCTACCTTTTACAAATATTTTAGTTTCTTTCACTAATACAGAACCCAAAGATGCAGCGCTATGAAAGTTGCATTTTAGAAATAAGGACCTTGTGACGTTGAGTATGGTCCCAAAGATCTTCTTCATGTTACACTGATCATTCAGCAGACACATCCTTCAGTAGAGCCTGTAAAGAGAATTCACCAGGGGCGTGAGTGCAAGTGCCACACCTGGTTCTGCCCTACTCAAATCATTTAAGCCTTCTGAACATCAGTGCCCAATTATGTGAACCCACGGACTAGACCTGGACAATTTCTGAGTGACCTTTAGTATAGAATATTCTGCAATTCTGAGACTGTCATTCAGGAATTGTAGGTGGCAGTGACTAGAATCTTACTTTTTATCCTCCATAGCCTCCTGTCTTATAACGTGAAAACAGAAATTTCCAATTCTAGGTCTATACTGTCAAAGGGACATGAGCAGAATGGTAAGGAATAATTTGCAATAATGGTTACCACAATAATCCGCTAACACAGAAAGCCACATTAAGGCAACGGATAAAATAGCCTAAGAAAACAGTGAATATTAATTCCCTTGTTCCTTCCATGGTTTGTAGATCATTAGGATAATAAAGAAAAGTAAATTAATTTCTACCTAGTTAATGTCTGTGAACAGGGTTAAAAGCACTGAATATCATTTTACAGTAGAGATTAGCTCAGTGGTGAACAGGAGGGGGGCTATGTCGGACATGTGAAATTCACCACCTCCTTCCCTGGTTCCTGTTTGTGCTCTTTCCAAACAAAAATTATGTGCTTCGTGCTCTACCGCCAACAGCAGTATGGAGCACACGAGAGCTTCTGTGGCCCTTCTCAACCTTTTTACATCAGTCACAGAACTCCCACTGTTCTGTGCTAATGCAAAATGCAATAACGTTTAGCATCAGGACATCTCTGAGTCAAGAGGTTAACGGAAAACACATCTCCCATTGTGTTCCTGCAGCTCTGATACTGTTAATGGTGAAAACACCATGGAGACAAATAGATCTCTCTTTATTCAGGATGCTTTGAGTGAAGAGAAAATATATATGACATGGTTACAATGTGAGAGCCCTCTCTATATGGTGCATTAAGGAAGAATGGGGCAGAGGAGAGGTTCATGTAACATCATGCTTGATATGGCTTGAGTCTTGTCTAGAGGGAGTTTTCTGTTGCCTTCATTTTCTTTCTGTTGCTTTAATTCTTCCAGTTCTGGTGGTGGGGGGAGTGAGACTTAACCTTTCAAGGTACAAATTCAAGGAAAGAGGACTCTTTGGGTAAGCATAGCGGAAGACTTTATGGAGTATGTTCTAAAATGTGGCGGGAAGAGATACACGACACATAGCTGCCATTTTCTTATCCTACTCTTGTGCATCTTCCCTTTCTCTGGTGTGCACTTCCAGTATAGAGACTGTGGACCAATATGTTTGTAAAAAAAACCCAAAACGCACACATTATAATTATGCTGAGATTTTTACTTAAAAATTACCTGAAAGTAGACTGAATGTTCTTTGTGGCCAAATAAAGATCAGTGTGGTCTTATTATCCATTCACTTGAGAGTATCCCTTAGGGAAATCTTAGTCAAGGTCACTTCTTGTTCCTGTAGAACTTTAAAAAGAAATTTGTTTTACAGTTTATGAATTGTGATTAGAAGCTAAAAATTGGAGTGTTCTGTTCTTTAGGACCTAAAAACTTTTCACTCTGTGGTCAAAAATTCTGGTTCAGGAATCCATTTGGGGAGGGGTGTCTACACAGGTTTAGATGTACCAAATAATTATCAAATTTTTAATGTTATATGTAGTTTTTGAAGCATTTGGAGTATATACATTATTGATTAACACTCAGTCTGGTTAGATGACTACACTGGCTTTTGGGGGGGGGTGAAGGGGAAGAGTGGGGACTTGCATTCAGCTTTTACATTGAACTGGACACTCTGAGATGTATGTCCAAACCAGGCTGATGCCCTTCAATACTAGTATTCTAATCATTGATTCCATTGCATCAAGGGCAGCCAGATTTCATGGATAAAATTTATCAAGTCCTGGAAAGAGGGAAAGGACTTCCAGAATGACTCATTGTTTAATGAATTAGGCCCCAAGTATTTTGTGGTTGCCATTTTAAAATTTGAGGAAAAAGCGTAGACTCCAAATCATAGCTTGAATTCCAGATTGGGGCAGAGCATGCTCAGTGGTGAGGCTGCAGTGTTATAGCGCTATGTTGTTTCTGGTCAACCGCTAATAAGCAACTTCAGAGCATAAATAGGGCACTCATGATGTGTGTTCTGAATCCTCTAAGGGTTTAAGAGCCTTTCATCTATTTGTAGCTTTTTGTTATTGAGTACTGAAGTGCTGCTAATATACTGGAACTAGTGAGCAAAACACATATTAAATCAGGCATAATTCAAGGAGAATATATCCCCAAAGACTGAACAGAAAGGTGCAAAATGAATTTATGGGAAGTAAACTTTGGGGGGGGGGGGTGGAGACAGTAAACTTTTTATTACCTTTCTTAACCACCAAGAAGGAGAGTTTTCTGGTTAACCAATATAGTTTTTAACAAAACTGCCATATATGAGATTCATGAACGACCGGATTAAAAAATTAAAAATTATATTCTGCTTAAGGCTAAGATCATTCTAAATACAAATTTCTTTAAGATTTATAAGTTATTCAGAATCCTGTATGCTTCAAAATCAGCATCATAAAGCAAAATTTATGTTGTACAGTTAGTTGACGTGTAGAAATGCCAATTACAGATCTCAGCTTGATAGAATACTGGTTAAATTAGATTGTACCATTTATGTTCTACGGTTTAAGTTGGAAACTTGTGTTAATACTGACTGTGATCTCATCTAATGGAAAAGTGCCAAAATTCTCTGTTGCACATGAAACACTATTAACCGGTCTACCAAAATATTTAGTTATGAATACACATATATGTTATCCTGTGAACTTGGGTGGTTCTAAATTTAGCCAGTTCGGTTGGCTCTTCCCTGCCTCGGCAGATCTTCCCTCTACCTTTTTCCATCCTGTTCTGCGCTCTTGGAGGTTGGCCTTCATGGGCTGTCTCAACAATCCCTTTTCCCTTCTGACTTTTGCATGTGTTTCACCAAAGGGAGGCACCAGCAGGAGACCCAACAGAAAGTAGAGAGAGAGAGGTTAGAGCTTAATCCTCCTGCCTTTCTTCCTGCAGGCCGTGGAGTTGACCTGGCTTCATTCCTTACTGAAGTTGGTAGCACCTCTTACAAGTCCTAATTCTCTCTCCACCTTCTGATAACCACTCCCTCTCCTTGATCTCTCAGGCCTAGGTGGGTAATGACTTCCTCTCTTGTCAGTCCTCAGATACCTTACCATTACTTTTTAATCTCTCTTAACTCTGTCCAATCTTTGTAAATAATCCTTATACTAAACTTCCCTTTGCTTCCCCATCAGAGTCTGCCATTTTCCTGTCCGGACTCTGATTTTCTAGCTAAGTCAATACAAGCTAGATAACAGAAATTAGTCACTCACTTTCCATTCTGCGTGGGAGGTGAGGGATGGGCGAGTAGATATTTATCTTTTCTGTAATACTGTAAGCTCTGGAAGGGCAGGGGCCAAGTCTAATGTCCTTTATAATCCTCGACAGCACCTGCAGAGGGCTTAGTCCACGGTGCATGCAGCTCAGTGAACTTGGAGAGTCTTACTGAGTTCCTCTGGAATCCTCAAATTTGTCATTGGCTTAAGTGGATTGTAAGCTCTTGACTTAGGATGTAGACTTCAAAAAATCAAGGACCACACTTTTTTCAACAACATTTTTAGTATAATTTCATGTGACACAAATATCATACCCACAGTGGAAATACTAACTCAATAAAAATAGAAGATTTACTTCATAGGTTAGATTGATTTGTGTTTAGTAGATGAGAAATAATTATGTTTAAAATGTTTAGATCTAACGTTTCTTTTACATTACCACCTCATCTCCTATTTGTTAGTTTTACCTATTTGTGCTGTTTTTGTATATTTGTTTATCTGGCTTTTACCTCTTCAGTTGTAATGACAGTTTTCTGAATATAATCTGGGTAGAGGGAACATACCTGGCATGGTTAAAATAGGACTTAAGAACTGCGGAATAAAAAGAATAGTTACCAGAAGAGGTATCTTCACTGTTTTTTGTGGTTCACATTGCTGACTCACTATTTGACTTTTACCATAGTGCCAAACCTCTTCATACTTTTAAGTTTCAAAATTAATCCCAATTCTATGAAATGTAGCACATGGAAATGGAAAACACTTTGATTCGTAAAGTAGTAAGCTGTTACTGTATTGTATTCACTTCCTACTTTGCTCAAATCAATGTTTTAACATCTAATTGCTCCAAAATTTGGGAAAATAGATTAGGAAAATCAGTTAGGAAGAACTTGCCTTTTGACTTCCTTTACTGAAGGGAAACTGCCTGGTTAGTTCAAAGAGCAGATTCCTCACTGTTCATATTTTTAAAACAAGATCATTTCTTCAACAAATGGAGGTGGTTGAAACACTATCAACTCAGATAAATTAAACTTTATGTCTCCCTGATAAGTGAAACTGTTTAATGATAATTTTACTAGTCCACTTGGGAAGTGACCAAAGCACTATTAGATAAGTTAAAACCAAAAAACACGGAAAATATTTTTGCCAACTGTTTCTTCTTGGCCTCTTGGCAAAGATTGACAATTACGTTCCCTATCTAGGGACTATCTCTTGTGGGCCAGACCGGATGATCTAAGAGGTCTTTATAATCTCTAAGTACTGTGACTTTTATCCCCAAGTGAACTCCATAGTTTATTTACATAGAAACACACTCACAGGCTTAAGGAAATGCAGTATGACTAATGGTAAGAAGGGTGAGCCAGGATGACTCAAGTGACTTCTTTTTCTAAATAGGATAAGTAAATTAAAATCATAGACATTCTCTCTAGTTCTCCTCTGGCATCTCAAGATATAGATCTTAGATGTCAGAATTTCCCAGTAGTGAGTTAGTTTCCTGTCACCAGCGAATTATAAATGTATTACCCTGTTAAATCAGCAAACCTTTGCTGTACTTATCAAGAAAGCTCTTCAGTGGAGATTCGGTTTAATTGTTTTAATTTCACATTCTGTCCTGGGCACATGGGAAATTAAAAATGTTAGGAATGATAGAAAAATAAAAATTGCTAGAAAAATACAAGCATGATAACTAAAGCATACTCACTGTGCATTTCAGCTTTATTAAGAATGTGTTTTTGTAGTCTTGAGCTACATTTATCTAGACAAATGATGCATTGGAAGGAATCTCATTTTTAATTTAAAAAAATTGTTTCCTCAGGACTTTGTTGGCAAAGAGAACATTTTTGAGGTCTCTTTTCTTTCTCTATGTTATACAAACATTTCATGCTTTCTCCATAAGGCAATATTTTGAATAGTCTAGCTGGGACTAAAAATCAAAATTGTTGTCACTGTTGTTGTTGATGCTTTTAAATTTTTTTAATCAAATCTCCTCCATACTCGACTTAGGGCCCCCTTAAAAATAAATATAGGGACAGTCAAGAGATCTTACTCCCAGAAGGCTTCGAGTTTCTCAGCTGATTACTTGCCCAACTTACTCTGGGGGGATACACAGGGTAGAAGAATGTGGTTAAGATACACCAATTGAAAAGGCAGATAATAAAACCCTAGTATTACCCATGGATTGTGTCCCTGTGACAACTGGACAAACTTCAGGCCATTCTTTTTCTTTGTTGTTAAAGATTTTTTGATGTGGACCCTTTTTTAAAGTCTTTATTGAATCTGTTACAATATTGCTTCTGTTTTATGTTTTGGTTTTTTGGCCCTGAAGCATGTGGGATCTCAGCTCCCCGACCAGGGATCGAACCCACACCCCCTGCACTGGAAGGTGAAGTCTTAACCACTGGACCACCAGGGAGGTCCCCCAGGCCATTCTTTATTTTCAGAGGAGGTGTCCAGGTACTGATCCTTTCTGATGAAAATGGTGGTGGTGGGGAATTCTTTCTGGGGGCTTGATGAGCGATCCATCTATTCTCTTGTGTTTTCTGCTTTCAGAGTCCTGATTTATCATTTGGAAATCCCTTTTATTTCAGCCCTGAGGAGCAGGGCCATATAAATATCATGCATTGTTTTCTGACACCCTATAGCTTATTGCACAGCTGATTTTATTGCTTATCCTTAAACTAAAGCATTTCTTAAAAGATGATAATTTTTCTACAGGTTCTTTTATAGTATATACTGAAGGCCCTAGTAAGTCACTCTCAACCTCCTCTGTGTCATGGGAAGACAGCTCTCAGAGTCACTTCCCACGATAAATTCAATACAGAATGGAGCATATATTCCTCATCCTGCAGTCTCACGGTTTAAGTGAGAATATCAGCCTCATGAACATAGCTCATTTTACTAATTTATCTCAGTTTACTATCTCATCCCACATTCTACCTATGATTTATCTTTGGTCTCAGTTACTTTCATAGCTCATGCTTTGAAATTACCCTAAAACTTAGGTTTCTGCCAAGGGCTCTGTTCATGGTTGAAGATACCTTTGTTTTGACGGTTTGTGTCTTCCCAGGTCTAGCTGAAAGTTCATCATTTCTCTTTCTGTTTCTCTCTCACCTCCCTCAGGCAGCTCTTTTTTCGTGTTCACTTAATACTTTGCTCAAACAGCTGCCCCATCATATGATGTGAGTGTTACACGTGTCTGTTTTACTTATAGTTTTTGTGAATTCTTTGATGGAATGGACACCATTTTAATCATCCTTCTCTTCCCAGGCTGACACATAATAGTGATTTAATAAGTGTTGGTTCAGTTGAATCACATTTTCTTTCAGTAAACAACTTTTGACAGGTCTGTGATTTAGGAAATATTAAACTTGGATAACCCACCTATGTGGGTTCTGTATTTAAGTTCTATATTGTAGTATTCTGTGACATCTATAGAGTTTTTTCCTTTCATTCTGCTATTGTTTCAGTGCACAAGATTGAATCTGAAATCAGGTCAGTAGCCAAGTCAAAACAGGGTGCAACTGAAGCTTGGCTTTTAAAAAGTTTCCTTAGGATGTTGGAAGTTGCCAGAAATTAAAGGCTTTATTAAGCTACAGGAACAAAGAATAAGCCCCAAAGAGAAGTATTCGCATGCTTATCAGAACAAAATTGACTAAGTTTCATTACTTAATTTTTATTTCAGAGTAATCACATGCAATTTCCCTGCAATGGGACAGAAGTACTGGGGATGCAATCTCCCTTGATGTTGTACCCTTTTCTGCATTGTTCATTGAGTGTAAATAGAACCATCATGGTCATGAAGGTGATTAATGGTTGTCTTTGATGTTACTAAGCTTCCACAGTTGTTGTAGCTTCCTACTGGGCTACATTCTAGTAGAGTTTTTGAAGTGTTTTTTAACTAAGGAATATATTTTATGATGCTGGTGGTAGTGATGGTAATGATGGTGATTTGTTTCATTCGTGTCCACTCTGCAAATGGAATCGACAATAAATACCAAGTTACTTTTTAAAGTTAATCAAAATGTAAAAGTCCTTCAAATTAAGTGATGTGCCATTACAGTAACATCTATCCAATTTAAGAATTCACTGAATACAATTAGTCTTATGTTATCTTTTAGTTTTTAATGCCAGGAATGAAATAAATAAACCTTGCTATCTGGAAGGATTTCAGTACAACCTAAAGAGTTAATATTACAATAGTTAACCACTCATCAGTTTCTCCAATCAATTTCATGTCACTTTATCAAATAACTGTTAACTTACTACTGTTTTGTTCTCTTTTCCCCTATGTCTATTTCAAGTTTTACTGTAACAATAATATGGGCCATTAACAATGTTTTCAATCTTCTCTGTTATACACAAATCATATTATATAGACATATATACATTATATATATTATGTCCATACCCATATTGCATATATATCTCACATTCATTCATTCATTTATTAAATAGTACTTTACTGAGCATTTGTGCTAGGTGTTGTCATGAATGCAAGATAGATATGATATTTCCTGCCCTCAAAGATCTTGAAATGTAGTGAGGAGAATAAAATAATTACTTCACAAATACAAATGCATTAAGCGCAATTCCAAACTGCTATGGTGAGTCAGAGAAATAGAATATTTCCAAAGGTTGAATCAGAGAAGGCTTCATAGAAGAGATGTATTTTGAGCTGGGGCTTGAAGAATGGGTAAGATTTTGAGGGATAGAGATTAGGGGTAAAATATTTCTGATAAAGAGAAAATATAAATAAGGGGCTTGATTAGAGAGAAGTAGGAACTATTTGGGAATGGAAATAGTCCATTTGGGCTTAGACATAGTATAAAAATGGATTTAATAGAAGAAAAATCTTTACAAGTAATCTGAAATCAGTTCTTAAAGGGACTTTAATGCCATGTAAAGGTGTTTGGAATTTCGCCAGGTAGCTGTAGGGAGCATGTAGGTTGATTAACTGTCTACTTTAAGATGATTAATTAGCTTATAAAGTGGACAAGACGGGATAAGGGGAGACTAGTTAAGAACTTATTACCACAGACAGGTGATCTGTGTATCAGTCTGAACTAGAGTCTTGGCAGTATGTGTAGAAAGGAGGAAATACTTGTCAGATCCTGTCTGTGCAATTGGGATTCAACAGTAGATGGATAAGAATGGTAAAGATTTGTTGAAGGTTGATTGGGTAAATTAATTCATTTTGGATTTTAACAGTATGGTATTGTGAATTTTTGCAGAAATAATTTGCAGGCCAGGAATGAAAGCAGAGGAAACAAATGGTGATTACTCATGATCATAATTTGGAAAATGAAAAGATGTAAAAGGTCAAAAGATAATAGATCCTGGGGTGCTAGTGAAAGCATCATTGAAATGACTTCACAAGCATTATTGACTAAAGTAGAGCTAGATAAGAATGATCGGCTTGGGGGATTCGTTGGAATTTTGGAGTTTCTGTGTCACAAATAGAAATTGAATAGATTCAGTAGAAGTGAGGAGTGGATATGTGATAATTAAGAGAGGCTTTCCTGAGGTTGAAACAGTTCCAGCTTTTGATGAATTTCAGGTTGTGGCCATGTGTACTGATGACTAAAACGGAAAGGAAATAAATATCATTGGACTTGATGAGGCCAAGGCACTCAAAAGACGCTCAGTGTAGCCAGGGTGGGGGAAAAGACCATAAACTGAGATAGAACGAAATTATAGAATTAAAGTACCCCCAAACTGAATGAAAGTTCAGAGACAAATGTCCATGCACTGTCTCCATCTCTAAGAAAAGTGTGATACTGAAATTGGGCAAGTCTTAGTGAAGAAGCCCCACTCTTTTGGCCGGGTTCTAATAAGTGAAGAATTCTCAGTTACTTTCTAATTTTCTGAGAATTCAATTCATCTTTTCAAATGCAAATATTATACTTATTCACTAAAGGCAAGAACATAACTTCACAGTCGTTGGACATGTGTAAAGGTATGATCAGTCCTCATTATTTAGGAATCTCATATTTGCAAATTCACCCACTCACTAAAAGTTATTTATTTGTAAACCCAAATTAATACTGGCGGTGGGTGCTTTTGTGGTCAGTTGGAGACATGTGCAAGGCAGCGAAAATTTGTTTTGCTGGTACATACAACCTCCTAGCTGGGGTTGAACAAGGCGACTCTGCCTTCCTGTTGAAGCTCTCTTACTGTGTCCTTCTTGGGATTTATTTAGTGCCATGTTTTTTGCATTTTTGCACATTTTGTCAAAGATTTCACTGTTTAAAATGGCCCCCAGGGGCAATGCTGCAGTGCTGTCAAGTGTTCCTAAACACAGAAAGCTGTCATGCGCCTTATGGAGAAGATACGTGTGTTAGATACGCTTCATTCACACATATGAGTTATGGTGCCGATGGCCATGACTTCAATGTTAATGAATCAACAATATATATTAAATAAGGTGTCTCTAAGAGAAACACACATAAAACAAAATTATGTACTGATGAGTTGATGAAAACATGACCAGAGGCTTGCAGGAAACTAACCTGGTATTTCCCCTAGGAGGGATTCTTCAGTATTCACTAATTCAGTGTTCACAGCAGCTCTACAGAAGATAACTGCTGCGAATAATGGAAATCAATTGTGGCTTGTTTTTGTTAAAGGTAGCTGTCATCATTGTTTGGATCCCCACTCAAGTTCTTTATGCCTCATGACCATTCCCTCTGAGAAGTGTATGAACTTTGCATAGACACTATTCTCTTCTTAATTTGTTGAAGAAACCAAAATATGATTTATTTAAATGGTATTTTGAAGTAATTTTAGACCTATGGACAAGTTGCAAAACAGTACAGTGTTCATCTAGATTCCCCTAATGTTAACACTTTTACAACCACAGTACAATTATCATAACTAAGAAATTAACATTGTTATAGTGCTACTAACTAATTACAGACCTTATTAGAATTTCTCCCCATTTCCCTTTAATATCATTTTTCTGGTCCAGGGACCAATTTGATATCCCACATTGCATTCAGTGTGTTGTTCCTCGGTCTCTTTCAGTCTGGGACACTTCTTCAGTCTTTCTTTGTCTTCCATGGCCCCACCATTTTTTTTTTTTTTTTTTTGCGGTACGCACGCCTCTCACTGTTGTGGCCTCTCCCGTTGTGGAGCACAGGCTCCGGACGTGCAGGCTCAGCGGCTATGGCTCATGGGCCCAGCCACTCCGCGGCATGTGGGATCCTCCTGGACCGGGGCATGAACCCAAGGCCCCTGCATCAGCAGGTGGACTCTCAACCACTGCGCCACCAGGGAAGCCCCCCACCATTATTAAAGAGTACTACTGCTCAGGTATTTTGTACACTGTCCCTTAGTTTGGATTTATGTGATGTTTTTTCATGATTAGATTGAGGTTATCCATTTTTGGCAAAGATGCCATCCTATCAGGGTCAATGATGTCTATATGCTATCTTACTGGTGATATTAACTTTGATCACTTGGTTAAGGTAGTGTCTGCCATGTTTTTCCACTATAAAGTTACTATTTTTCTCTTTGTGATTAATAAGTGGAGGAAGTTTTTTTTAACGTTAAAATTTTCTAGGAGATTACTTTTCAATCAGCAAGCACATTAGCACTAATCAGTTCCATTCTGAGCACAGTGATAAGTAGGTGGCATAATTTTTAAATGGTATTCTTTTCTTCAGTGAGGACTAACAGTCTAGTTGGGAAGATAGAAATAACACACACTAAACAACATTATATGAGGAAAGATAAAGAGAACTACATTGTGGCAAGTTGTGTGACACAAAATATAAAAGCTATAGGATTGATTAGGGAAGGCTTCCTGTGGAAAGCGGGAACTTCTGTTGTACTCTGAAGAGTGGGTAGGCTTTTTCTAGGTAGAACTTTATAATTCAGTGAAGTATATTGAGTACTTCAACTCCTTGGGAACTGTGCCACAATCCAGGAATGTATAGATAAAAAAACAGAATCCTTACCTTCAAGAAGCTCCCAGTCTAGAGCATCCTCCAGCGCAAGATGGCACCACGGGAATCCCTACTACAGACTGTCTGAGGGAACGCTGAGCTACTGCGTCCACCGCCGGGTTCCAGCTGTGTGGCTGTCAGGGTCTTGATGCTCCGGCCAGGTGTCAGGCCTGAGCCTCTGAGGTGCGAGAGCCAAGTTCAGGACATTGGTCCACCAGAGACCTCCCGCCCCACGTAATATCAGATGGTGAAAGCTCTCCCAGAGATCTCCATCTCAATGCTAAGACCCAGCTCCACTCAACGACCAGCAAGCTACAGTGCTGGACACCCTATGGTAAACAACTAACAAGACAGGAACACAGCCCCACCCATTAGCAGAGAGGCTGCCTAAAATCATAATAAGGTCACAGACACCCCAAAATATACCACCAGATGCGGTCCAGCCCACCAGAAAGACAAGATACAGCCTCATCCACCAGAACACAGGCACCAGTCCCCTCCATGAGGAAGCCTACAAAACCCACTGGACCAACCTTACCCACTGGGGGCAGACACCATAAACAATAGGAACTAGGAACCTACAGCCTGCGAAAAGGAGACCCCAAACACAGTAAGTTAAGCCAAATGAGAAGACAGAGAAACACACAGCAGATGAAGGAACAAGGTAAAAACCCACCAGACCAAACAAATGAAGAGGAAATAGGCAGTCTACCTAAAAAAGAATTCAGAGTAATGATAGTAAACATGATCCAAAATCTTGGAAATAGAATTGAGAAAATACAAGAAATGTCTAACAAGGACCTAGAAGAACTAAAGAGCAAACAAACAGTGATGAACAACACAATAAATGAAATTAAAAATTTTCTAGAAGGAATCAATAGCAGAGTAACAGAGGCAGAGGAATGGATACGTGACCTGGAAGATAAAATAGTGGAAATAACTACCATAGAACAGAATAAAGAAAAAAGAATGAAAAGAATTGAGGACAGTCTCCGAGACCTCTGAGACAACATTGAATGCACCAACATTCGAATTATACGGGTCCCAGAAGAAGAAGAGAAAAAGAAAGGGACTGAGGAAATATTTGAAGAGATTATAGGTGAAAACTTCCCTAAGTTTTCCTTATGGGAAAGGAAATAGTTAATCAAGTCCAGGAAGTGCAGAGAGTCCCATACAGGATAAATCCAAGGAGAACCATGCCAAGACACATATTAATCAAACTATCAAAAATTAGATACAAAGAAAAAGTATTAAAAGCAGCAAGGGAGATGCAACAAATAACATGTAAGGGAATCCCCATAATGTTAATAGCTGATCTTTCAACAGAAACTGTGCAAGCCAGAAGGGAGTGGCAGGACATACTTAAAGTGATGAAAGGGAAAAACCTACAACCAAGATTACTCTACCCAGCAAGGATCTCATATTCGACAGAGATTCGACAGAGAAATTAAAACCTTTACAGACAAGCAAAAGCTAAGAGAATTAAACACCACCAAACCAGCTTTACAACAAATGCTAAAGGAACTTCTCTAGGCAGGAAACACAAAAGAAGGAAAAGACCTACAATGACAAAGCCAAAACAATTAAGAAAATGGTAATAGGAACATACATATTGATAACTACCTTAAATGTAAATGGATTAAATGCTCCAACCAAAAGACATAGACTGGCTGAATGGATACAAAAACAAGACCCATATATATGCTGCCTACAAGAGACCCACTTCAGACCTAGGGACACATAAGACTGAACGTGAGGGAATGGATAAAGATATTTCATGCCAATGGAAATCAAAAGAAAGCTGGAGTAGCAATTCTCGTATCAGACAAAATAGACTTTAAAATAAAGACTGTTACAAGAGACAAAGAAGGACACTACATAATGATGAAGGGATCAATCCAAGAAGAAGATATAACAATTGTAAATATTTATGCACCCAACATAGGAGCACCTCAATACAGAAGGCAAATGCTAACAGCCATAAAATGTGAAAGCAACAGTAACACAGTAATAGTAGGGGACTTTAACATCCCACTTTTACTGATGGACAGATCATCCAATCCCACTACTGGGCATATACCCTGAGAAAACCATAATTCAAAAAGAGTCATGTACCACAGTGTTCATTGCAGCTCTGTTTACAATAGCCAGGACATGGAAGCAACCTAAGTGTCCATCGACAGATGAATGGATAAAGAAGATGTGGCACATATATACAATGGGATGTTACTCAGCCATAAAAAGAAATGACAGTGAGTTATTTGTAGTGAGGTGGATGGACCTAGAGTCTGTCATACAGAGTGAAATAAGTCAGAAAGAGTAAAACAAATACTGTATGCTAACACATATATATGGAATCTAAAAAAAAAAAGTTCTGAAGAACCTAGGGGCAGGACAGGAATAAAGATGCAGACATAAAGAATGGACTTGACATGTGAAGGGGGAAGGGTAAGCTGGGATGAAGTGAGAGAGTGTCAGGAACATATATACACTACCAAATGTGAAATAGATAGCTCATGGGAAGAAGCCACATAGCACAGGGAGATCAGCTCAGTGCTTTGTGTCTACCTAGAGGGGTGGGATAGGGAGGTTGGGAGGGAGATGCAAGAGGGAGGAGATATGGGGATATATGTATATGTATAGCTGATTCACTTTGTTACAAAGCAGAAACTGACACACAATTGTAAAGCAATTGTACTCCAATAAAGGTGTTTAAAAAAATGAAAATAAGGAAGCACAGACTTTAAATGATACATTAAACAAGATGTACTTAATTGATATTTATAAGGCATTCCATCCAAGAACAACAGAATACACTTTCTTCTCAAGTGCTCATGGAACATTCTCCAGGATAGATCATATCTTGGGTCACAAATCAAGCCTTGGAAAATTTAAGAAAATTGAAATTGTATCAAGTATCTTTTCCAACCACAACGCTATGAGGCTACATATCAGTTACAGCAAAAAAATCTGTAAAAAATACAAACACGTGGAGGCTAAACAACACACTACTAAATAACCAAGAGATCACTGAAGAAATCAAAGAGGAAATCAAAAAATACCTAGAAACATATGACAACAAAAACACGATGACCCAAAACCTATGGAATGCATCAAAAGCAGTTCTAAGAGGGAAGTTTATAGCAATACATTCCTACCTCAAGAAACAAGAAACATCTCAAATAAACAACCTAATCTTAAACCTAAAGCAATTAGAGAAAGAAGAACAAAAAACCCCCAAAGTTAGCAGAAGGAAAGAAATCATAAAGATCATATCAGAAATAAATGAAAAAGAAATGAAGGAAACAGTAGCAAAAATCAATAAAACTAAAAGCTGGTTCTTTGAGAAGATAAACAAAATTGATAAACCATTAGCCAGACTCATCAAGAAAAAAAGGGAGAAGACTCAAATCAATAGAATTAGAAATGAAAAAGGAGAAGTAACAACTGACACTGCAGAAATACAAAGGATCATGAGAGATTACTACAAGCAACTCTATGCCAATAAAATGGACAACCTGGAAGAAATGGACACATTCTTAGGAAAACACAACCTTCTGACACTGAACCAGGAAGAAATAGAAAATATAAACAGACCAATCACAAGCACTGAAGTTGAGAATGTGATTTAAAATCTTCCAGCAAACAAAAGGCCAGGACCAGATGGCTTCACAGGCGAATTCTATCAAACATTTAGAGAAGAGCTAACACCTATCCTTCTCAAACTCTTCCAAAATATAGCAGACGGAGGAACACTCCCAAACTCATTCTACGAGGCCACCATCACCCTGATACCAAAACCAGACAAAGATGTCACAAAGAAAGAAAACTACAGGCCAATATCAGTAATGAACATAGATGCAAAAATCCTCAACAAAATACCAGCAAACAGAATCCAACAGCACATTAAAAGGATCATACATCATGATCAAGTGGGGTTTATCCCAGGAATGCAAGGATTCTTCAATGTATGCAAAAAATCAATGTGATAAACCATATTAACAAACTGAAGGAGAAAAACCATATGATCATTTTAATAGATGCAGAAAAAGCTTTGGACAAAATTGAACACCCGTTTATGATAAAAACCCTCCAGAAAGTAGCATAGAGGGAACTACCTCAACATAATAAAGGCCATATATGACAAACCCACAGCCAACATCGTTCTCAGTGGTGAAAAACTGAAACCATTTCCTCTAAGATTGGGAACAAGACAAGGTTGTCCACTCTCACCACTGTTATTCAACATAGTTTTGGAATTTTTAGCCACAGCAATCAGAGAAGAAAAAGAAATAAAAGGAATCCAAATTGGAAAAGAAGGAAAACTGTCACTGTTTGCAGATGGCATGATACTATATGTAGAGAATCCTAAAGACGCTACCAGAAAACTACTAGAGCTAATCAATGAATTTGGTAAAGTAGCAGGATACAAAATTAATGGAGGGAAATCTCTTGCATTCCTATACACTAATGATGAATAATCTGAAAGAGAAATTAAGGAAACACTCCCAGTTACCATGGCAACAAAAAGAATAAAATAGGAATAAACCTACCTAAGGAGACAAAAAACCTGTATGCAGAAAACTATAAGACACTGATAAAAGAAATTAAATATGATACCCACAGATGGAGAGGTATACCATTTTCTTGAATTGGAAGAATCAACATCATGAAAATGACTGCACTCCCCAAAGCCATCTACAGATACAGTGCAATCCCTATCAAACTACCAATGGCATTTTTCACAGAACTAGAAGAAAATATTTCACAATTTGTGTAGAAACACAAAAGACCCCGAATAGCCAAAGCAATCTTGAGAAAGAAAAACAGAGCTGAAGGAATCAGGCTTCCTGACTTCAGAGTATACTACAAAGCTTCAGTAATCAAGACAGTATGGTACTGGCACAAAAACAGAAATATAGATCAGTGGAACAGAATAGAAACCCCAGAGATAAACCCATGCACATATGGTCACCTTATCTTTGATAAAAGAGGCAAGAACATATAATGGAGAAAAGGCAGCCTCTTCAATAAGTGGTGCTAGGAAAACTGGACAGCTACATGTAAAAGAATGAAATTAGAACACTCCCTAACACCATACACAAAAATAAACTCAAAATGGATTAAAGACCTAAATATAAGGCCAGACACTATAAAACTCTTAGAGGAAAACATAGGTAGAACACTCTGTGATATAAATCACAGCAAGATCCTTTCTGACCCACCTCCTAGAGAAATGGAAGTAAAAACAAAAACAAATGGGACCTAATGAAACTTAAAAGCTTTTGCACAGCAAAGGAAACCATAAACAAGACCAAAAGACAACCCTCAGAATGGGAGAAAGTATTTGCAAAAGAAGCAACTGACAAAGGATTAATCTCCAAAATATACAAGCAGCTCATTCAGCTCAATATGAAAAAAACAAACAACCCAATCCCAAAATGGGCAGAAGACCTAAGTAGACATTTCTCCAAAGAAGATGTACAGATTGCCAAACAAACACATCAAAGGATGCTCAACATCACTAATCATTAGAGAAATGCAAATCAAAACCAAATGAGGTATCACCTCACACTAGTCAGAATGGCCATCATCAAAAAATCTACAAACAATAAATGCTGGAGAGGGTATGGAGAAAAGGGAACCCTCTTGCACTGTTGGTGGGAATGTAAATTGATACAGCCACTGTGGAGAACAATGTGGAGGTTCCTTAAAAAACTAAAAATAGAATTACCATATGACCCAGCAGTCCCACTACTGGGCATGTAGAAAACCGTAATTCAAAAAGAGTCATGTACCACAACGTTCATTGAAGCTCTCTTTACAATAACCAGGACATGGAAGCAACCTAAGTGTCCATCGACAGATGAAATGGGTAAAGAACATGTGGCACATATATACAATGGAATATTACTCAGCCATAAAAAGAAATGAAATTGAGTTATTTGTAGTGAGGTGGATGGACCTGGAGACTGTCATACAGAGTGAAGTAAGTCAAAAAGAGAAAAACAAATATTATATGCTGACACATATATATGGAATCTTAAAAAAAATAAGTCAGAGAAAAACAAATACTATATGCTAACACATATATATGGAACCTTTAAAAAAATGGTTCTGAAGAAACTAGGGGCAGGACAGGAATAAAGACACAGACATAGAGAATGCACTTGAGGACACGGGGAGGGCGAAGGGTAAGCTGGGATGAAGTGAGAAGGTGGCATGGACATATATACACCATCAAATGTAAAATAGCTAGCTAGTGGGAAGCAGCCACATAGCACAGGGAGAGCAGCTCGGTGCTTTGTGTCCACCTAGAGGAGTGGAATAGGAGGGTGGGAGGGAGGTGCAAGAGGGAGGAGATATGGAGATGTATGTATACATATAGCTGATTCACTTTGTTATACAGCAGCAACTAATACAACATTGTAAAGCAATTATACTCCAATAAAGATGTTAGAAAAGAAAAAAGCTCCCATTCTAGTGAGAAGGACATAGATGTCTATAAATGGAGAGCAGATATGATTACTGT